>NC_142584.1:85485570-85792356 GCF_965207765.1 Zootoca vivipara
CATTATGTTCCATAGACCTGTGATATTTTGTAACAAAGGACAATCCTTTCAAAGAAGAGGCCTCAGCAGACATTAGGTAAAGGTAAAGGGACCCCTGACCATTAGGTCCAGTCGTGACCGACTCTGGGGTTGCGCGCTCATCTCGCATTATTGGCCGAGGGAGCCGGCGTATAGCTTCCAGGTCATGTGGCCAGCATGACAAAGCCGCTTCTGGCAAACCAGAGCAGCACATGGAAACGCTGTTTACCTTCCCGCTGTAGCGGTTCCTATTTATCTACTTGCATTTTGACGTGCTTTCGAACTGCTAGGTTGTCAGGAGCTGGGACCAAGCAACGGGAGCTCACCCCGTCACAGGGATTCGAACCGCCGACCTTCTGATCAGCAAGCCCTAGGCTCAGTGGTTTAACCACAGCACCAACTGGGTCCCTCAGCAGACATTAAAGGAAGCTAAATACAAAACAGATGGTGAGATGCTCTCAGCTCTTCCTGGCTCTTAGCATTTGGGATGTAGAGAGCTGAGCACATGAAGAGCAGAGTCCCAGGATGGGAAAGAATTGGATGAATTTCTGGGGCAGAACCACAAGATGGCTGAATCTAGAGCCCAAGGCAACTACAGGCCAGGGTCTTCTAGAAATAGGACTGAAGGGGCATGCTCTTGAATAAGGATAGTATAGAATAGGAAGAATGGGCATGCATCTCTGAGAGTACAGGCCTTTTCTGCAGTAGCTCACTATCTACTGAATGCTCTCCCCAGGGAAGCCCACCTAGCCCCAATTCTGTTATCCTTTTGGTGCCAAGCAATGGAGTCCCCTGCCCCCTGAGCATTTGGGCAACACCACTGATTGAACATTAGAATTTTGATTATGCTTTATTGGCTTTTTAATACTAGTTGTAAATCACATCGGGACTTTGTTTATTTAATACATCTAAAGTGGGCAGACAAATAGAGAAATCCCAATCAAATATTAAAGATAGGTTAAGAGTATCAATGTTAGGTGTTTACTTATGGCTATAAATAATGGTTAAAAGCAACTTGCGGAAGTCTTAGGCTCTTTTTAAAAAAATGAAACCCATGATAATTTATTAAACGTCTGCTCATTTATCGACCATTTCTCAACCTCTTATAAATCAAACCACACTCGTTGGCCACAAATGTATTGGAAAACCTCAAGCCACAGAGTTTGAAAAAGAGAGCTTTCTGGCTAGCAAATCAGTCTTTAAGAAGGCTGCCCACTCTTTCCCCTTGGAAATACTCATGAAAGCTCGTAATACTTCCCCACTTGCCTGCATTGCACTCATTAACAGGCCACTGAAAGCAGGCAAACATATTTCATGGTGAGAAGGCTGGACCCCCTAATGAGGAGAATGGGAGAATTGGAGTGAAGGGGATGATTCAGAGGACTGAATTTTACCATTAGGAGATGGCTCAGTGATAGAGTTCATGCTTTGATGCAGAAGGTCCAAGGATCAATCACTGTGGCAGGGAAATATTTCCTCTGCCCTGGACCCTGGAGAGTCATTGCCAGTCAGGATATTGAGCTGGGTGAGCAAATAGTCTAACCTGGTGTCACGCAGCATTCACCCTCCAATTCCACCTGTGCCATTTCATGATGGTTCTACGTGTACATTTTCTGCCTGCTTGGATCTACAGTGTGGCTGGATGTCAGAAAGATTCAGGAGAGAGAAAAGAAAGTATTTCTTCTTAACATAATGCATCGTTGCACTATGGAATTTGCTCAAATAATAGGGAGCGATGGCCACCGACACAGATGACTTTAAATGGAGGACAAGGCTATCAGTGGCTACTAGAGATGATGACTATGTTCTAACTCCACTGTCAGAGGAAGTCCTGGAAACAGCAAGAGGGGAAAGTGTCCTTATGCTCGGGTCCTGCTTCCCGGTTTCCTGGAGGCATCTGGTTGGTCATTCTGAAAGCAGGAAGCTGGACTAGGAGGGCTACTGGGGCCTGATCCAGCAGGTTCTTCCTATGTTCTTGCACTCTGAATTTGGATGGTCTCTTTACAATCTGGAGTCTTTTTTCTCTTTCCAACTTCCTCCCTCCCATAGGAACCACCACAGTTTTTTTAAAAAAAAAATATGTGGTATTATGAAATAATAAATCAGCACCCCCAAATATCAACATTACTGTTGTAAACATACTAAACTAGTGGAACATTTAAGTAATGCTCAGCTTGCACTAAGAGACCCCCGTGTTCCCTGGGGAACGTATGCATAGCCCACTGTGATCCTGTGCCATAACTTGTCAGCCATTTAGATAGGCAGGAACCAATTGTGAGCTATAAATACTCCATAGATTTTCACCGCAGTCTTTTTAAATTCCAGGGCAGCACTTCTTATCTCTGCAGAGAGAACGTTCCAGAAATGCTCTTATGGGCTCAAAAAAGTTATACATGCTGAAAGAAAGTCCAGCTGCATCTGGGGCTGCTTGTTCTCTGAAATGGCATGCAATAACTATTAGGCAACACTCCTTACTTTGCCTTAGAGTTTTGGGATAGACAGCCAGATAAGGAAGGGACTTAGGAAGCTGCTTTTTACATTGAGTCTGACCAATGGTGCAACAGACTTAATATTTTCTACTCTGACTAGCAGCTGCTCTCTAGGGTTTTACAAAAGGACTTTTCCCACTTTACTTGGTACCTTCTGCATGTAAAGCATTTGCACTCCCATAGCGCTGTGGAGCCTTTTCACCAACTCAAATGCAATGGACACACTGGAGACCTTAAGGAGAGGAAAATCACTCCTTTGCCCACCGCCCTGTAGTGGAAGCGTTGACACGCAATGAAACACCATCAAGCTAAATTGTCAAGTGGGATTGCTGTTCCACCTCTCTTAACAAATGAATACAGCTCTCTGCAAACATTTGTTTATTGCAAAGGGGGGGAAATCTGTGTTGTTTGTCATTATGGTTTCATTTAAACCCCATTTAGAACATTAAGGCCTTCTTGTTTACTCAGTAACATATGATTATATGATTGCTCAGATGAAAGGTAGGCGGGGGGAGCAAGAGTGCAGTGAGGAGAGAGAGAGAGAAAGGAGGTGGAACGGCATTTATTTTCCTGATGCGTCTTGGACAGAAACTCATTAAGGTTTAACTCGCATCCCTTGAAGCAACCCTAAAGCATAAACATATTGCAATATATATACTACAAAAGAAAGTTCTCGAGAGGAAAATAGCCTGGATGTGGTCCAGGGAAGCTTCTGCACTGCCTCAGCTGCAGGAGATTATTTACCTTCAGAAACTTTGGCCGCACCACTAGTATGGTGCATGCTGGTATCCTTGGGTCATAATGCCAGCTGGTGTCAGTCACCAGTCTCCCTAAAGAATCTAGCTCAAAATGGGCAGCAGATTGCAACTCCTTCCTGCAAAGAAATCACAGGTACTCTCATAGGTTTCTGTGTTGTGTCCCCTTTCCTTAGGAGAATGAGTCCCTGGTCCCCCAACCACTCAACTTCAGTGGCCTCTCTATCAACTTTGGGCTACTCTTGGGAATAATTTTGAACTCTACCTGGGGATTGGGATTCATTCCAGGTATGGCTTGGACACTGCTGTTTGGAGGTAAAACATCTGCAAGAACGCCTCCTTACATATCCACCTGCATGTGCTTTAAGATAAACAGATGAGGCTCTCTTGGTGGTCCTTACATAGGCTGCAGTATTTGATGGGGCCGCCAGGGAAGCATCTTTCCAGTGGCATCTCTCACATGTAGAACTCTCTCCCTGCTGAGCTGCATCTGACCCCATCTCTTAATAGTTTTAAGGTGGCTGGTTACAAGACATATTTTTGGGAGCGGATGTTTAAAGGAGGCAAGACAACAAATTAGTTGCTGGCACTATTAGTAACTGTCATTTGGGGAACTGTTTCAAGTTATTGTGCTGGTAATTTTTAAGGGTTGTGTTGTTTTATTCATTCTTTTCATCTGATTTGATTTAGTTGTAAACTGCCTCATGCAAGGGGTGGTATATAAATCTAAATAAATAAACAAAAGCTGGCTTTTCATTGACCTTAGGAACATAGAAAGTTGCCTTCTTCCGAACCAGACTCATTGGTTCATCTCGCTCAGCATTGTTTGCACAGCCCAGAGGTGGCTCTCTAGCGTTTCAGGCAGGAGATTCTCTCAGCCCTACTTGGAGATGGTAGGAATTGAACCTGGGACCTTCTGCATGCAAAGCAGATATTCCATGACTGAGCTATGGCCCTTTTCCTCAAGTAAAGCTTAGCACCAGATGGCTACTTGTCCTTCCTTAGGTTTTAAGTCTCCATTCCCTCTAGGTGGGTAGAGGCTGGATTCTGCTTCTTTTCCTGGCCTGCTCTCTTGACTATCACACTCCATCATCCACCCAGGATGGATTTGTTTGCCATGCTCTCCTTGGGACCCCAAGCGATGTGTTTGGCTGCAGTTGCATCTGGACAGCCTTGCAATGGAAAGTGTGAACCAGGCCTGTCCTCTATCTCATTTGCCACATATATTTATCTGGAAGGTATGCTCTTAGATAAGCCCTTTCCAGAAGCTCGGATTGTAGAAGTCCATGGTCCAAATTGCCTGCTTTTACTGTATGTTAAATCTGTTTTAAAAAGTTACATTCCAACCCCAGGTTTCCTCCTGTGTGGAGGATTTGTTTTGGAAGCTTTCCCACTCAAGCCTAAATGGCTCATTTAAAACTCTCACCTGCAGGCCACTGTTTTAATTAGCTTTTGGCAGGATAAGAGTGATGAACGGCCGCTCAGAAATGGGGCTAGATAAGAATGGCACAATCCTATGCAGACTGAGATCTCCAAGCAGAAAGCAGAAAGTAGCTGGTCACGACCAATTCTAGACTCTGCCATTCCATGAGGATCTTTTGTGTTGTTTTGCAAGGTGCCAAGCGACAACTGGCTCCAAAATACTGAACTAAGTGAATCAGAAGGCACAGCCCAACTGTGGACATTCTGCTTACAGGACATCTTCTATATCATTCAGCATCACTCCCGGCTCCACTTTTATTTCTCCCCAGACACTATTTTTCACCATTCAGATCAATTGCTGAATTGGGTAGAGAGAGACAGAGAGACAGACGGACAAATCTCTTCAGCTTGCTGTTAAGCATGCACACATCCTTCCAAAAACATAGCAGCCTTTTACCTTTTCTAATTACTGGTGAAGATTAAGACAGGTAACTTTGAGCTGACTTTGCACTATGCAAAGAGGAAAGGGAGCACTTACGAATAAGTTATGTCCAAGGCGAAAGAAAGAAAGTTTCAGAGAATGACGACAACTAAAGCTTCAACCAACAGCTTGGGTGTGTTAAGACATTTGCAAGACAATTGCAATTGTCTGAAGACAATTTCAACCAACCTAAATGCGCTGTAGCCTTCTGAGTGATACTGTGTTATACTGGTTTGACACAAGCCTCTGATCAGCCACTTCTATGCACGCTACCATCAACAGAAAAACAAGAGAATGCCTCTGCTGCACAGAAGTGGGATAAAATACTAGAGGCAACTGAAATGTCGTCTTTAGGAGAAGATCCTGCAGGAGACATTAAGACAGATGGTGACTGGTGAGCAAAGCTGCTCCACCCCACCAGCTGTTACCATGCTCTGCCCATGTGGCCCCTGCAATGTGGCCCTTGAGGGAATCTGGCCCTTGGGCTGCAAAAGGTTACCCACTCCTGCTCTATGCTCCAAACCACCATTCATCTGCATTACAGGTTCTCCCTCATGGCCAAGCCTGGAAGTTTCCCAAGGGCATTTGACTGCCTACTGCTGCTGGGAACAGAATGCTAGACTAGATGGACCTTCCTTTACCATTCCAAGCAACTGATGCAAAGTTGAGATGCAGGAAGTCCCTGGAGTGTGTGTGTGAGAGAGAGAGGGGGGGGGGACTGTAGCTCATTGGTAGAGCATCTGCTTTGCATACAGAAGGTCCCCAGTTCAATCTCTGGCATCTGCAAGCAGGGATGGGGATGTATCCTGTCTGAAACCCTGGAGGCTTGCTGCCAGTCTGTGTAGACAATACTCAATGGTCTGACATGGTTTAAGGCACTTCTTATGTTCCTATGAGACACTAGAGTAATTGTGAAGAGATCCAGCAAAAGGGAGGGGAATGTCACCATGCAGAGTAGCCCATTGGGCAGGATCAGCATGCGATATAAGCAAGCTATCTGCAGTGCACTTGGCGGGCTTCTTCCCTGGTGCAAGATGTGCACCCTGTCTGCATAATTCCCATCCTTTCTGAGCGGCACCTACCCTATAACTACCAGAAAATCCAACGATTGATATATATGATTAGAATAATGGGGAAAGAATTTGTGCTTGCAGAAGTCGCAATTCTGTCAACTCGTTTAGACGAAGAAACTGAACAAACATGTGTGGCATGTAATGAAGAGACTGAGCCACTTCCAACCTCTTCAAACAACAGACGAGGTTAACAGCTAAATTAAGTGTAGAAGGAGCTGACAGAATGGTCCATGGGCTCTGGCAAAACATGAACCTCCAGGTATGCATGCGTTTTCAGCCTAGCAGTGCACAGGTTACATGCGTGGGCACAGTTGTCATTTTGCAACACAGTTGCTCATTCCAAAAGTATTTCAGAATGTAAAAATAAAAATAAAAAAATCAGTTCATGCTAGCAAATTGTCAGACCCAGTTCCCAGGATAAAAAATTCTGGACCACCAGAAGCAAACGTGTGTCGAGAGGAGAACCAGGGAGGTGTTCTTCAGTATTGGGTACTGTGGGAGAAAATTCCCTTTGTCGGCTCACCCCTTATTCAGTACAGTAAAGTGGTACCTCTGGTTATGAACTTATTTCGTTTCGGAGGACCGTTCTTAACCTGAAACAGTTCTTAACCTGAGGTACCACTTTAGCTAATGGGGTCTCCTGCTGCCGCTGTGCTGCCGCCGCACAATTTCTGTTCTCATCCTGAGGTAAAGCTCTTAACCCGAGGTACTACTTCCGGGTTAGCAGAATCTGTAACCCGAAGTGTTTGTAACCCGAGGTGTTTATAACCTGAGGTACCACTGTAATGCATTACTGGGCAAAGTTCAAAAGCGTCTGTGAGAGCATTAGCACACACCCTATATTGGAAAGAAATCCCATCTAGGTGGTTTCTTCTCTAGCCCTTCAGCTTCTGCCACCCCAGCCCCATCTCTCATCCAACCACAGCCCTTGAGAACAATTTCTCAGCCCCCCTTTTTTTCTGTATATGTGGAGCCCTCCTTTTATCTTATCTGGAGTTGTTTTTCACTCTAATAGTCAGAGTTGGGTTCCTCTGAAACTGCTTCTTACCAGTTTTGTGGTTTGGCCGCACACTTAGTGACACTAGCTTCACTGATTAAGGGATTTTACAGAATTTCTGCCTTGGTTTATCTTAAACACAGAAAGACTGTAAACATCCCAGGACATGGGAATGACCCTTTCATATATGCAAGGGCAAAGACTGGGTGTAGTCACACAAACCTCTTTCAGGCCACAGCAAAGGAAAATAAAAATAAATGGGAAAGGAGGTTTCCCTATGACACGGCTTCCTTTCGCATAGTATCTCCTCAGGGCGAATACAGTTTACATATGTACACTGATAGATGGTAGACCCTCCTAGCGAACACTAAGAATTGAAGTTCTACAAGAGGCTGGAGGATCTCCCACAGGGAATTCTTGGTACATCTTGGCTAACCAAGGCCTGGATCTCTGCATTATTACCAGATGTCACCCGTTGGAATAAGTCTGATAATTTGGTAATTTGCCAGCTTCTTGGTGGGGTTGCACTCCTTCTCTGAAGGAAAAAGTATGGAGCTTGGATGTGCTATTGACTCCACCCCTGTCACCGAAGGCATTAAGTTACCTCAGGGGCAAGGTATACCTATTGCGAGCCTTGGCAGATGCATCAACCAATCCTGGGCATGGATAGCCTAGCCACTGCACTGGCAACCATAATGCACTTCATGTGAGAATCATAGAGCTGCAGAGTTGAAGGGACACCGAGGATCATAGAGTCCACCCCCCTGAAATGCAGGACTCTCAACTAAGGATGCCCTTAGGGTTGGTTTGGAAGCTACAGTCAGTACAGAATGCAACAGCAACGAGGGTTCGCCTGTGGGATTTTCTACTGTGCACATGTACCACTTGTGATGAAGAGTTGCACTGTCTACAGATTCAAATTCAACCCTAACTTGTTTTCACTTTGACAATTTGGAAGAGGGGTTTTTTGGGGGGGCAGGGGGCTTCCTGCTTTAGGATATGTATACGTGATTTGCCTGGGTTGTTTTTTTGGGGGGGGGAAGATATTCTGAGCATTGCCCGTTTTTCTTCTGTGAAATTGATATTTTGCAGTACAGTGGTTAAGAACTTAATTCGTTCCGGAGGTCCGTTCTTAACCTGAAGCTGTTCTTAACCTGAAGCACCACTTTAGCTAATGGGGCCTCCTGCTACCACCGCTCTGCCAGAGCACGATATCTGTTCTCATCCTGAAGCAAACTTTTTAACCCGAGGTACTATTTCTGGGTTAGCGGAGTTTGTAACCTGAAGCATTTGTAACCCGAGCGACCACTGTACCCACAACCATTTCTTAGATTTCCAAATATGCCCCTGGGTCCAAAAAGGTTGGGGAGCCCTGCTCTACATGAGTAAGCTGTGAATAGGAATATTCTGTTGGTGCAAAGTGATTGAAACCTAAGGAATTTGTAGACACTAGCTTTCATTTAGCAGCTGAGCTGCATCTGAAGTTCCTCAGTTATATAATATAATGGAATGCAATTTTGTATTTTGTATTTTTTTTAAATAATAATAACTTGTTTGCATTCCTTTGTGCACAACACCATTAAAGCCACCTGCTTGTTCCTTTGCCAAACTTTAGAAATAAGGGATAATATTGCATTCCAGACTGCATCTGGTATTCATTAGTACTTAGCTTACTTACTTGCTAATCTAAATTGCATCAGTTTCCTTCCTGGTATATTTTTCTCCCGCTACCTTTGCTCAGGGCTTTTACGCCATCTGCTGAAGCCTACAGTCTATGCAAGCAATGCTCTCAAACTGGATCAGCTGTGAACACAAGAGCCTTTAGGATATTGTGAGAGTGGGGAGAGATGAAATGAAACACTGTCATGCAGAGAGGCTGCTGTAGCAAAAATCGCCAATGCAGACTTTCCCCAAGAAAGGCTTGTGTAGAAAATCCACCCTGGCTTGTATCAATCTAGTGATAAGCATAAGCACAAAAACACACCCTACCTGGTTAGGGCTCTGGAGGTTAACCCAGAGTTTCGGCCTGGTTTCTGAAGAGCATTAAATACAGAAATTCAGAGGTAATATGGTGCCCTCAGTGTCCTGTGGACTAAAACTCTTATAATCTCTGACCAATGGCTAGTTTTGGTTCAAAGTAGCTGTAGTAGGGTACCACTTGGGCTACCGCAACATTCAGCAGCTGAGCTAAAGTACGGTAGATAATTTCTTCCTGTGCATTTAACAGCAGCCTAACACAGAGATGTTGAAGCCTGGAATCCACGCAAGCAAGGTTCACAAGCCGGATCAGTTGCGAGCAGTAACGGCCTCTAGAAATCAAGCCTCATCCATTTTATATCAATGCCAGGAAAAACATCACTGGCTTTATGTATGTTCAACAGGCTGCTGTTGAAGACCCAGGAGCAAAGCTGCTAGGCATGCATCTCAACTTTTTTGCAAGAGCTACACTGACTTTTTTATCCCAGCACAGGATCTTTGCTATGTTTTGGGCCTGATCAGTGTCTTGGGTCCAAGGTTCCCGAATGGCTTCTTTCTCCCACACCATCCTACACACACCTTAAGTGAGGAAGAAAAGAGCCAGCATGGTGTAGTGGTTACAGTGCCAGACTTGGACCTCGGAGACCAGAGTTCAAATCACCCAGTGAGCCAAAGAGCTCACTGGGTGACCTTGGGCCAGTCACTTACTCTTGCCCTAACCTACCGTACCTCAGGGTAGTCTACCTAGCCTAACCTACCTGAGGACAAAATGAGGAGGAGGAGAGCTATGTGAGCTGCCTTGAGCTGCTTAGATGAATGGTGGGATAACAAGAACCAGGGAGAGGGCCTTCTTGGTAGTGGCACCCACCCTGTGGAATGCCCTCCCATCAGATGTCAAAGAAATAAACAACTATTTGACTTTTAGAAGACACCTGAAGGCATCCCTGTTTAGGGAAGTTTTTAATGTTTGGTGTTTTATTCTGTTTAATATTCTGTTGGGAGCTGCCCAGAGTGGCTGGGGAAACCCAGCCAGATGGGCAGGGTATAAATAAATGTGTTGTTGTTGTTGTTGTTAAGCCCTTCTCTGTGTGAGTTGATGCTAGGTTACTCAGGAGGGGTGACAGGGTCTTTTCTGAGGCCACACCTCAGTTGTGGAGTTCTCTCCCATGGAAGGCTTGGTATTTATAATGCTGATGTTTCAATTATCTGTCATGCTGGTCTCCCTAGGAGTTTTGAAAATATATTTTTGTCTGTTTTACAGTAGACATGCAGATAAACATTATCCTAATAAAATAAGCAGACATACATGAAACTCTGTGGCAGCCAACTAAATTTCATTGATGTCTGAAAAGTAATAACAGTGGTCAAATATCAAATGGGAGTTATTATCATTCTCTTTCTTTCCCTCTCTCTCTTTCTGCCACTCCTTTTGCCCTCTCTGCCCACTGCTTTGCAGCCCTTGTCCCACATGAGCCTGAGCATTAACACCTTCCTCTGAGGCCCCTTTTTGGTTCCCCAGATGGGGGAGCGAATAGAGAGCCTTCTTCATTGTGGCACCCCCACCTCTAGAACGCTCTCTCTCTCAGGAGGCTTATCTGGCACCAAGCACGATGGTTTGTTTGGCTTTTCGGTGTCTTGTGGAGAACTTTTAATTTCCTCTGGCTTCTCTAGAGCAATGCCTCCTTATTTTGAACCTCCGCTGTTAATTTTTTACTGCTGCTGTTCTTGTTTTATGTGTCATCGTATTGCTCATTGCATCAATGTTTATCTAAACTGCTCAGCGAGACTAAAGAGCGGCATGCCAAATATTGGAAATAAATAAACAGACTTTATTAATTTTAAAAAGAAGGGACCAACCTCTGCTGCTGGTGCTAATTCTCTATGCTAGACGTTTAGTTATTAGCTTCTGCAGTATGGTACTGTAGTCCCTCAGAGTACAGGTCACTCTTAAGTATATATTCCCTTTATTGCATTTTTTTGGGGGGGAGGACATTATAGAAGATGGGCAAAGGGACAACCTTTTGTTGCAAATGTGAGCATAAGTTCCATGTGGGCTCCTATTTTTGTTCTGGCTAGCCTTCTGGGCATTTTACTGATATTTGACAAGCATGAGATTTCTCACTATGCAGAAAAAAGAAGTGGGAAATAAGGGATCAGCAGTCTCACCCAGCGACCTCCCTGGCCAGCAGGGAGGGAGAGGAGCTGCTTCCTTTGAAATCCGGGAAAATTATGGGATATCTAATGATCCGGGACAGCAGCAGGAAACGGATTGAAATAAGGGAGTTTCCCGCAAAAAATGGGAGGGTTGACAGCTATGCTCAAGAATAATCTTTTGGAGAATATTCTTGATTAAGGAGAATATTAGAGAATTTTCATTTAACATAGGAGAATATTCATTTTAATGCATTGAAAATTATATACAGTGGTCTAAACCACAGAGCTTAGGGCTTCCCGATCAGAAGGTTGGCGATTCGAATCCCCGAGACGGGGTGAGCTCCTGTGGCTCGGTCCCAGCTCCTGCCAACCTAGCAGTTCGAAAGCACTTCAAAGTGCAAGTAGATAAATATGTACCACTCCAGCGGGAAGGTAAACAGAGTTTCCATGTCATGCTGGCCACATGACCCAGAAGGTGTAATGTCGGCTTCCCCAGCCAATAAAGCGACATAACCCCAGAGTTGTCCGCAACTGGACCCAACAGTCAGGGGTCCCTTTACCCCATTACCTTTACCTGGGTATTTTTAGTGTATACAGCATTAAAGCTACTTTCTGTTTCAAAAAAATTAAAATCACACTGTATGGCCAAGGGTATAGAATTGCTAAGAATAAGGTCACAACAAAATAGAAAAAAGGCTGCTACATATAGTTGAAATACATACAAATTCAAATGTTCATTAAATTAAATGAATAGCATTTTTAAAACTAAAAAAAAAATGTTTTCTGTAGCTCACATTTCAGAACTGCCAATGGTAAATGACACAATGCCCAGTAATGTAACTGGATCAAAAAAATCATTATTCATTACTTATACTGGCAATATCATAGCTTGACTGATTATTTACTAGATTTTTAAAATGTGGGGTGTAAAACTGGTTCTTACATGAGAATTTACAGTTCGTGGAGAATATTCTCCGGAGAATTTCCTAGCAGAGAATATTTTCGAGAATATTCTCATTCTCGAGAATATTCTCCGGAGAACATTCTCACCTCACATCACTAGATTCACATCACAAGGAGGCATTGTATTGTGCTCGGTTGTTGTAAGGAGCAATGCAAAGCTAATCCTTAAAATAAAATAAAAAGTGGTTTAAATAAAATAGCACTTCTTTGCAGCTCACACATCTGGTGCTCAGATATTTCCAGTTTTTAAAAGACATGCAGATTTGGTCACTTTGTAACCACACATTTTCTGAAATGCAATTTTAAAATGCAGGCAGGAAAACACACACAAACTCTCTCTCTCACTCACACACACACACACTGATGTCAAAGCAACTATAATATGCAATGAACACAGAGAATATTTTCGCCCCCAGGACACTCTGGCTGAGCAATGCAAAACTATTCCCATCCTTCAGTGATGATTCATAGAAGGCAACCAATCAGCTTCTTTCATCCTCCTCCACAGAAAGCCCTTCCATTTCACCATATCTGCAGCTTACAATTGGGAATGGAACAAACCACCCATGAGGAGGGGTGCTTAGTAATCAGGTTACTTTTGATTTCCTCCCTCCCTCCCTCTCCTTTCTAAAAATGAATATTAGCCACGATAATCTCCACCCTCCAGCACTGGATTCTCCCATTGATTGGCAGGCATTATTTAAGTAATGCTTTCCTTTACAGCATCTCCAGATGGACTATCGTGACAAAATACAGGTGCCTTTTTTTGTCTCCCACCCCCCTCCTCCAACCCCTACATGACTGGCACTTCCAGAGTAAACTTCACAGCCATTCAGTCATCACACTGTTTCTGCTGAAAAGGTTTGTAATCTGGCAAGCAAGACGTTCAAGAGGCTTAAGAGGAGCAAAAAGCTGCTGACAGGGAGGCATGCAAAGAGTCACTCATGAACGGTGTCTTAAAAAGGCCTCTAATCAACAAGATGCACATGGCACCAGCAGTCAGATTAAACAAGGATGCTTTTTCTAAAGCGATCTGAAGCGCCGCAACGCAGGCATAAAAATAAGGCGGGCAAATAAAAGCCAGCTCAACAGAGAGGGGGAGAGGAAGGAGGAATGGGGGAACTCATATTGAGATCTGATTCAAGTCACCTATCATGAGGAATGTACCTATAATGAATGTTTCAGCAAATCAAGCTGATCATTTCGGGAACTTTCACATCCTTTAATCGGATGTGTCTCAAATTTCCCCCTCCCATCCCCCGCTTTTCTTGGGCTGCAAATAAATTTACAAAAAGTTAAGCCACTCACAAAAGTATTCTCACTAGGTTACATGTGCTTTTGTTAGCCGTTTGTGACATAGTAACTAAAGGTGGGGGGGGGGAGAGAAAACCAATAACCTTCCACTTTCAAAATGCTGTCCTGCTTTAAGTCTCCTGTGGTTGGTTCTTAAATGGTCAGAGGCAACTAGGTAAGAAGTTAGATTTGAGCCCAAGGCGAACCCAGTGAAATATCAAAAATGTGACCATGGTTGGAAAAAGGATAATGGGGATTTTGGGGCAAAATAAAAAAAATTCCTTCAGTAGCACCTTAAAGACCAACTAAGTTTTTATTTTGGTATGAGCTTTCGCTTGCATGCACACTTCTTCAGATACACTTGAAACAGAAGAGTCAGACCTTTATGTATATACAGAGGGTGGTGGGGGTGGGTGGGAATGGGTGATGGGCTGATGGGAGTGGTAAACCTGTAGATGGCTGTTAACGACTGCTGATGACTGCAATTGGTCCTGCGGGGGGAAAGCAAGGGCTGAGGCGCTAAAGAAAGCTTGATCATGCATAATGAGATAAGAATCCTATGTCTTTGTTCATCCCAGGTGGCTCCATGGTTTTAAGCTTGGTGAGTTGTGCTGAAAAATGAAACTTTTTGGGGGGCAGTGGGCACATGTAGAATTTTGAGGAAGTCTTGAGTGTGCAAGACACAAAATGGCTGCCTTGGGGTGTTACATAACACAAAATGGCTGCCACCTCTGGAAAAAGCAGCAGAAGAGATAGGGCCACAAAATGGAGCAGGCAGCCCCCCACCCCCAATCAGTGGGATAGACTTTTAATGCCTAAGCATCCTCTCCTCCTATAGAGGGAGAGTAACTCAATAGTATTAACATATGAATTGCATTGCAGGTTGTCCCCAGGTTCAATCCTGATATCTGTAGTTAAGAAGGTCTCGGTTATCTCACTTGGAAAAGAACTTTCTGAGATCCTGGAGAGCCACTGCCTATTGGAGTAGTCGATCGTGGGCTTAAGAAATGGCCTGTCTCACTATGCACACAGATCCATATGTAAGAGAAAAATATCTACCTCTGTGGCTTATTGTTCTCTGGGGACTAGTTAATGTGAAGGTAGGTTTTCTGGCTTCTGGAATTACAGCCTGCTGAAATCCTGTTGTGTCAATAGTCATAATAACAGTGGTGGTCTCAACAGGGGAGGTGGCACTGGTCACCTCTCATAATGGGCAAGCATCAAGAAAACAGGAGCTTGGCCAAACCCATCAGGCTGCAACAACTACAGCACATCCCAGAAAGTCAGACCAAGCAGTGTTCTCTGAACACATCCACAGAGATTTCCCTAACCCAGCATCCACATCAAATGTGAGCTATTTGACTCTTTGCAGTGTTCAGAAAGTTATCTGTCCAAAAAAGGATCAACTAATAAGTTAAAATGCATGTTTTGAGGAATAAACAATGTCTGCTCAAATTTGGTGCAGAGCAATGCAGAAATGAGAAGAAATAAATTTATAAACGAAAGCCCGTGAAAGTGACTTGGACCAGGCATAGATTGATTTACTCCTATGTGCATGGTCTGAAAGCATATGATGCAATCATTTCACAAGAAGGTCTCCTACAGTTTTAGTGTGTTCAATTCCTAAGTGCAAGACTCCCTGGAAAACTTATGTATGCCACCTTGAGTTCCACAGAAGAAAGGCAGGATATAAATGTGATAAGTAATGAAAAAGCTCCTCTTTGCACATAGCCATGCATGCTAAATTAATGCAAATTTCAAACAGGCTATAAAAGGTACATGCTGTGTTTATATAAGTAGTAGGTTTTGGGGGGGGGGTTTAAACCCACAATTCTTACAATGTTTAATGTAAATGTTTAAATTTATCATTTAATAGTAGAAATAAAGGTTCAGGCTTTAGAATGCTCCATATTTTCAGTCTGGTCAATCTCAAAAGTCCACACATGTTGAGGTCAAAGCAGCACCTTGTCTACTGCTGTCAGTCCTTCTAGGAATAACTTTACAGATCAATGCCCCCAAGAAAAACAGAGTGACTTCTAACACACCATGCAAAATGTTAGCCTCGTCTGCCTGCCTGCATCAAAAACATCTTAACCTGACAAACACAATTTCTATCAGACCTGGCCCTCCACAACGAAGCCAGATTTAGCTCAACTGCCTTTGAAATAATCTTTTGTTTCACTATGAATCTGAAACGAAAACGAAAACGCCAGTGCTTGTAGCGGTGTTCATCCAAGGATCAAAAAATTAATTACTTGCATCCTGGGAAGAAACACAACATTACCCACATTTTATAGCTAGGGGAATTGAGGTTAAGTAAGCTCACAGAGAGCACATCAGCAGCAAAAAGAGAATCCAGGCATTCAGAAGTAATTCTCTGCTTGAGCCACAAGCTTCTTGGCAAACTTTCTGTGTGCATATTCTGCGGGAAAAGACATTAGGGATTTGCAGTGACCCTAGGTTGTCCTTTCACATGCCACAACACAGTTCAAGCGATTCCCCAAAGCTGTGAAGCAAAGTAGTAAGTGCTAATGTGAGGATTCCATGCAATAAGTCAAAGAGGGGACACAGTGTCTAATTTAATTTGGAACTCTTGCATCCAACAGCAAACGCCTAAGTGTTGCTTGCTGGGTCTTGAGCATGAATAACCGTTAAATCAACTGCACATATTTTGAGACAAAACCCACTAGAATGCAGTTAGGGACTGGGAAATTCCTAGGATTGGGTCCTAATGCTCTCCCAGTTTGTCCTAGAAAGGCTCAGACAGGAGCAATCTATACTTGAGAATAATCCAAATTGCACCGATTGGCATTGTACCTTATTTTGTGCAGCAGGGGCTCATTGCTGAACATCATGCTTTGCAAACAGAAATTCCTGTTTCTATGCATGGCACCTCCAGTTCAAAGGACTGGCACTGGGCTATGAAAAAACTGTGGGTCCCGTCCCGTCCCCCAGTTAATGGTAAGGCCGAACTTTATACAGGCTTGGGCCTGTTGATGAGACTCTGTAGAGCTTCTTCGAAGTATGCTGTCAAGGCAGCGTCACCTGCAAACAACATCTCTCAGATAAGGGCGCTTTGTTTCACTGCTTGAAGTTTGAGCAAAACAGGGAAGGGGAAGAATGACACATGAGCATTCATCTTGCTAGTATGCTAGAGACAGACGTTAATCCAGAAAGAGAGCTGGTGGTTCATCCACAGCTGTTTTGATTTATGGCTTTCAAGATTTCTGGGACTGGCAGCATCGAGGGCACTGTTCGTGGCAGGATAATGCTTCTAAGCAGCTATTCTTTCAAACTCCTGCCAGTCAAGGGGAAGTCAGGTGGTGAGTTGCTAATGTTTATTCCTCCTGGACCATGGATTAGAATTAAGCAGAGCTGGCTTCTCATAGCTTGGCAATCAGTATAGTCAAGGCTCAACACTCTGGATGGGAGGCATCCAAAAAATCACCTGTTACATGGCAACACAGGAAGCTTCCATTGACTGAGTCAGGCCATTGGTCCATCTAGCTGAGTATTGTCCACATTGACTAGCAGCAGCTCTTCAGAGTTTCAGATGAGGAACGTTCCTGGACCTACCTTCAGTTGCCATGGACTGAACCTGGGACCTTTTGCAAGCAAAGCAGATGCTCTGTCACTGATTCTCTTCCTGTGGCTGCTGGCTTGGTTTTGCAGGACAGGACAGTTTCTTAGATTGTAAGTCCCCTGAGACAGGGAGCTGTCAGACCTGTTCTTTGCAAAGAGCCATGTACACAGATATGTGATCCTATTCTCACTTACTTAAGAGCAAGTCACATGGAACTCAACAGGGCCTATCTCTGTACTGAGTAGCGACAACAATCACCACAGTAAGAATAGATTTTGGCCTCAGACTAATCGACCCTATGGAATTCCGTATCCCCCCCTCCTGCCAGGAAGAGAAAAGGGGAAAACCCTGCCAGGAATAATTCTGGCTGGTGTTAAAAATGGGCCAGACCTTCAGTGGTGTCACTATAGATTATAAACTTGTTAATGTAAAATGCAAACGTTCCTCTGGGGTTCAATCACAATGAATTAAATCATCAGTCCTAAAAACAGACACAGGAAATCCACACCTTGGCATAGCTGATTCATCCGTCACCCTGAAGATGACTCTGAAGCCAGATAAATCTGTTCATTTGCCACTGCAGCACATTTGATAGCGGAGGCCACAGAAGTCTCCCAGCTTTGTTATCCAACCTGCGAGGCCGCAGCTTATTTTGCTGGTACATCATGTTTCCTGTTTCATTCATCACCTGCTAATGATTACTAAGGAATGCTTATGACAATAGAATCCATATTGCAGGGAACTTGGAAAGCTCTATACTGCCTCCGCAACTGAAAAGAGAAGTTGTGAGCAGAATATGCATTCTAGGACACCTTGGTTTCAGTTACAACTCAGCTGACAGGGAATGCAGCCCGAGAGTCAGATAAGGTTTTCCACCCCAGTCTTATCCCACTGCACACTTCTTCATTATCAGAGCACCTTCCCCCATTTAATGGTGAATTTGTGTCAACTAAAATGTGTGCCTAGCATAGCTGCCAAGTTCTCCCTTTTTTTAAGGGAAATTCCCTTATGCTGAATAGGCTTCCTCGTGAGAAAAGGGAAAACTTGGCAGCTATGGTGCCTAGACACCTTTGTTACTTTTGCTTGCTCCTCTGTGCCCGATATAAGTAGGAGGTAGAAGTTAAATTTACCCATCTCTTAGTCCAAAACATCTGGAGAGCACCATGTTGCCTAATCCTGCCCCAAAGCTTTAGAGGACTGTTCCGCCATCAAAAAGTTCTTATCATTTGAACTTTCTCAAAAAGTTTAGCCAAAAATTTGCTTCCCTGCAATTTCAAGCCATTACTTTTAGTTCTAACCTTTTGAGCAACAGAGAGCAAGTCTATTCACATCTTCTCCGTGACAACCCTTCAGGTATTTGAAGATAGCTATTATGTGTTCCACACTAAACCTACCCTGGCTATGCCAACCATTATTCAGAATCCTGGTCACTCTCCTCTGGGCATTTTCTAGTTTGTCTGCAACCTTCTTAAAATAGTGGTGCCCAGAGCAGGACACACTACTTCAAAGATATCCTGACCTCTGTAGAAGAGGGTGGAACAATTACTTCTCATGCTCTGGATACTATGCTTCTATTAATGTAACCCACGACTTCATTAACATTACTCGTTGCCCACACTTCTCTTATCTGTAAAATGGGAGTAATAAAGACTTATGTCTTATGATATTGGATCAACTTTGCACAATCACAGTGCAATCCTATATACAACTACTGAAGTCTCAGTTAAGTGGGGCCTGCTTAGCACCCCTCCACAGCCCACTCCATCATGCAGCTGTGGTTCTCTTCTTCCTCGTTAGTCTTCTCTTGCCATGGTGGTCATAGCTCATCAGAGTTTGAAACAAAATGCTAGGTTGGTACTGGCTATAGTCTGATCAAGCAAGGCAATTTCTGTGTTCTTAGGGTCTAATTAAGCACCAAAAAAGGGGGGGGACAAGAAGAGGAATTTTCCTCTAAATCTATTCTCAAGGAACAATTGCTTGTACCATGTGGATATGTTTTAGAAAACATATTCCATGTCTGGCATAGTGGTGTCCCTTGCTCTCTGTGGGATTCTATAATCTGGATAATCATCGCCTATGTGTTTCTTTATCACAAAGCTAAGACTTGTGTTCAGAATGAATGGAGGGCTTCCTAATATCTTTCACCCAGGGCTGATGTGCTTGCAAAACCAGCTTCTTCTTCTTCTAAAGCTTCCTGTTTAAACTAGATAACATTGTCTGACACCCCAGTACTATAATTAAAAATAGGCATCCAAACACTTCGCTTCAGAGTAACAGAACAACAAAGCATTTTTCAGCACATGAAATTTGCTCTCTAATAGTATTTGAGATAACCCCATGTGTACCATCCTGAGGTCCCTGGGGGAAAGGGTTGGGCAGGCATGAATAGATAGGTAGATTAATTAATTAAAGGGAAAAGCAACAATCATCTCTTAAAATACACCTTAGAGCAGACATCCCCAAACTGTGGCCCCCCAGATGTTTTGGCCTACAACTCCCATGATCCCTAGCTAACAGGACCAGTGGTCAGGGATGATGGGAATTGTAGTCCAAAACATCTGGAGGGCTGAAGTTTGGGGGTGCCTTACAGACCCACATAGCAGAGACTGTAGCCCAGGGGTGTCAAACTCAAATTCATCGGGGGCCGCATCAGCAGTTTGGTCACCCTCAAAGGGCCGGTTGTATCTGTAGGACTATGTGTCCACTCTTTATTATCATAAATTATTGTCACTGCATTCAATTATTACTGTTTTTTGTAATAATGTAAGTAATAACTAGCTCTGAAAGCAGAAACATAGTCAGAATAATGGCAAGTAGATATTCAAATGTAGGGAAGGGGGGGTCGCCGCCTTGATTCAGCGACAGAAAAGAGCGCGAAGGGACCCAGGGGCAAAAGGCATTTCCTGTGCAGCGTGAGGCAGCGGGTGTCCATTTTAGGAGAAGTGCGTAAAGCCTCAGAGTTGCACGTCGTGAGGCTGAGCTGCTGCTGAGCTCACGTTCATGAGGTTGAGCCGCGGCAGGAGGAGGAGGAGGCAGCGGCGGCTTGCCAGGTCGGTGCCCGGCAGCACCGCGCGGAGAGTCCCGAGCCTCTGGGACGCAGCAGTGCTCTGTAGCACTTTGAATCCTCCTCCTCCTCCACGGGGTGCTGCTGGGTGCTTTGTCTGTGCTTCAGCAGCAGCAGCACCAGCAGCCCGTTTCCAGGCGCCGAGCCGTGGCAGGAGGAGGAGGATTCAAAGTGCTACAGAGCACTTCTGCGTCGCAGAGGCTCGGGACTCTCCGTGCAGCGCTGCTCCGGCCGCCTTTCTACACCCCCCCGCCCCAGCTGTTTGTCGGCACTTTGTCGGCATGGCGCTTCAGCAGCAAGGTCCCGCTGCTGTGTCCCGCTGGCTGGGGCGCTCGGCGGGCCACATGACGAGGTCTGGCGGGCCGGATTTGGCCCCCGGGCCTTGTGTTTGACACCCGTGCTGTAGCCCATTCATTCCATATTATAACAGAAACACCTCAACAGGTCAAACCACAATATCCGAGGTGGGTGGGTGGATTCAGTAGTTTCAGCTGCATAGACAAAATCAGATATAATTCCCTAACTTCCACAACTCCCTAACTTCCACCCAGATTTGCCCAGCACAGCCCTGGCCTCAGCATCTTATTTAAGAAATGCTGGGAAGGTGGTGCGTGATTCAGCTTTTGGTCAATCTACGGATCTGAGCATTTGTGGGTTCTCTTTGCTTCCTCCATTAGTCAGAGATTATTTAGCCCGGACTGTGATGATTTGTAGAAGCAGGCTGTATATTTATTTGGATGAAGCCTTTTTATCTGCCTGAAATGAAATATTCTCTCCCAGAGGCTAAATAGGAAAATGCCGTGCTCTGCTGCGCAATGGGAAGCTTTTCTTACAATACTGCAGATATGTACAGGCACTGGACTCCACTGTAATGCAATGATCCAACAACTACAGGGCAAGTTTCTTCATGTTGTAGACATAGGGAATATTCAAACTTTAAAATCATTCTGAAGAACGTCAACAGTGGTTGGCCACATGGATACCAGAGACCAATGGCTGGGATTCTGCAGTCTGCATGCTGGCTTCCTAAAGTGAATTCAGGATGTCACCAAGAAAACAATACCACTTGTGCACTATACCACCCTACTGAAACACACATGATGGAAGCATTTAAATTCAGCCCCAAGAAGATGTGTCTGAATACACAAGTGACAATTCATGGCAATACTTACAGTAAAGCTAACTGGACACAAAATGAAAAGCTTCCTGTTCCTCTTTTTAATCTATCTGGCACAGTCTCTTCACAAACACACCAACAGAATAATGTATTATTATTTTCACTCTGTGTGACTGGTAGACAATGCAAAACATCATTGCGTGCCTAATCAGCAACTTAAGGGAAATCCTTAATCCATCATTTTTATTCCCATGGGTTTCCT
This sequence comes from Zootoca vivipara, assembly GCF_965207765.1. NCBI lineage: Eukaryota > Metazoa > Chordata > Lepidosauria > Squamata > Lacertidae > Zootoca > Zootoca vivipara. Next base: position 85,507,219 of record NC_142584.1, read on the forward strand.
ATACAAAAAAAACAGCCAACTGAGTAGGACTATCTTAATGGTAGTGCTAAATAAAGGGATATTCTTCGAACCAAGAGGATGGTTCAAGGTTCAATCTATATCACTCCCAGTTAGTTATGGAATAGCCAATATGATGCTCTCCAGCTGGACTACAACTAGAGATGAAAGAAGACAGCCATTTCTGTTCCAACCTGGCATTCATCACAATCAGCACTGTTTCCATTTGGCTGCAGTTCGGTTTCTGCCCAATTCTATGCCATTTGTCTTGCTGTCTGCTATTTAATGTAAGTTATACACTTTACATAACTATTTTTGTAATTTACATTCATTTCAATATAAAGAAAATTTAACTGGTCTGACGTGGCAAGCTGCAGCTTCATGGTTCCCACTTTAGCACATTCCCAAACACGTCATAGGAACTTGGATGCTCATCAAAGTCTTTGACACAGAGAAGGGGCCACATGGTCTTCAGTCAACTGATTCCCCCCTCAGAAGAATGACTAAATGAGTTTAGCTGTCTCACAATGGTCAAGAGACAACACACCACAGTTCTCAAACCTCATTTCTGATTAGAAGGGTGACCCTTGGTGTTACATAACACAACCGGATGAGAAGGCAAGTATGGGGGCGGGAGACATCATTCAATGCTTCAGCTCCTTTGGCTCTTCAGCACAGGAGTCAAAGCAATTACTTCTACTGCTTCAGAAACCTTTGCGTCCCTCCATTTATGTGTCAGATGCTATTACTTTAATTGTACCTTACTTTGCCCTTAGAAACAGAGAGCACTTCCCATGGAAGATAAACAATTCACTATTGTTTCCTCGATTCCCTCTGTTTAAGCTCTTATCATCCACAAATTGTTTGATGAGGAAAAGACTCCCAAAATGACATGCTTCAGCACAGCCACCCCACATCAACAAGCCAACCTAAGTAAATCCAATAATGATTTCATCAGAAAACCAAGAGGAGGGGGACCTTAATTACTCCACCTTAAAATAAAAAAAATGCAAAGCTATGAACAAGAAGGTGCACTTAATCCCAATATTCAGCAGCCTAGCCTGTCCCTTTAACTCTATGCTCTGTTGTTGCTGCTAGCCAGAGGTGGTGAAAATATACAAGATCCCTGTATATTTATGACAGTCAAATGTGGTTGATTATATTGTTGCACACCACTTGGGTAGCCACGTGTGAAAAGCGGTGGGATCTTGTGGATTCAAGGCAGGCCATAACAATTTCAGCACGTCTGGCTAGAAATAAAATTCTTTTGTTTCTGCTGAACATGATATGAGCATTCACAGCTTATTCTAGCCCTAACCTTTAGGCCAAAATGTCTGCGAAAGTGGCAAGAGTCAGTCATGTTATGTGGCATGTTGAGTAACAGCATTCATGGCTAAAGGGCTATAGCTTAGTGCTTAGTGCATCTGCTTTGCATACAGAGGATTCCAAGTTCAATCCCTGGCATCTCTAGGTAGGGCTGGGACAGTTCCTTGCCTGAAACCCTGGAGAGCTACTGCCAGTCAGTGTAGACCAGGCACCCCCAAACTTCGGCCCTCCAGATGTTTTGGACTACAATTCCCATCTTCCCTGACCACTGGTCCTGTTAGCCAGGGATCATGGGAGCTGTAGGCCAAAACATCTGGAGGGCCACAGTTTGGGGATGCCTGGTGTAGACAATATTTAGCTAGATGGACCAACTGTCTGACTTGGTTTAAGCTACATATGTTCCTGTGTTCCTTGAGCAAAATAAAAGAGAATAAACATTGAGTGGATATGTTCTTAGGTGCCCAGCAACCTTTCTCTCAAGCAGCACGCACTGCTGGCTTTTGGTCTGTGTTACATTCCGCTGCTGTTCTTGGGAGCTGTTTGAATTGAGTTTCTCAATGAACCTTTGCAACATGATTTATTTCATTTGGGAAGTGTCGCGGATAGTGAACTAAGCTGTCTCACTCTCGCTGGAACTTCTTCGCCTCTGGTAAGCGGCCTGTGCCAAACGGAGATTACTGAGGCCTGGGTGAAATCGTGAATTTTATATTGGGGGAAGAAGTACAGATTTATTTCAGGGGTTAATCATTAACAAGCTCGTCCTTGGGGCCTCAAAGCAGAAAATGACGCTCTTGGTCTGCCTCAAATCTCACTATAAAGCCACACTGCTGCGTGAATGATACTCCCACCCACACTCCCTAGTTGGAAATCCTGGCCAAAGTTGCTCTGGGAACCATATGCAAGCTCAGTCTGTGGCATCAATTCAATAATACTAAATTCTGCACAGTGAATTCTCCCCGCCTTTTTGCTGCCTTTTTACTGGCTTCAGCTCCATAAAACAAACAGAGACAGCTTTATGGCACCTCTTTGCCATTCAGCCACCACACAGGCAATTTAAGGCCAGGTTTTTCAGAACTACAGGTGCATTACATTGCCACACAATCTGTCTCCATACCACTGCCCCCACATGTTGTGGCAACTGTGCTTGTTACAGCTACAGAAATGCCCCTGTGAGTGTTTGCAATGTATTAATGCACCCCTACACTTTGGGGTGCCTCATTATTCTCTTTTGCAGAGGTGACTTGAGTGAAGTGTTGCCTGTACATGCTGCAGATGCCTGCCAAATGAACAGTGCAAGAATAAATGGATCAGCTCCCCTCCCTTGCCATTTTAGCAGATGGTGCAGTCTACCTGAAACATCTATAATAAACTCGAAATATTTGCATGGGTAGTCTAATGTTTGGACTCTCAGAGGGGACAGTTAGAGCTTGCAGAGAAGATGGGCTTTTCACTTGGCCAAATGGCATTTTCAAATCCAAATTATGCAATATTAATGCTTACATTAAGAAGTACATCCAGCTCAAAAGGTGTGTTATTTCAAAAAGGCAAAAGGTTTATCACCCAGAACATTAGAACATTACGTCTATCAGTATTTCAGTTCAGTTCTTCATCTCTTAGCATTGGAAGGAAATAATCACATTTATTTTGACTACATTAATCACAGCAGGGGTGCTATCCCTAGCTAATAGCATATTTGGACGGACAGAGGTTGGTTGATGCTCCTATATTCATTGGCTTATTTCTAGACCTCTTGTTTTGTAGTGGTCAAAATGAGAAAATGGTGAGAAAGTACCTTATCTTCTTTCCTAGGCCTGTTTGCGAGAATAACTGGAATACCGTATGTGAAATAGGAATATGAGCACATTGTAAAAACAGCCCAGCTGGATCAGAACAAAGGTCTGTCATGTGCACCAACCTGTTCTCAAACTGGCCAACCAGAGGCCTATTTGGGCATGCAGGACAACATGTTGCACTGGGGGCATTCTACAGTGGGACAGTCTGCTAAATGCACACAGGTTGTCCCCATAAGCTGTAACCTTGAGCACACTCATGGACAGTGATGGGGAAATGCAAGGGTGGAGCTCTTGTAGATATAGCTGCATGGTCCTGAATGTCCGACAGTGGTTTATGGAGAAGAGAGAACGGCAAGAAATCCTACCATTGTGGGACATTATTCTGGCAAAAACATTACAGCTCCCCCAGCAGCACTCCTTGCACTACCTACCCCTACCTCTAGATGGCATGCGTCCAACAAGAGTGGGACCTCTGGTTACAAACTTAATTCATTCCAGAGGTCTGTTCTTAACCTGAAGCCATTCTTAACCTGAGGTACCACTTTAGCTAATGGGGCCTCCCGCTGCCGCCGCACGATTTCTGTTCTCATCCAAGTTCTTAACCTGAGGTACTACTTCCAGGTTAGCGGAGTCTGTAACCCAAAGTGTTTGTAACCCGAGGTGTTTGTAACCCGAGGTACCACTGTACTGCCAATTCTTGGTGCCTTCTCTCCCTTCGACCAACAGCACAAGCAGCCAAGTCTGTGAGTTGTCTTTTGAATGTAAAACAGAGACGTTTGGCCTTTATGATAAGGAACACACCTCTGAGGAGGATGCTTTCCGAACAGGCATTTAATGTATTTGAAAGATTCTTCCTAAGAGAGTTAGAAAAGTGAGTGATGAGTGGTTAGAGATATTTTGCTTTCCCCCCCAAAAAAAGAGATGTTCTGCCTGTGATCTCAACTGTTGAGAAGAATCACAGAGCCATGTTTCATTCATGCCATCAGCTGCCATCTCTCTCCATAAACCCAGTGCATGTGAGCAACAGAAGTCTTCCCTCCTGGCAAGTCTTCCCCTGCACACATGGATTTACCACCACATATCACTTGAGACGGAGTTTTCTAAGGAAAGGCAGAATCCAACTCATTATGCAAAAGGAAGAGCGAGAGAAAAGGCGAAAGCAAACAAAACCTGGCAGTTATAAACAACTCTGTTTCACACAAGAGTGTGGATTGGTTTACAAATTATGCACATAATAATTCACTCAAGCTTATGGGTATGGACGTATGTTGTAGATAGACAGTTTGGCTGCAAACTCAATTTGAATGTAATTTCCAGAGGGGTAGATGTGTGTTTTAAGTCTGTTGCAGCAAAAGCAGCACAAGAAAACATCACACATTTTGTGGACAACTTCATCAGATGCATGAAGCGTTAATGAGTTTTTCAATGTTTTTTATTTATTTTAAAAATGCATTTTTTTATCACTTGAGTGGAGGAAGCGTGGGATATAAAATACTGTAATAAACAAGCCAAGAAATACTGGGTTAAAGAATATGTGCACATGGGGGGGGGGTCCTGTAAATGTCACACAATTCACCATATCTCTGGTTAGCCAAAGCTCAGGGGTAAAGCGCAGTGCCAGGTTCAATCCTTGGCATCTCCAATTAAAAGGATCTAAGGCAACAATGCTAGGAAGTTCCTCTGATGCTTGGACAGCCCCAGTCCATCCAACAGTACTGGACTTGATGGACTAATGGTCTGACTTTGAACATATGAAGCTGCCTCATTCTATGTGAAGCTGTTGGAGTCTGCCAAGGGCCTGGGTTCAGGTGGTGGTGATCCAGCTGTCTTATCCAATAGGGTCAGAGGCGAGTAGTGTCTGATCCCACTGTGAGCACCAGGCTGGACTTGGTTTAGGAGAAATCATCTCCTCCGTACCAGAGAGCTACTGAGTCCCCAACATGCTACATTTCCCATCTCTCGTTACATCTGTTCATAAGCATTTTGGAAATGTGCTATTCCCAAAGTTTCAACACACTGGGATTTTGGATCAATGTGAATTAAGTGGACACGTCTAGCTAAACCCATAACCTTTATGGCCCCAGTTCTTTTCAACATTTCCCATAGGTTGACCAGATCAAGCAGAGGACAGGACTTGTGGATATCTGATTCCCATAAAGAAGGGAGGCATGGATCAGAGATGCAGTTTTATGCCTCCCGCACTCCCCACTTAGCCCTTCCAATTGTGGAATTAAAGCCTAAGGGCAGTAAAAGACTGCTTGGGTTCAGCCATCTCTAATATAAACCCAATGCACCATGCCCCTCTTGGTATAGCAAACATATTTATTCATAAGGCATTCTGGGCTGTTGCTGATCCAGTACCAACCAGAGTTACAGAGGTGAAAAGACGGACAGGTCTCTGTCCCTGAGAATGTACAGCCTGAAACATACAATGAAGAAAGCAAGAGAGGGAGAGAAGGAAGGAAAAGGCTAATGTGGTGAAATGCCACCACATGTGCTTAAAACTTGGTTACAGCTGGGGGGTGCTGATTTGGAGGAAAAGTCTGTCACCATGCATGCATGCAAATAATAATAATAGTAGGTTTGGGGAAGAGGAAGGGAGAGAGGTGGCACCACATATGTTTGAGAGAGGGGGAGGGGGTCCTGATAATAAGACCAAGATCTTCACACTCCCTACTGACGCAAGTAAAATTAAATTTTAGTGGGGTTTGCTCTGGCAGAGTGTTTGAAGTTCAGGATGCCTAATGTACGACAGAAAGAAGAGAAGAAAGAAATTCAATCTTCGGGGGAAACAATAGTATCTCTAAACCAGAAATCTCATTAATTAACTTTATCTACATGTCCCTCGAGGGACAGGATTTCATGGAATGAGTTGGTGTAATGAAATCTAAACATCAAAATATGCAAAACTTACAACTGTATTCCGAACTACACTTCAATTAAAACCTTAAGAAAAATATGCACCAGCCAGGCAGCTCTGAAGCAGTTTAGTTCATATCTGCTTGCACTTCAAGGAGAAGCTGCTACAAACTCATTTGTGAGGAGGTAGTAATGTCCCTTTCTTTATCCACAAGCTATCCAGTAAAATGTCCGATAGGCTGGAAAATTATTTCAACATCTTAAAAAGGTCACCTGTGCCTCCTGCAACTTAGGGTTCTTGAGCCTTGTTTGATATAAATTACCTGAGAAATGTTTGTTGGTATGGCAGCCTAGATTTACTTATTCTTAAAAAAAGGGGGGGAATTCCACTCTTCCTCCCTACACCAGACTTACGCTTACCGGGCAAAAATCATCACACCATCATTGACTCTCTCTCGCCCTGCAGAGTCCCATCCGCCCAGCGCAGCTTGGTCCATGGAACCACAAGGTGAGATGAAGGGATGCAAGGTGTTTGGGGGAAGCATGTGACACTTGTGGCAGCTGAGAGGAGTGAGGCAACCCAGCCTGCCACTACTGAACCCTACAAAGACCCTCCTGGGAAGCTGGAACAATGAGCAGAAGTGGGAGACCTCAGGAAGTGCAATGGCCTCTGACCATTGGCATTCTCTCTCTCCTGCCCAAATGGAACCTTGTCCTTCCCACACATAATGCTGATAAACCTTGGGGGGGGGGAAGCTACAACACCTGTTTTTATTATAAGTGTTGTAAAAGCATAACAAGATCTCAAAATAAAGAACGGAGCACCCTTAACATGAAACTTTTGCTCCATTCATAATTGACAACGGGGTGTGTTTTGAGTTGATGTCCTGCTTTTGTAGAAAGCAATAATTAGGCTGGACTTGTGAGGCCAGTAGCCACTGCTGGCAAATGAACAGCACTCGCTTAGCCTCTAGTGCCAAAATTTCCTTCCTTCCCTGTAGCTGAATTTCAGCGCAGATTTAGTATTCCCAGTTCTCTCCCTGCGTCTGTGAATGTGAGGTTTCCTCCCATTCTAAATTCCACTCTCCACTTCCTGCAATTCCCACTTGCAACCCAAGCTGGGAACTCAGTCTCTTACTGCCATTAGGTTCTACTTCCCCATTGATAGGACTGAGTTGGGAGTGGGGGAGGGGAGGAATATGACTGCATCTCTGATACATGCCTCACCTCTTTATAAGAATTTGTTGTGATCAAGCCCTGTCCTCTACTAGATCTGGTCAGCCAGTGGAAAAGGCTGGAATGAACTTGGTTTAGCCAGACACATCCACCTAATTCACATTGCCCCCATCCCCCAGTGTGTTGAACATTTGGCATTGCACATTTCCAAAATACTTATCTGAAATGAGAAGAACAAATGTTACGGGAGCTAGAAAACAGTAACATTTCTGGGCCGAGCCAACCTCCTGGCAGCCACTATTTCCAAGCAAAAGCAGCACCGTTTTGGATTATTTGTTGTTGTTTACTCGTTTAGTTGTGTCCGACTCTTCGTGACCCCATGGACCATAGCATGCCAGGCACTCCTGTCTTCCACTGCCTCCCGCAGTTTGGTCAAACTCATGTTTGTAGCTTCGAGAACACTGTCCAACCATCTTGTCCACTGTCGTCCCCTTCTCCTAGTGCCCTCAGTCTTTCCCAACATCAGGGTCTTTTCCAAGGATTCTTCCCTTCTCATGAGGTGGCCAAAGTATTGGAGCCTCAGCTTCAGGATCTGTCCTTCCAGTGAGCACTCAGGGCTGATTTCCTTCAGAAAGGATAGGTTTGATCTTCTTGCAGTCCATGGGATGATTTAGAGCAGAGAAATGGCAGGCAGGAAAATAATTAAGCACCCCCTTCCCTCTATCCCAAATCACCCTCCCGATGGGGACTTGGCTTAGAAATAGGGGCTATAGCAGGCATCCCCAAACTTCGGCCCTCCAGATGTTTTGGGCTACAACTCCCATGATCCCTAGCTAACAGGACCAGTGGTCAGGGAAGATGGGAATTGTAGTCCAAAACATCTGGAGGGCCGAAGTTTGGGGATGCCTGGGCTATAGTAAGGGAGATTGTTATGTAGAAGAGAAGAAGAGTTTGGATTTGATATCCCACTTTATCACTACCCGAAGGAGTCTCAAAGTGGCTAACAATCTTCATTTCCATTCCTCCCCCACAACAGACACCCTGTGAGGTGGGTGGGGCTGAGAGACTTCAGAGAAGTGTGACTAGCCCAAGGTCACCCAGCAGCTGCATGTGGAGGAGCGGAGACGCGAACCCGGTTCCCCAGATTACGAGTCTACTGCTCTTAACCACTACACCACACTGGCCACGCCACACTGGTATGTAGTTTAGGGTAGCCACTTAGGCAATGCCAGAAAAGATGAGATGCATAATCAAAGTGGACAAAAAAGGGCACTGATTTGCATAAAATCTGCATGTGCTAGTTCATATAACTAAATGCACATTTAGATATAAATACTACAATTTAAATGCATGGCATCTCACCATAGTAGGGAAGATTGTGACTAGGTAGCCTGTCTCCTTGCTCAGTCCTCTGTCCAAAGTGCAAACTGCTGGTTACAACTTCCAGATCTCCCTTTCTATGGACATTTTATCTTTAATCTGGACCTGGTTGGGAGGGACCATAGCTCAGTGGTAAGAACATAGGAAGGGCCTGCTAGAACAGGCCAGTGGCCCATCTAATTCAGCATCCTGTTCTCACAGTAGCTGATCAGCTGCCCATGGGAAACCAGGAAGCAGGATTCAAGCACAAGAGCACTCTACCCTTCTGTAGTTTCCAGCAACTGGAATTCAGAAGCATTGCTGCCTCCAACTGTGGAGGCAGAGCATAGTCATTGTGACTAGTAGCCATTGATAGCCGTCTCCTATATGAATTTGTCTAATCCAAGGGCAGCCAACTCCCAATAGACTGCGATCTACTCACAGAGTTAAAGACCCCCTTTTCTGGGGTTCAGGTCAAAGTTGTTGAGCTTTTTTTAGGATGGAAAACCCTGTTTTGGGGGTTCACGACAAAGTTTTTTTAGCTTTTTTTAGGGGAGCCAAGCTTGTTGAGCTTCTTTGGGGGGAGCCAGTTGTTCTACCAGTGATCTACCACAGACACCCAGTGATCTCCTGTTGGACGTGCCTGGACTCTAATCCTATTTTAAAGCCATCCAAGTTGGGGGCCATCACTGCTTCCTATGGGAGCATCTGCCTCAGCACAAGGCAGCCTCCTATACTCTGATTACTTCAAACAGAGAGCTGTCCTCTGTAACTGGAGCCCCTCTAATGTAGTTAAGCCCTCAAACAGTACAATGAAATGCCTTTGAACGCAATGAAAAGGTTGGGGGTGGCTTTTAGAGGGGTGCATATGAGGCTTCCATTCCCTCTCTCTGTGTGTACACAAATGAGCATGGTAGGGGCTCCAATTGGGTCTTTGACCCAGGTGAAATAAACCCTAGTTTTGCCCCTGCAAGAGGAGTCAGTGCTCAATGCAAACAGGGAAGGGAGTCCATGAATATTTGGTTTTAATGTTTGTATTATTTTACAAACTGCTTTGGGCCACTTCTATTTATTATTATTTATTTCATAAAATCTAGATACTGCTTGACTGTAAAATAAAAACAGCAACCCTCAAAGCAGTTTACAGATAGAATAAAATAATAAAACTTGCAGGAAAAGTGAAAACGACAACTGCCGCACTAAAGGATCAACTTCTTACAAATGAGGCATGGGCATTATGTGACACTTGCAACAGTGTCAGTTCCGAAGAAAGAAAGAAAGAAAGAAAGAAAGAAAGAAAGAAAGAAAGAAAGAAAGAAAGAAAGAAAGAAAGAAAGAAAGAAAGAGACAAATAAATAAAAAAATGTTGCTGTTGTTGTTGATGAGACCAGAAGGGGTGGGGTTTTGAGGGCAGCCAGAGCCTAGATTAAGTCAGCAGTGAAAATTTAGATTAGAAAAGAAACGGTAATATTATTCTGTGTTCCTTGCCACTGGGCAGCCTCTGTGCACTGCTGGCAAACTTTGGCTCTAAGTCCACAGTAAAACGCCACGTTTTAAGTCAGTGCATGTCAGTGTTATCCCTGGGTCATTGGTTTCTGCCCAATTCAAACAATGACTGAACAGCTGACTCAGCTGCACCTGCCTCTCCCTCTAACAGTGCCTGACTGCAGCTGTACATTGATCCTTCCCTTATTCACTGAAGGATAAGCAAAGCCCTTCCAAACTGTCAAGCCAATGCCGATTGAAATGCAGCAAAAGCCATTTCCCAAGCACAGCTCAGCGCCCATAAATCTGCTTCTCATAAACGTTTGCTCACAGCCTAATCCTAACAGTCAGTCTTGCAGCATTAAGTCAATGTCACCCACTGGCCCCATCAGAAGCTCGGGTGCAATGTGGTCGGTGTAGTTAAAATGCCAACCTTGAAGTCCACAGCATGCTTCAGAGGCATAAATTGACCAAGATCTAGGCAGGGAATTTAGCCATACATCTTAATGCCGGCTCCACTAATGAGAACGGGCAGTTTCAGTCTATAATTGTAGTGCAAGAAAAAGCAAACCACAGTGGGCTGGAACTCTCTGCCTGGTTGGCATCTCAATGAGAGCCTGTGAAATGATTTCACCATTAAATGAATGGAATGAAACAAGGCAGCTCAAAATATCTGCACCACACATCAATCTACTCTTTCTGGCAACAAGACCCAAGGTGACCGATTACCATGTTGGTCAGGCCCTCCTCTAATCCAGCCTTCCCCATTGGACTTGTGCAACTTTCTGTGATCAAAATGAATAGTGTGTTATTATTTAGTGGCCAACAGATAGGCACTGCTGATCAGCAGCCTAACAAATGTCAAACCCACAAGCTGCCTGCTGGGCACAACTCAAAGTGCTGTATAGGGTTAAAGCCCTATACAGCTTAGGCCCAGGTTGTCATATGTCCCATATGAACCTGCCTCATCCCCAAAATCTTCAAAGGAGGCTCTTCTCTCTGTCCCGCCACCCTCTCAGGCACTTTTCATGGGGACGCGGGAGAGGGTCTTATTGGTGGCTCCCTCCCTGGAGAAGGTAGACTGGCTCCTTCCTTGTTGTCCTTCCGCCAGCAGATGAAGACTTGTTTATTCTGACAGGCTTTTGGTAACTTCTTGAAGGAAATACTATCGGTATTTTAATAGATGTGTTATCATTTTCTTTTATGGTTCTATTACTTTTTAACAATTGTACATTTTTAAATGTCTGTATCTGATCTGTGCTGTTTTATTTTGTGTAGGTCCCCTTGAGTCACTGTCTGGGGAAAAGGCGGGATATGCACCATAACTTTCATAATAAAGGTGATAATAATTGTGTGGAATTACATCCCATTGTTATTTCACAGGTGCTACAGGTCTTGATACTACTGTACGCTTGTTTGACCACAGGCAACAATGAAACAAAAGCACTCAGAAGGAGGAACATGGGAAGCCGCCTTACATTGTCAGAATGAGTCATTCCAGCTCAGCCTTGTCTCTACCTATTGGCATTTCAGATAGGAGTTTGTTTCAGCCTCACCTGAAGTTGCCATGGCCTTCTTCATGTGGGCTTCTAATAAACTACAGGAAATTATGCCTCTGTTACATCATCTTCAGCTCTTTTTAAATCCATTGATTGTTCTCAGCCACGGACAGACCATCTTTAAAGCAATGGGTGAAATTCCATGTCTTGCTAAAGCAGCTCTTCCACCAGTACGAGCATTGCTGCTTGCCAGATAAAACAATCTCCCCTCTCCTTCCCCACTCCACTGTTCTGGGTTTTCCCCCAACCTTCCAGAACAGATATGGGTGAGGCACAAGGGTGTATAGGGGGCAGAGAGGGGGAAAGACCTGTTGCTCTAGTGGGAGCCCTTGTGCTGGCTTCCGCCCATGCTGTGTGGTGATAAATAATTGGAAAATGAAAAAAACTTGCATTGATCCAGACCTTGCAGTATTAAGTATAATTTTAGCAGGGTTCTTTGTCAGAGAAGGCTGTTGCAAAGACAACAGCACTTGCAAATAATGTAATGCAGAGGTGATGCATGGCCAAACTCAAATACTATTATTTTATTTTTGCCTTTTTTAAAGTAGGAAAATTCATTAGAGACCCAGGAGGCTGACTTATACGAAGCCAGACCATACATCCATCTAGCCCAGTATTCTCAACATTGGCAGGCAGTGGCTCTCCAGGGTTTCAGACAGGAGGCAATAGCTTGGCAAGATGAGTCATTATTATCCCCATTTTACAGGAAGGGAATTGATACTGGTAGAAGTTGACTTCTCCAAGGCCACCAAGTATTTTCATGACAGAAATGGGAACTGAAACCAAGCCCCCAAAGCTCAAAGATGTCGTTCTGCCCATTAGAAAAATCTGACTGCCAGAACATAGCCAGATGTTTGATGTGGCTCTTGTCCCTGCCTGCAATAAGTGAATAAATATATTGGCTTGATTCAAATCCTGCTAAGAATGAATGGAAAAGTACTCTGAACACTTGAATTGGGTGCATCAATATTATTATAAATCTGTAATAAACATTCCGAGCAGACATTGCAAGAATGGATTCTCTGGTGGTGCTTAGGAACAATCTGTTCCCGAAAACCCTGCCAGAATGTAAGAATCCTCCTAATATTAACAGGTCCAGATTACCCAGTCAAATACTTAGATTGGCACAGAAACTAATGAATAGGATATATAGCTAGCTAAAATATCCAATACTGCAAGCCTTAGGTTTATTACCCGGCCTTTGGGGTAGGTTACTATGGCACAACCAAAACAATTTAAAACCAAATAAAACCAACCACAAATACAAAAATCCTCATACATTAATAATTTTCAGATCAGCCGCAAAAAAATACTTTTAAACTATAGGGCATTATGGATTGTGTAACACGATTTTTAAATGTTCTGTTTCTGGGACCTCAGGGCAATGATCTACCATATATTCCGGCGTATAAGATGACTGGGAGTATAAGACGACCCCCAACTTTCCCAGTTAAAATATAGAGTTTGGGATATACTCGCTGTATAAGAAATACGACCTGGTGTATAAGACGACCCCTGACTTTTGAGAAGATTTTCCTGGGTTAAAAAGTAGTCTTATACGCAGGAATATTTTTAAAGAAGACAAGAGGAAATTGTGCCCCCTTCCCCGACGATGCTGGACTCCAGTCCCAGTCAGCACGCCCAATGGTCAAGGAGGAATAACATCTGCAGAACCACAGGTTCTCTGTTCCTAAATTAACATGGTCTCACTTGTAGAATATGCCCTACACACATTTTTTTCTTGGGTATTCACACCTCTTTTGCATGCAGAAGAGACAAGGATGTACAGATCTTAAAACGCTGGCAATCTCATTTCTGGGCAGAGCTTTCAACGTTTTCCTTTCCCCTGCTTTTGCATTCCTTGCAGCAACAACTTCTGAGCCTCAAAGCCGGTACGGATATAAACACATATATTCAGATTTGATGCTATTACAATGGCAGCATGAAAGCTTTTATGGCATTAAACCTGCCCTGATGATCTCTTTATGGTTTTATAGACTGCATTCACTCTAATGAAAGGATGCCAAAGCTGTGTTATCAGGGCAATTCACATTTTCCCTGGCTTTCATGGGCAAAGCATACAGATCACAAATGCTGATGCTGGGTTTTGGTAGGAGGCTGGTTTTTTATTTAAAACTCTTTTTTTCTATTTAAGCGGAGGTGCAACTGCACCATGTACTGGGATGGAAACCTGAATGAAGGGGAGAAGGAAGAAGCAGCTCCCATCACTGAACAAAGGATGTCAAGCATGGCACCATGGAGTTTAAAGTCAGAAGGAAGATCTTTGGTGAATAAATTCTTACCGCTTTAACAGGTGCACTGTGTATGTTTGAGAATGCTTTGGCATGAATTTAACTCAGATTTGTTTTATATTTCAATATATACTATGCTCTGCTATATTGACTGTCATTCGGATATTTTGTGTTAAGTTTTTGTTTCCCATTGTGCTGTTAGAAGCTTTGAGAAGGCAGAAAAAAGGGAATATAAGCAATAATAATAATAATAATAATAATAATAATAATTTTTATTTATACCCCGCCCTTCCCAGTCAAGACCGGGCTCAGGGCGGCTAACAACAAATAATATCAACACAAATATAAAAGAAACATTTCAGTTAAAACAACAGAATAATACAATGTTAAAATTCAATTTTAAAATTAAAAATCTACGAATAAGATAAAACCATTATAAATAAAACCTTAGGGGAGGGTAACCGTGGGGTCAGACTGCGTCAGTCCGAAGGCCAAACGAAACAGCTCTGTCTTGCAGGCCCTACGAAAAGATGACAAATCCCGCAGGGCCCTAGTCTCCTGGGACAGAGCGTTCCACCAGGTCGGGGCCAGTACTAATGAAATGCACTACTTCCCCAAAGAGAGGGGCGTTCTTGAATAAGGCCCAGTCATGATCCTGAAGCCCCACCACCACCACAAAAGAAGCAAAAAAAGGCAGGCAAGGGAAGGCAGCGTGCTCCTTTCATGATAATGGACAATGTGCACTTCCAGACTTTAACTATTTTCAGGTGGGATTCAATCAAATATTGTGTGTGATATGCGTTGCACAAATATACACACAGTGAAGCATATGACCAATGAGTTGGCACTTATAGAGGAAATTCCCTCCCTCGTCCTGGCAGCCAAATATCTTTCTGGCTGGCAACTGGAGCTCCCGTTTTTGTTCAGTTAAGCCATTTTGGCCCTCAGTTTATTCATGATGGACTTGTTTTTCAAAACGTTAATGCAAGAGAAAGGAACTGGATAATTAGTTTACAAATGAGATTAAGCGGATAGACACATTACATCTAAGTGCATTCAAGCTGCCTGCTTTACGGAAGCTTCCCAATTGTGAAACTCTCTGACTGAAGGAAGATTCAAAATGGTGGCCAGGCTGCCAACACAGCTGCTGCACACAAATTTGAAGCACTTACTTTTCTACAGCGTCTTTCTGCCTTCTCAATGTCAAGTGTTGTTGCTCTCCTAAAGCTCAGTATAGTGCAGGTATAGTTATACCATGCCCCCCCCTAACCCTGGCAATGCTCAGCATTGGGAAAGGCAGGTGGACAATCCTGTCCTGCTCCTCTGGCAGCTACTACTTTGAGATGAAGAAGAAAGGCATTCCCTCTGGTGCAACAGTAAGTGGGCGATGCCTCTTCTAAGGGTGCTTCCAGCTGGGTGCTTATTGTGGGACTGGTGGCCCTCATGCATGCAGCTTTTTTGTGGCATTCACACAATATCATTGCCATCAAAAGGACATGCAGTATCTTCTTCCATTTAATCCACGTTTACCCTTTCTGGGGGAAACAAGGACAACAGCACCTCCAGCAAAAAGAAAAGAAAAGAAAAGAGAACATATCAACAAACCGTTTGTAAATTAAGCTGCTTTCTGGAAGCACTCTATGACCATACCTTCCACCTGCAGTGTTTATCAGTATTTGCATTCATTTTTATGTATTTTACTTATAACTTTTATCTACCCTTTTCTCTCACAGAATTAGAAAAATATGCAACTTTTCCAAAACATGCAATTTGATTAATCTGAGCTGTATTATTAGTTGGAAAAAGGTTGCTTTAACTAATGACCTGATCAATCAGTTTGAGACTGCAGCATTAAATGTTAAACAGGTAGGTCAGTAGATAGATAAACAAACAAACAAACAAACACAAAGAACAAATATGTCATTCTTTTTTTGTTACAGGTAAAATTCCCCTTGAATAGGGTAAGCCCAGTGCCCATCTTCAGGATTAAGGCTGCTTTGCACAAATAAATTGTAACATCTTCATCTGCCAAAGAAAATTTCTAATTTGGTTTGTGGGCCCAGAGAGGCTCCCAGGAGCTCCTCTGCTTTTGCAAGGTATTCTAGCTAGGGGCTTGGAGGCATGCCATCAGCAGGTTCTTAGGGTCCTGAATTACTCATTTCTGATTTCCACTGGGAGAGATGTTTATTTCTCACAGCTTGTTGTTCAATCAAAAGTTTTATTTTCTGTGTCACTTCGGTTCAGTAAGCCATGCACAGTCTCAAACAACTGATCGATACAGCTGCAGTGGTTGCTTACTGCGCAGCCATTTGACATTCAAATGCATCCAGCACACCATGCAAAGGTTTATCCGTCTGGAGGGAAGCGGGCAAGGAAGCCTGTGAAATGGGACATAGACTGTGAAGTTCTTCCTCCTCATTCTCATGAAAACAATGAGCTCACGCAGATGCGAAAAGGTGGCTTTTATATCCCCAAATGTTTTAATCAATTATCCCAACAGGCAAAGATACCAGGCACAGACTACAAAGACCATGAGCCAATGGTCTCTCTTTGCACCAAATTCAACCTCCCTTTTTCTTCTTCTTGATCCTTCTGCAGCCTTCAACTACAGTACCAATTATTCCATTCCTCTGTGACAATAAACTTCTTCAGATTATTGTCCTACCACTTTAGTTCTTTGTATTCCCCTCTGGATATTCATCACTCTTGTTCCGCCTTCATCAGGCTTACAACAGACCACACTTAGTTTCTGACAAATCCCTCTACATTTTCTCTCCTAAGTGAGAGTTCAGGAGTTAGAGCAGGCATCCCCAAACTGCGGCCCTCCAGATGTTTTGGCCTACAACTCCCATGATCCCTAGCTAGCAGGACCAGTGGTCGGGGAAGATGGGAATTGTAGTCCAAAACATCTGGAGGGGCGAAGTTTGGGGATGCCTGAGTTAGAGAAAATGGAATTTATCACATGGCACGAGGACAAGTTTATAAATTCTGTACCTCCATCCCCATTTTAATTGCTGTCCACAAGTTGGAAAACAACTTTTTGCAGTAGGGTGCCTTTTAGATCTCTGGAGATCCTCACACATTTTGGAACCCAGGAGGTGTAATCAAAATCTCTCCCCCCCCTTTAAGAAAAACAATTTGATATACTTCAGATCATAGTCCTCATAATAAAAACAGGTTCTGGAGCTACATTCTGGTGATCCTCCCTTGCTTCAAATTAAGCCCTGGCCTTGATACAAATCCTACCGAGATAAAAGGGTTTATTTGGATCAGGCCATGTATTACTTCTACATCTTGCCTCTCCCATAGGACAGATGAATGCAGGTTTTAAGCTCCCAGTGCCTAGGACTGAAAGGGAACACACTTCAATAACATGGCAAGAATCCCTCTTTTGATGATACTGGAGCCTTAGCTTGTTTTATCTTCATAGCTTATACTATAAATTCTTTACCGCGGAAATTAGATTGTGTGTGGCCAAGACCACCAACCTCCAATATGAGCTGCCTACTATGCCACATCAACCCTCACAGGCTTCTAAATGGGGTTTCCAAAGGCTATTAGAACATTGTGCCATTTATCTGTCTGGCTCTCCTATCTGGGTGAAATGTCTTTGGAGTCTGTGGATCTGATCTGTCGCTGCTGACATATACAAGGTGCACTTTCATCCAAGCCAATGTTGGAAATGCCTCAGAAAGGCAGGGATTTGTTGCTAGGCTACTGAATGGAGAGCCCCTTTGCCTGAGGGACAGACGACTGAAAGATCAAGTCAAGGCCTCTGTTAAAAAATTCACTGTCTTTGTTTGTACAGTCTGCCCCCCCCCCCGCCCTCAGGATGCTAATGGTAGTGGCAGGATGTGTTTCCATGCCAGACAGCAGTGGTGATCTGATGTTTTATATAGTGTAGGTTTACAATGCCTGCGATGAGCTGAATGAGGGGAAACAAGCAATAATTGGAGCTGAAAATCAAAGCAGTCATCGGTAAAGAAAGTCACAAACCTCACAACAGGCAGACGCAGGAAACACAAAAAGGTTTTTCCTAATCTCTTAGAATTTTCTCTCCATGCTATTTGGTACTGATAAGTTATAGGACATCAGAGCATGCAACATCATGATGCAATAAATCCTTCCGTTACATTCCTCAAACATAGGTTGGTAGAGGTAGGTAGCCGTGTTGGTCTGCCGTAGTCAAAACAAAATAAAAAAATTCTTTCCAGTAGCGCCTTAGAGACTAACTAAGTTTGTCATTGGTATGAGCTTTTGTGTGCATGCACACGAAAGCTCATACCAATGACAAACTTAGTTGGTCTCTAAGGTGCCACTGGAAAGAATGTTTTTAATAGGTTGGTCCTTGTCATTTTCCTTGTCATTTTCAGAAGGCTTTGTTCCTGTGGTGGTGATGATGATGATGATGATATGGTTCTAGTCCCTTGATCGTTTCTTGTCTTTACACAGTCCTTCCAAAGAACACTGAGTTTCTTTCGGAGCATTCTGTATTGAATTTACAGCGTATTCTGGGATCCAGGCTGAATCCACAGAGAGAATTGGGAAAGCAAAGCAGAGTTCAGGCAAAGAAGCAGGACCACGGACAGCTCCCAGTGGAGCTGAGCCACTCAGGCTGGATACAGGCAACCCAAGGGAGGGGGAGATAAGTTTTCAGGAGAGAGTTGCTTTTACCAGATGAGTTGGCCAAGGTTTTCCAGTTTTTAGACCCGTGAGGCTCTCTTCACAGCTTCCTGTCAGCTGCACCACCTAGAATATCTGGGAAGTGATGTGGCTGGCATGGAGTGGCATGGGGCTCTGTCCACACCTTACCGCCAGCCATATTTCCTGAAAAGACCCTGTAAAGGAAGTGACAACCATCTTTGTCACATTTCAGAGAAATCCCGCGTCCAAGAAAGCAGCAGAAAATTAGCCCATCTTTCTGCAGGGGAAGACTATTTTGGGGGAACAGGATTTCAGTTAATTAATCAATATGCATCCATTTGGCACCTGCTTATTAATCATGTTTAGACACCCTCAAGTCATTCTAAAAGAGCACCTCTGCCCATATGAAGCTGTCCACGAACTTTGGGCTTCAAATAGGTCCTGCTCTGCATCTTACAACCAGCAATGGTACAGCTGCTTCCTGAATCATCCATGGGCTCTCCTGTAATAAGTTTAGGTTCTGCATCTTCCACCTTGGAATGAGACAATCCTGGTGGCTCCCTTTCTTTGTGCCCTTAGACATCAATTAAAACCAATATTGTTTCAACATGCTTCTCAGAAAGACTTCCTTGGGGAAAAAATTGCCTTACTTGTTCTTGATTTATTATCACTGCTGCTCAGGGCTGGTCTAAGACATTTTGCTGGCTGAGTTTTGTCTGGTTCTGGTTGCTGGAGCAGGAGGGTGTCCTGCACTGCTGCAGAGGGTACTAAGCTAGTTATGAGGGTGCAAGGCAGGACACATAGCTCTGT
This sequence comes from Zootoca vivipara, assembly GCF_965207765.1. Classification (NCBI taxonomy): domain Eukaryota; kingdom Metazoa; phylum Chordata; class Lepidosauria; order Squamata; family Lacertidae; genus Zootoca; species Zootoca vivipara. Next base: position 85,526,479 of record NC_142584.1, read on the forward strand.
CCTCCCATGGTAAAGCATCTGCTTTGTATGCGGAAGGTCGTAGGTTCAATCCTTGGGATCTCAAGGTAGGGAGAGACTGGGAGAGACTCCTGCTGAAATCCTGGAGAACCACTGCCAGTCAGTGAGGACACTGCTGAGCCAGATGGACCAACTCTGGGGCTTCAGGAGAAACAGCTTGAGATGCTTGCCTAATGGTAGTGTCAGCCCTGCTACTGCTGCTTTTTATTAGGGTTCATAAAACTAATTATAGCTTGATGGTTGATAAGCACCTTGAAGTTTCCCTTTGGAGGGATGGGCAGAAAGGTGGAACATAGATATTTTGGTAAACAAGCAAATAATGAAACCCAGTAGGGCTTGGCCAGCATAAGGCGTGAGCTGGTTGTCAACCTTGCATCATGTTCCAGAATCTGATGGCTTCTCCAGCAAATTCCTGAATGTATGTGGAAAGAGTCCCTGAAAGAAGACAGGCACCATCCACTACAATCACAGTTCAAGCAGATGCTGTAGGTAGGATAGTAAATTTCTTCCAGGTCTGTCCAATTCTCGGCACGTCCTTAATAGACAGGCACTTTATATATTTCCTAGGGGGGGAAATGTCCTTTCAATTTCCCCAAAGCACAGTCATCAGCAGAGAACATTTGCTAGGAGATAGCAGACAAGCGCAACATATTGTCCATGCTTCTTTAAGGAATTACTGCTTTCCACTGGGAACCCTAATGTATATTGCTTGGCCACGATGGCAAGATTACTCCTAAGTAGCAGGGACGGTATTACTAATGTGATTAGTTTTTTAAAAGGCATTAATATTTAAAACAACTGTTAGCGCCGTCAGCCCGGGATGTGAGGCAGCTAGTACAGTAAAGATGCGTGAAAGCAAATTTGAAAGGAGATCTAAGGCCTGGGGAAGGTTTTTTTTAAAGAAAAAAGAAAGAAAAAATGACAGGGGGAAAACCAGCAACATTTCTGCAGCACAATGGATTTGATGTAGGGAGGCATCATTCTGCTTTGTGAATTTATGAGCAGGCCCAGATTTCTGCCTTTGATTTCGTCATGGCTCTCATTCTTTAGGAGGATTAAAGGGGAAGGACTTCTGTTAACTTAGGCAGCTATACATATGTACTTATCACAGTTTTTCACAGGCATGGCAATTATGTTAGGCAAACTGCTCTCTCAGCAGCCGCTCCCAGTCTGTAACATGGGAAGGATGAAACGGATCTGCCTTAAAAGAGCTGCTCTAAGAAGGACCGCAATATGGGCGTGGGCCACTCTAAACCAGGGGTAAACAGAAGGTAGATCGGTACCTTTTGGGTGCCGGTTTCTGGGTGATGTGCAGCATAGGCTCTGCTTTGCCTAAAGTACACATCTTGTTATTATGCTGGAAGCTGCCCAGAGTGGCTGTGGCTGAGGAAACCTAGCCAGATGGGTAGGGTATAAATATTACTATTACTGCTGCTGCTGCTGCTACTACTACTACTACTACTACTACTCAGTTTTGCAGGCAATTCATCCAAATATACCGGTAATACATTCTCAACACTATTTTCACTAAAATATGCATTTTTATACACACTTCATCCTACTATATGTATTTTTGTACCTATTATTCAACTGGATAACAGAATTTCAATAATAAACATAAGCTGCATCTCGAAGGATGCCTCTGTTTTGGTTTCTGTATTCTTTCAGAAAGCGCAAAATTAGGCAGGTTCGCCTTTAAATAAAATTTTTATTTCTCCGCCAACCCTAGCTACAAAACAAGCATGCAGTGCAATCCTAAGCATGTTTACTTGGAAGTAAGTTCGACTGACTTCAGTGGTGCATACTCAGGGAAATGTGCACAGGACCAAAGCCCTCATCTAAGAAAAATCAGGCTCTCATAAACATCATCAAGAGCCTAAATAAGTGGATAGTTTAAATGTGCTGAGTAGCCAATAGATTGCATTGACTTCAATGGTAGCAAATGTGTATTCAGCACTTTCACAAACTTAGCCATTTATTTTCATGCCAAGAATGGATTTGGAGGGCTAGGGTCAGGCAGTAGATATCTATATATTTATCTACAGCTACTGCTATCATGCTCTAGCCATATAATCTTAGTACCTTGGATTAAAGTACACAAGTTTACTGACCTCAGTATCCACCCAGGAAAATAGAGATTGTGCCCTAGAGCTGTGATGTGTTCCTAATTTTTATTAAGGGTTGAAAAATGGAACATTCAGACTAATGTTCATCAACATGTACAGAGATCAATTACAGTGGGAATCAAATCTCCCATCTGTGGAACCTGAGTGCAAAGTGTTGGGCAACTAAGGAATTCATTTCTATTTTCTTCTTGTTTGGGGTATTCAATAGTTTTAGTGGATCAGCTGCTCTGTAACCTGTCAACCAGCTATTAGAACACCTGCAGATACTTTAGGACCCTAAACTTAGGGATGGATGGTCGGCCTGTTTCTGTCCATGTTACTTTATGTGTTCGATCATAAGTATGTTCTGCCCTTTTCCCACCTTCTATTTTTTTTTAAAAAAGAAAATGCATTATTATTTTTCATTTAAATTGTATGTATTTGTAGACACTTTAGACCTAAAATGCCTATTTTTGCAAACTTTCCTATGCATTTCCTATGCAATTGTATGCATTTTTCGGAACCAAAACTGCACTGCAAAATTTGGAGAAGTGTATAATTCCATTGTCAGCTGTGTTCTGATATGGCTATAAGTCTGTGAGCTACAAATTAGATAAGTTTCCTTTAAAATGTGAACTGAACAAAATTTCCCTCCATATCTTCCTAAAACAGATTCAGTTGTGTCCCCTTCCAAACCCATTGAAAACTGCAAATGGCTGTCAAATTTGGTAGGTCTATCTAGCTCACGTTGGTTATTTGGAGCTACGGATTGTGACTGAAATTGGTACCCATTTTGTTACATGACAATAGAAGCTGTTCAGCCAGTCTTAGAAGTTAGAGCAAGCTGCAATGTAGCCCCAAACAGTTTAGAAATTAGGAATAGCTGAAATAAATTCCCTGCCCTCCCTGTGAGATTTGCTTCCAACTGTGAACTGGAGATACTCTGACTCCCAAGTGTGTTTGCTGTGCCACATGGAAGTGGGGAGTCGGTGCAATGATGGCTCCACCTCTTACAAGGATAAATAGACCTGCAGGTATTTTCTAAAATTTCTTCCATAATAGTGCCCTGCAGAGAGACATTGGGCTGGTTCACACTCTGTGCCATGGTTTAGCATGTCTGAGAGTTCCTGGAGAAGAGATCATGACCACGCTAGTCCTCCCCTGGTCATTGTGCCACTGCAAACTAATCCATAGTTCAGTGAGCCTCTCGTGTGGATTGTCTGTTCCAGACAAATCATTTGCTGTGAACCCAAGAACGAACCTTGGTTACCAGATCTGGATAACATATTAACTAAACAATGGCTTAGCTTATGTCAGAACAGCAGCACAAGGACAAGAGGAGGGATGTAAGGGCCATAATCTTATCTCTAGGGACCCACATTGCTCATGGTTTGGTATAGTGTGATGTACAAACCATGCCATAATCAGCAAGTCTGTCTATTACAGCAATCCCCCCCCATCATCTATTTGAATGTCCAGAAGCCACCATACCTGATCATCTAAGGAAACATACACAACACTGCCATCCTTGGCAAGCCTTCAGAAGCAAAGGGTCAAGAATGAATATATAGTGCTGAGCAACAGCTAACACCAGACATCCCCAAACTGTGGCCCTCCGGATGTTTTGGCCTACAACACCCATGATCCCTAGCTAACAGGACCAGTGGTCAGGGATGATGGGAATTGTAGTCCAAAACATCTGGAGGGCCGAAGTTTTGGGATGCCTGGCTAACACAGTTATTCCACAATTATATCCATTTCACTAAGTATACCATAATATGAAGCAGAAGCTTCATGTATCCTAGCGTACAAAAATAATATTCACCCTCAGCTCACCAAATGCATCTATTATCTTAGGGTAAATGCCAAACAATTTGAGTGCCTTCCTTGTGGAATGATTTTCATGCAGAAAGCAGAGCTCCAGGCTACATGGGCTACTGCCTTTATATACATACATATGCATAGTAAGTGAGGTAGCTCCTTTGTGAACACAGAGTACGACTACAAGAGATTTGCATTGCCAAGTGGATAAGAGCAAACTGAACCATCTCCTTGCAGTTCTATGGGGGGGGGGGGGAAGCAGATCAGCTCACATACCTCTTCATGCTGTACGTAGACCATTATTTATTTAGCTACAAGGTTATGCTTGATATATTATTTATGTGACATGCATATTTATCAGAAGAGAGGAGAAATAAATTGCCTGCTGTCTGCTTCAGTCCACCTATGCCAAAGCTTCTCCCTTTCTTCTGTGACCCTGAATAAGCTTTCTGGATCAATGATACCTGTCACAGTGGCCGGAGTGGACTACTTCAGAGTAACGACGCTACGCAGCTCTGCATTTTATTCTTTTATTGGTGCTGCGTATTTACAGTGCTCAAGTCATTGCTATTTACACGGAGCGATGTTGTCAGTCGGTTTCAGAACCTCCTAATGGCTTTTGGCGCGTCTTTCTCCAACACAAAAGCTTTGGCAGACCCATCCTCTTGCCCCTCCTCTTCCTGCGTAATTCTGGAGTTGGGGGGATGGGTCTTCCCCCCTTACTTGCCCCTTCCTGTCCCACCTGGGACCCTGGCTCCTCTACCTTGCCTGAGCCTCGGACACGACTTCCTGCTTCCCCACTGGAATCGGAACTCTCCCTGCTTTCCCCTTTGCTCGGGGACGGGCTTGAACTCAGGAGGGGAGGGACTTCGCGATATCCCCTGTCCCTCACATCCACCCCCCTCCCAAGCTCTCCTTCACCCCTCCCCAGGCCCCCCCCATGTGTCGGTGACGACTGGAAGCCTAAAAACTCGGTGCTCTCCGAGCCCGTTGGTGTGAACACCTCCCCCCAGTCCTGCGAGCCCCCCCCTTCCGCCTGGGAGGACGGGAATCCCAAAAAGTCCGTGGCGTCAGAGCTGGTGGGGGTAAAAATGTTTTGCCAATCTGCTCCTTCCTCTGACTGGGTGGATCTTGGCGACACCCATACCTCATCCTCTGGTTCCTCAAACTCCGCTTCCCAGCGCCATGGTGAGCTGTTCTCCCGTGCCTCCTCCTCCTCCCCCTCCCTTTCCATGTGCCAGGGCTTGGGTCTGTGGGGAAAGAGGGCGTGAAATTCTTCCACCAAGAATTCCTCCTGTATCTGAGTGGCGGGAACCCATTCATTCTGGGACGGTGGAGCATCCTCCCATGCCATGAGGTACTCCAGGCCCCCCACCCCCCACCTTGAATCCAGGATGGCCGTGGCCTCATTGAGTTGCTCCCTGCTTTCCCTCTCCCCCCCTCCCTCGGGGGTTTGTTCGCTGTCTCTGAGCCTGCTGCTTTCCCTGTACGGCGACAGCAGCGATCTATGAAACACTGGATGCACCCTCATGTCCTCTGGCAGTGCCAGCCTGTATGCCACCGGGTTGACCTGTTGCGTGACCGTGAAGGGGCCCAGCCATTTGGGTGCCAGCTTTTTGCACCTCCCTCTGGTGGGAAGGCCCTCCGAGGACAACCACACCTTGTCCCCCACCCTGATGACCTCCCCTTGTCGCCTGTGGCGATCTGCCCCCTTTTTGTACGCTTCCTTGGCCCTCTCCAAGTGTTCTCTGAGCTGCTGGTGCACCGTCTCCAGTTCCTCTGCCCAATCCTCAGCCTGTGGGCCCTCCTCCTCCTCCTCCCTCTCCCTCTCTGGGAAAGATCTGAGGTCGCGCCCGTAATTGGCCTTAAAGGGCGACACCCCTGTGGAGACGTGCACTGCATTGTTGTAGGCAAATTCTGCTAGTGGCAAGCGATCCACCCAGTCCGTTTGCCGCTGGCTGACGTAGCATCTCAGGTACTGCTGCAGAATGGCGTTGACCCTCTCCGCTTGTCCGTTGGTCTGCGGGTGTCTAGCCGTCGACAAGCTGACCTCCACCTGCAGGAGGTTCATGAGCCGCCGCCAGAACCTGGAAACAAATTGGCGGCCACGATCCGAAATAACCCTTAAAGGTAATCCATGCAGTCTGAAAATGTGATCAACAAACAGTTTGGCTGTCTCTTCTGCCGAGACTGCCCTGGCACACGGTATAAAGTGACACATTTTGGACATGAGGTCCACCACCACCAACACTGCAGTCTTACCCCTGGACGAAGGCAGATCTGTGATGAAGTCCATGGACACCACTTCCCACGGCCTGTGTGGTGTGGCTAAGGGCTCCAGCATGGTGAATTTCGCCCAATACGCGCGAACTGTCATATTTCCTTGGCGTAAATTATGAAGTTCCTCCTTAGTCTGGTCCATATGACTATCGGACGAATACATCGTTTTCAAACCTTCTAGAAATAGTTTGACATTCTTCATGCAAGGATTCCTTGTTGCAATTAACGGTCTTAGCCACTCCCTGGCCGCCCCTGTAAGGTGCTCCACAATAAACGCTACTCTGTGCTCATCATCAGGGAACTCATCGTGGTGCAGCTCAAGAGCATACACAATCTCAGTCTCAAAGCCCTGAAACTCCTTCGGGTCTCCATTGAACTTGCTTACTAGGGTCCCGGCTCTCCTTCCTGGCAGCACTTGGACTTGGGGTGCCCCTCCCGCCTTGTTTTTCTCTGCATCCAGCTTGTTTTGGAGGTCTACCGCCACCGCCCTTAAATGCTGCTCTTTTTCCTGGAGCTCTCTCACCTGTTCCGCAAGTTGTAGCCGGTCGTCCTGGACCTTCTTAGTCTCCTCTTTAGCTGCCTTCAATTCTCCCTGCGCCTGCAGCGACAGCTGTTGCAGTTCTAGCTGGGCTTGCTCAGCGATCTGCCGCCACTTCTCCGCCTCTGACACGCTCATCCCGGCAACTCCAAAGTAGCCCAAAAATGATTAGGAGGTTGCTGTCACAGTGGCCGGAGTGGACTACTTCAGAGTAACGACGCTACGCAGCTCTGCATTTTATTCTTTTATTGGTGCTGCGTATTTACAGTGCTCAAGTCATTGCTATTTACACGGAGCGATGTTGTCAGTCGGTTTCAGAACCTCCTAATGGCTTTTGGCGCGTCTTTCTCCAACACAAAAGCTTTGGCAGACCCATCCTCTTGCCCCTCCTCTTCCTGCGTAATTCTGGAGTTGGGGGGATGGGTCTTCCCCCCTTACTTGCCCCTTCCTGTCCCACCTGGGACCCTGGCTCCTCTACCTTGCCTGAGCCTCGGACACGACTTCCTGCTTCCCCACTGGAATCGGAACTCTCCCTGCTTTCCCCTTTGCTCGGGGACGGGCTTGAACTCAGGAGGGGAGGGACTTCGCGATATCCCCTGTCCCTCACAATACCTCTCATGTATTATTCCCACGCTGCCCCTCAAAAACCTGACAGCCCAAACAGGCAGGTAAAACCCTCCAAATGTGGTCATAGGGAGGATGCTGCAGCAAATTATTCGGCTGCATCTTTGTTATCCCGCTTCCAAATTTTCACCTTGCAGTTCCTTGCACATTGAGATCAAGCGCTTCCTGTAATTTCTTGTAGCGTTATTGTTCACCTGTGTGTACTTCTTTGTATCTGCATGTGAAGACAGGCTCTGGCAGATTCAGCAGACAGGAGCAATAGTGGGTCCAATGCTTTAAAAAAGGCAGTTCCTACACGTGCTATAGAGGAAAGTGAGGGACAGATGGAGCTCCTCAACCTCAGAAGGTAGCCCATCTGGGAGAAGGAAAACTCTGGTCCCTAAATTCCCACTGCCTTGTGGGATATATTTGGGAGAAGAAAGGGCTAAGGAACAAATCCTACACAAATCCTCAGTTGAATACCTAAGACAGTTGGATGGTGTCTTGTGTACAGTGGGCAAAAATCACACACAAAAATGTGTATATTAGGAGAAATGTGCACAAAAAGGGTGGTCAATTTTCATGAGACTTATTGTTTTTTGTGTTTTTTAGAAAAAGTTTTTTCTTAACTGATGCAGAAATGTGGGGAAGATGGGAGAAACAAGAAATGGAGAGAGACCGAAATTGAAAGCTTCACCCTGTAGAACAGGGTAGGCAAACTATGGCCCCCGGGCCGGATCAGGCCTACCAGGGTTCTAAATCCGGCCTGCCTGGCCATTTAAGAACCCACCACGAACCTGTGACTCCCGGAGATGGTGACGGGAGGAAGAGGCCGAGTGGCGGCGGCTCTACCAATCAAATGCCACACCTGGTTTACCTCAGCGCAGTGCGGGGCACAACTCTGCCAATCAAACGCCGCACTGTGCTGAGGTAAACCAGGCGCGGCGGTTGATTGGCAGAGATGCCACCGCTTGGCCTCTTCCTCCCGCCGCTGTCACCACCCTGGTGCTCCTGTGGCAGCTGCCACTCTGTGTCCACATGAGGGGGGCAGCGGCAGCATTCCAGGAGGAGGACAGCCGGCCTGGGCTGGGGCTCAGTGGGGCCGCCGCCACCGGGCTCCCATTGGCAGTCGATGTGACGGTGGAGGATGATGAGGCCGGTGGTGAAGTGGCCCAAGCGGCAGCCTTCACCTCCGGGGAGCAGGAGGATGAAGGGGTGGAAACGCCCGCACAGGGCGGCAGCTGCAGGTGAGGCACCAACTTGTCCTTGTCTCCGTCTCCGTGCTCCTTGAAGAGGTGCACCGGGCAGTGCATGCCGCTCTCAGCCAGCTCCTGCAGGCTCCTGGCTTCCGAGGTGCCTAGCTCCCACAAGTGCCCCCAACAGTGTCTGAGAGACCGTGAACTGGCCCCCTGTTTAACAAGTTTGAGGACCCCTGCTGTAGAACAACTTATGTTTCTACTTTATTGAAATATTTTTAAACATAAGGCCTAATCAAGTGTACACCTGAAAACCTGTTGGCTGCTCATGCCAGCCCCACTCCCAATGTCCCTGTCCCTGCTGGGTGCAGTCTCAGACCTTTGCACACTGGGCAGAAGGTATGAAGGGGGAATTCTTCCTGTATACTTAAGAATCCTTCCAGGGAGGCTGGAATTCCCCCTTCAGATTTCCCCCTTCAATGCAGGAAGTTCTGGGGTGGAGCTGGTGGTGTTGGCACACATAGGGAATTTGGGAGTATGGCCAGCAAGTGCAAACTCATGCATGCTTTATCCCACACACACATATGTTCCCTGGACACCCAAATAGGGCTGTACTTAACAAATTAATCTATATAACTGGCTTGTTAGCTGTTACAAAAGCCTGGCACATTAGATTTATCATGGAACGTAAGGCACCCCAGCTTCCTTAAAACATACAGAACCTTTTGACAACATTCCACCCAAATTGAGTTTTAAACCATTGTTTTAAAAGCTTTATACTTTCCTAATTTAGATGTAACTGCCTGCAGTTCACAGCAGCTGAGCCAGAATAGAAATGGTTCTCTGAAGGCAGAAAGTTTGCAAAGCATCCCCCTCAGTGCCTGTTTTTCTGCAGATATACAATGCTCTTACATTCCCTCTCATGGAGTTCCAGGGGTTAAGATTCATGCTGTTCAAGCTCAGGATTTTTTTTTTTTTTACAAAGATGCTTCATGGCTCGCACATCAGGACAAAAAAAGAACTTTTCTCACAGTGATGTTTTGTCAAATAGCACCCATGTAATTTTATCAATGAATTCCATTCACAAAACCAAACCTTCCCCTTCACTGTATCTGATATCACACACTGTTATTGACAGTCCCATCAGCAGCCTCAATACAGCAAGAAAGCAGGCCATTCACTACTTGGAAAATTATCATCCTTTTGAAAAGAAGAAAGAAGAGAGAGGGAAAAAGAGAGAGAGAGAGAAGAACGGAGAGCATGAAAGAGAAAACAAAGTGATCCTGTCCCTGGGGAGTAATCTTGAAAAAGTCATTATGCTAAATTGCTTCAGTAAAGAAAAGAAAACCACACAACACAACAATCATTTTCATAATAAAAAAGAAAATCAAAGTGATTCTAGTTTTGTGGAGTAAATAATTGATTGAAAGCAACAGGGAGAGTACTGAGCATTCAGAAATCCATTCCTTTCCTGGGCCAAAGAAGAGAAAGCAATTTCTTCTGAATAAGGCTCAAACAGCATGTTGCATGGAGTTCTGAGATTCTTTCTTAATCTACATCATCCCGCAAAATTTAGTGGCAGCTTAACATTTCCACTCAGTTGCCCACTCAGAATCTGGCTGTTCCAATTTCAGGTGAGGGGAGAGAGAGATGGAATTTCCACAACTTCTCTGAGTGAAAAAGGAGGTTGATTTTGGACAGAAAAATAAACAAGGGTTGGTGGCAAAGTAGAGCTGACTTCTAAGGGACAAAGTTCCTTAAGACTACTTAGCTACCGTTGTGAGGAAGAGAGGGTAGCTGATGGGTGATTTCAAGATGAGTAAGACTGTGACTAATACCAGCAATATTCACAACCTCACAGTCCGATCCAGTAATGCTTTCTTTTAAGGAGGTTAGAGAGAGAGAGAGTGCATGTAAGTAATGCTAATTTATCTGAGCCTGGAGAATTTAAGCACAAGTTTAACATTTTGCAGAATGCCATAATTCTGTTTCTCATTAACTTTTTCACACCCCCTCCAGGATATGTGTTGTGGCTTTGATCCAGTTTGTTATTTTGTTACTTTGCAGCACTCATGGGTTGCCTGACGTTGCTCAGCATGGGTAGCTCAATATCCACCTTCTGGGGGGAAAAAACTCATGTCGGATTGCCACTGCTTTCTCCCTCAATGCATTTCCCTACAGATTGGGAAGCTGTATGTGGCAGGAACTGTTGCCATTTAACAGAGTGTGGGGATGGGTGGCTCTACAGACCAACATCAATATTCCCCAAGAGACTGATGGTCTTACTCATTGTCTCCATTAGTACTAAACACGGGATGTTCTGAGAGACTTTCAAAAGAACATTGTTAGAAGCCAACTGCATATTTAAATGCGCCGTGACTAGGAATTAAGGTATCAATACCCAGAGATACCAGATTCTGACAACGGTAGAGATGACACACCTGAACTTTTAACAGGTGTGGCAAGTGAGTCTGAGACTAATATTTCCCTAGACTCCTAAACTCTGGGCATTCTAATTCTGTGGAGGGTGGGGTGAATCCTGCCTGTTATTTGATTTTAAGGGGAGGGGGGGAAATCTCATTATCAGTTGCTAAAATTATCAGTTCTATTACATTTATAATTCACACACACATACACACTCCTGCCCTCCCACTGTCTAATACTTTTAGGGACATTCAGAGTTTGAGGTGACATCACCTGCCCAGTTCTCCCTCACAACTTTGCCTTTATCTCTTCTTAAACCCTGCTAGGTTATTAATCTTCCCTCAGTCTCAACAGCAATTAGCGCCACAGCATGTGAAAAAGATTAAAAACTCAAAAAAAAAATTAAAATGAAATATCTCACATTGCCAATTTCTTGGGATTATGCTTTAATATTGTGGAAAAAGTAAACTAAGAGTTTCATACTCAACTTTCTCAGTGTCTTGAGTCCTAAGCTGTTTATTGCTTTCTCCTCCCCTCCCCCTTGGTCTCTTCATTCTGAGCTTGTCTTTACATTCTTAGCTCCTCCAAGCGTGGAAATAATACCACACACCCAATCATTTTCTCTGTGCTGCTTCCATCTTCTCCTAATCATTTGGAGCTGAAGCGATCAGAGTAGAACACTACGATTGTGACCTGCTAGCTTAGAGGGTCACATCGCATACCACTCAGGGCCTTGCAGTGGATTTCCCCTGACTTAATCCTGTCCATAGCTTCTGAAGCCTCCACAGACACTGCCCAAACATCCAGATCCAAAGGCACAAATATCACACAAAACACCTTCCTCGCCTCACGTTTCCAGTTTTTGCATCCTCAAAAATTAATGCTTCTCTCATCAGTCTTGAATCTATCACTTTTTATAAAAACAAACAAGCTAATATAATTCTCGATTGTGTGGGGGAAGCCCTCTGTATGCATATTGTACACATGCCGCCCAATATACTGAAAACATGGAGAATGAGCATGAGGAATGGACCCCACACAAACACACATATTCAGATAATGCCTCTTCTCTCTTCAATAAGGATTGAACTGGCTGTTCCCTGGAAGCCCTAGCACCCAACTTCGTTTCTCCATGACATTAAATTTATTTCATGTTTTATTGCCCTATATGGGAGAGTCATTACTTTTCTGCTAGACTAGCAAGTCAGATTTCCAGTCAAGGGTGGAGGAAGCAGCAAATCTATGAACGGTGGGTCTGTTCAAACTAATGGTGGTTCCCATACAGTAACCTCTGGCAGCATGTGAAGCTTTGTAGGTATTGTGCCTAGAAACAGACCAGTAGCTGGTGGAGCTGTTATTAATAAGGAATCACTTGGAAGCATCTTCCTGGGTCAGGGACCTGGCTGAGAGCTGGGAAGGCATTGAGGTTCTAGCTCAAGGGTGGGGAACCTGAGGCTTGAGGGCCAAATGCAGCCCTTGGCCCACCCTCTCACCTGCCCCCCTTGAGTTATTGCTGTTGTTGTTTTCCTTGGGTGGAATGTGTCCTTGAAGTCCTCCATCTGGATGGAGGAACGAGAGGGATGTGTAGAAACTTGCTTGCTGTACACAGGTGAAATGTACACCCACTGCTCTGCCTGTTTTTGCTTCTGGACCCATCACTGGCATGTGACCTTTGGAAGGTGTCCTAGGAGACAATGCAGCCGTTGGGCTGAAACAGGTTCCCCACTGCCCCTCTGGCTCCTGTACAAACTCCCAGCCTCAGTTGCTCCATTGCTGAAGCAACATCACTCCCCTGAGCTCCAGTCTTCCTAATCTAGGGAAATGGAGAAAAAAGCTCCCTGGGGACAGATTTTTTTTTAAAAGGAACTGGCCTAAACTATTCACCTTTTCACAATGAAACCAGCGCCCTAAGGTTGATCTTCAGTTCTGGTAACTGCTCTGCCATTTAGCTATTTCCCCCCTCCCCAGATGGCCATTGACTCAATAGCACCTGATCATCTCCCGTTATTGGCTTTCATGGCAACATCACCCCTAAATGTCAGGGAAGTACCAGCTAGAAATTAATTGAGAAATTAAACAGCATGTCAAAAGGTTCTCCAGAGAGCTTACTAGAGCTTGAAATCAAATCCAGGCCTCCCACGCAACAAGCTGCTCCCCTCACCTACAAGAGGCACCTATTAACAAAAGTGTGATGGCCAATAATGGTTGGTTCTCAAGAACGAGCACTCATTTCCCTGGCTGAAGGAATAGCTTGCCGTATAACATTGCCCACAATAGATATCAGCATCATGCTTGATTGCTTTTAAAACAAGACAAAAATAGAACAAAAGCTGAGGAACAACTGTCAGATACCAATCTGTTAGACGCGCACACTCTCTCCAGATAGAAAAAACAGATTCAGGCAAAATATGCAGGGGGGGGAGCAACAGCTAGCAAAGAAACTGCCGTGGGATCACCAGGGAAAGAGAGAGGCATCCCCTGTGTGTGCAATTGGAAGAGCCCTTGGCCAGGGGTGGTTAAACATTGGCCAGGTGCTGGATTAAATCCTGTGGAGGCCCCTAGAAAGTCAAAATCTTAGGGGGGGGGAACCCTCACAAATTATCTCCCAATACATTTTTTTTATTTTATCACCCAACCATTTTACTAAACCAATTTTATTTCAAGATCAAATCAATATTATTTTGATCCATTGTCGCTTGGCCCCTAAAAGGTATGGGGCCCATAGGCTGGTGCCTACTCTGCCTATTTGGTAATCTGTCCCTGCTTGGACTACAATTCCCATTCTCCCTGGATACTAGCAGTGCTGGATGGGGCCAAATGGAGTTTGAGGCCAACAACATCTGGAGACCTACTCATTTGCCATCCCATTTCCATTCCAAACCATAACTGGTCCATTATAGTGATGCAGCAAAAACAACCCGCCTAATAATTCACAACGTTTGAAATGTCTTTCTTCAGATATCACATTTTACTAATACGCTTGGCACCTCTGGAATGCATTGCTTGAAGGGGACAGTCATCATTCCTAATCACTAAGCATGGAGGAGGGCCTGAAAGTCCCATGTGTTTTTGCTGGCTTTGGCTTGAGGTTAGGTTTTTTTGGGGTGGTTGTTTTATGACAGGGGCAGGGAACTGGATCCAGAAGGCCATATCCAGAACTGGCCCACCTACTGAGAGCCATTTTGAGAAGTTGGGCAGGGCCCAACTGTATCAGCAACCAAATGTCATAGATAGGATGTCAAGTGATTCGAACCTAAGCTAGAATACAACTTTTGCCCACTGAGCTACCTATTGCGCTCAGAAGGCTCAATTTGTCTGTTCATTTCTGTGCCCCTGCCTAATTCTACAGGTTGTTTGTCTGCAGTTTGCTCCTGCCAGATTCATGAAGCTCCGTCAACGCAACCAGGGAAATTCTGAGATGTTTTAAGAATACTTATGCATACACACCTTCACATGTCTTTCCTAAACAGGGCAGTTGATTATTAACAATTTGAAGAAGGCCTGGCTAATCAGAAGCATGGATCAAGATTACTTTGAGGCAAATGTTCTGTATTGCACTGCCTTGCATTACCCAAAGTTCTCTTGGTGATAATATTAAGTGAATAATAAAAGCTGATTACCACATTTCCTCAATGATTAATGTTCCGTGTTGGGAATTCGCTCATTACTTACTGAGATGCAATGAGATCTGACCCGTCCTGATTGAAAACTTTAGTCTGAATGATTAGTCAAAGACTGGATCCAGGAACGTCTTAACAGTGAGATTTCAATGAGATTTTCTCCCTGGTAAATGCATGTAGGACTGTGGCCCAAATCAGCACACTTGCACACCAATCCGCTTCAATTGACTTGTGGTCTCACAAACAAATAGCAGCCCAGAAATCAGTACAGTAACTGAGATTAGCAGAAGACAAAGTTCAAGGTGATCAGATGCTACCAAAGATTCCCTTCTAGGTTAGGGGGCCCAATGAAGGTACCATAACAGAGAGCCCCCAAATATCTCCTTAAATTTTCACTGGACTTTTGCTTCCACTAAGAATGCAACCAGCATTGCAAATTGCTGCTCTTTAGCAAACATCAAAGCCAGTGTTGACTATGACAAGAGCTGTGAACTAGCAACCACAGTGATTTGCAATACCGCAAACTGAGGGATCGTAAAGGCCCACTATGTGCAAAATTGTTTACATAAGGTGACCACATTTGTTGGCTGTATCAATCATGTGTCTTTTGCGCAACAGTGACATCTAGTGGGTCAGAGTTGAACCTCCACTTTCTAAGAACTGGTCTGCACATAAGCTTGCTAATGTTTAAAATATCTATATCAAAAATAAAACATGCCCACAGACATCTTCTGCAAAAATTAAGTCAGCTCTAAGAATATGACTCAAAAGTGCACACACTTCATCCACCTGTGAATTACCTGGCAGAACAGCTTCTCCTCCATATGCCTTCCCATTCTTTGAGAACCTCTTCAGGAGACCTGGTGCCCACATCAAAGGACATGAGGAAGGTGACTATTAAAGAGAGGGAGCTGTGTGAGTGGAGTTCTACCTGTGCAGTGGGACTTTTGCGTCCTCTTCTCCCCCCCATGCTCCGCCTCCCCAGTCAGCAGAGGGTCTTCAATCCTTTGGAGCAGATTTTGAGCATATGCAGGGGGCTGCCAGAAGGGGTGAAGGGAAGGAAGAGGAAGTTCCAGCAGTAAGTCATGAAAGTGAAAGTGCAGTGTCGTATACAGTGCTATTTTCCTAGGGAAAGTGGAGCTGGAACTCACCATGAATGCCTTCCTTGTTCTCTTATAACGGCAATGGTGCCCACCTGAGAGGTGCTGGAACCCAGTTCCAGTGAGTTCTGGCTGAAAAAAGTCCTTGTTGTATACAACCCAGTGTCTTCTTTGTGGTGGCCCCTTGACTGTGAAACAGCTTACTTAGATCAGTTTGTGCTGTCTATAAACTTTTTGCTGCCAGGTGAACACATTTTTTTTTGCCCAATAAAGTTATGCAAACAACAGCAACAAAAAGCAGTCTAGGCTTCAAACTACTGTTTGTTTCTTATTGCATATTCACATTTCATAATGGTTGTGTTTCTTCCTTTACCAGCAATTCTATACAACTTTCTATTGTTCTGATATTGTATTTTTACTACCTAGCAGCTGCTACATAGTTAATGCAACATACAGTGCCTACTATCTGAACTGGAGTCATTTTTGTTCTGACAGGCTTTTCCAGCTGGATAGGTCTCCACCATGCGTGTCTACTTTTTTCTGTTTATCCACTGCTATTTTCCATGTTGTTTTTAAATGCGTTTTAGCTAAGCTTGTTGTATTTTGTACATTGCCTTGAGACATGTGTGTGTGTGTGTGAAAAGAGATACATAAATAATGATAGAAAGAAAGAAAGAAAGAAAGAAAGAAAGAAAGAAAGAAAGAAAGAAAGAAAGAAAGAACAGTGGTTATTTTGCTTTTTACGGATTGGATATTGTATTTTGTTCATTTAATCTCTTGTGCACCACTCAAAGAGCATATGTTGTTACTGGACAGCATACTGGACAGCATGTTGTTACTGGACAGCCACCTTGAGCTTCTTGGAGGAAAGCTGGGTAAACAAAGAAACAAATGCAGCTAGAGGTGAGCAGACAATATGGTTGGTGGAAGGAGAGACCATCAATGCCACAATAGCAAATTTCGGCCTTCAGCTAATAGACCCTTACTTCAGTTATGATGAGTCACTCCTGCAGTTCAATTTCCCCACTCTTCAAATGATATTATGAAGGAAGATTTGAAAACACTTCCTAAATAAATAATAGTCTCACGCACTTGCACCTAGATTGATTTCATTTACAGTTGTGACCATAGCTGCCAAGTTTTCCCTTTTCTCGCGAGGAAGCCTATTCAGCATAAGGGAATTTCCCTTAAAAAAAGGGAGAACTTGGCAGCTATGGTTGTGACTCCAGTCTTGCCAGATCCAAAGTCTCTACAGGCTGCTGGCCCACAATCTGCTAGGCAAGTAAGGAACAGGTGGCTATTAACTTGCAGCTCTTTAACCTTGCTTGTCTTCAAGAACTGTGTTCCAATGGATCAGCACAGACAATCCCTGGGCCTGTCATGATGAAACGCCTACCCGTGCACAAAAATCCAATAATTAATTTCCAAGTTACTGAAACATCTTTTCATAAATTTCATCCAACGCGATACTCAATATTGCTTTCCATTAAATTTCCTGAGTGGTCAGGAAGTACCACGCAACCCATCAGCCCTCCTTTAATAATAATTTAAAAAGTAAGTAAAGAGTTCTCCTCCTCTGCCAGTTCAATAGGCTGTTTCTCTCTCTCCAGCCAGTGAGTTTTAGGAGGGTGAAACGCCTGTCAAAAAACTATGCTTTGCTGTTTTCTGCTCCTTGGTACACAACTGTGCTTGGCTTGGTTTATCTTAGTGAGGAACCTGTGGCCCCTTAGATGTTGTTGGACTCCAGGTCCCATCAGCCCCAGTCAGTGTGGCCATTGGTCAGGGATGATGGGAGTTGTAGTATAGCAAAACCCTCAGGGCACACCAGTCATCTTAGAGCCTTTGGTGAACATGTCTTTGGAGTTATTTCAATATAGCTGAAGGGTAATATAGGCTGGGGTAGGAAGAGGAGAGGGCAGGATGGGTAGAGATATCTGAATATTAAGCTAATCTCATGAAGCATTGGCTGAAATCAAAGTACCATGAAAGATCAACGGTAGGCCTATAATTTATTTCAAGAATGTGGAACCTTATCCCCCCCCCAAAAAAGACCTCTTTTGCACTCTGCTTTGCATCCTGAGTAATTTTGCCTGGCTGGAATGTTCCTTGAGCATTGAGGGCCTTCTTGGTGGCCACAAACTGTGCCACAGACTGGTACTAGGTTTTTTAAATGAAAAGCTTTCTAAGCCACAGAGGCAATGACAGGACAAGTGCTTCTGGGCCATTCCATTGTCACGGGTGGGACACTTGGACCATGTTTTTTGGTATTCACACATGCGTAAGAATGTAAATATACATAAAAATTAACAACCAAAATTTGAACTATGTTCTTAATAAGATACTGAACATTTTACTAATTTTTAATTTTTTTATGGATATTTTTGACAATTTTATTAAATGTTAAAGTATTGTCACGGGTGGGACAAAAAAGGACATGGAGCTTGAGATAAGTTTGATTTATGGAAAAACTCTGTGAGTTCGGAGGTGAATCAATTATAAACTCAGCATATCTGTTTAAATCAATGTTTATTGGTTACAACTATGCAATCAGAAATTTAGGTTAAGAAATTTAATGATACAAAATTAAGGAAAAAATGCTGTCACGGGTGGGACAATGAAATGTCACGGGTGGGACGCGTCTGGCATACACTTGATTTAACATACAATTAAGGTTGTTAAAAATGGAATAATTACAAAAAACCTTTTGCTATTACTACACTTACTATCTACCATAGCCTACAAAGTATAATGTTGTATTTACTAAAATTAAAATCGATTTTAAAAAATATTTTCTTCTAGTCCATCTCTGGGCCAATCAACCACTTTCAAACACATCTACATTTTCAGTAAATTCATAAAAAATGTTCCTTCTGACTCGTTTAACATTAGGTTGGGGTAAGATACTAAGAATATGTTCAAACTGCACATATGATATGTCTTTTTCATCAACTTGAAACAGCTTTCCAGAATTGTTAACTGCTCGCATACACATCACCTTGACTTCTCCATCATCTTCAACATTACTTTGGCATATTGCAGCATATCTATATTTAGTAGGCCTGGTTCTTTGTCTTTTTGTAGTTGTTTCAAATTCAACTAAAACATATGTCCCAATAGTCACTCCATCAACGAACGGCTTCAATCCAACCACCGGCACATCTGTTTCATTTGTACAACTTGCTACACCATCTTGTTTTTCTGTGTCACTTTCAGAATCTCTGTAAACATCAGAAACTTTTAACTTGAACAGTTCTGTGAAGACTACGTGGGTGGACTTTTGAAAAGAAGGTCCATAAACTAAACTTCTTTTGTCTTTAGCTTTAAAAAAACGGTTGGACTGCACGTTTGGAATCTTCCTCACCAAAGTCCAGCGCTCGTCTAGCATCGCCATATTTGCACTGATATCAGTAGGTGTTAAAAGGACAAACTTCACTCTCGGTACTGCTTTTTCAGCACATTTAACAAAATCTGAGGCTGAATTGATTACTACTCTCCTTTGTTTTACTGCATTCCAAACTGCTTGCTTAGTTAATCCACCAATCCCATCCACGACACCCTTGCCGTGGGATGTAGCAAAAAAAAAACCATTCCCCATCAACACCAAAGTCTTCAGGCATAAAACACAGATTGGACAGTGTGTACTTATTTTTGAACTGACCAGCACATCCGTCAGAATAGATTTTGACCTTTGTCAGTCTGTTAAATTCTTAAGTTCTTCAATTATGGCTTTTATGCATGCATATACTGAGTATTTGTCGTGGGTTAAGTGATCCGAAACCACGGCAAAAGAACGTACTTTGCCTTGAGTCCAAGCACAACCTGTAAATACTGTGATTTGGTTGTGGGTCCAGTGTGCACTTTGGATTTCATCTTGCGATGTTGCCAAATAGTTTTCAGCAAAATCCACTTGAAGAATCACCTCATCATCAGCTACTGTGTCTTTCATATTTTTGAAAGCTTTAGTTTGTAATCACTTTACAAAGAAGTGCTTCTTAAATTTACTAAATTGATTTTGTAGCTCATTGACAGCTTCTTCTATGGTTCCTTTTGCTTCAAAAACCTTAGGCCGGCTAGAACAGTCATCTTTCCATTGCTTCCAGAAAATCTCAGACGACATGTTTAAGTCTTCATCAATTAGGGTGTGCAAATTAAGTACACACTTTTTGCATTCACCATTCTCATACGTTCTGCAGATGTAGTCTTTCCCATTTTGTGTATTGATTCAAAGGTTATATTATCTGTATTACTGTATGTATTCGCATTAGGGTAAAGTAACGGTAACTGCCTTTATGTTCCAGAAGGAACAGCTACTATTGGTTCATTCAAGCAGCTGCATTTGGCTCCTTAGTCTTATTGGTTTCCACCAAAAGGCAGCTTTGTGGTTGCTTGAGATTGTTCCCTCCAAAATGTATCCCTTTCTAGCTAGTTCCCCTCTCCTCAGTCCCTCAGTCTTGTTTGCCAGAATAAAGAATTGTTACATGAGGAATCTGTCTCCTGTCTGCAGAGAGCTGAAATCACTTGCTGAAATCACTAACTCAAGCTACAACAGTAAAACAAGTTGAAAACTGTCACGGGTGGGACAGAAAAAGAATTATTAAAATTTCATGGTGTTTACATTAATTAACTGCATTTTTATTATTGATAGGTGTGTTATACTCTAATACATACTCCCACAATAAAACAAACATAACCTATAAATTAGTTTTATCACAAAATAAACTTTTGTACCTTTTGCTGTCACGGGTGGGACACTGAAACAGCATCCCATTCAATAATAAAAATAAAATAGAAATAACTTACCTATTTAAAAAATTTCAAGTCCAATGTGTAGACAAAGTTCTTCACTTTAATAATATACCAACAATGACAACCACAATTTTTGTTTATCTTTAAAAAATAATGCCAACCTAAATGAACAAAATTAAGCTACACAATCAGAAAAGTGATACTGAAACTTCAAGCTCAAATTTCTCATGAAAAAAATAATTTTAAATTCTTTTTTTCTTTGGAATATTGAACTTTAATATGTTTAGTTAATGAAACTATAAGTAAAATAAGTATATTTTAAAAATAATTTTTTTCTTATCAGGCTCATTTTTCACGGAATGGCCCTTCTGGAACAGAGCAGCCATTAAGGTGAACTGAGGAAAATCCAGGCCCTGAGAGAAGTTCAAACAAAATGCAACGACACCTCGTTTTCCTGCTCACACTAGCTCTGCTGTGCTTGCAAATATGATGGGGGGGGGAATGGCTTGAGGAGCCACATCTATGCCTTGCTAAATAAGCAAAGCTGTGACATGAGGTTTTAGAACTGTCAGTGAGTGCAGGCAGGCACTGTTATGGGACATGCCGCCACAGCAACTGTGCCTGTAGACTTCTTATGTGTGCTGGATACAAATTTAAAAGCATATCCTGCTTTGCCCCTTGGTTGGTAACCACTACATTGACTGCTAGGGTCATATCCACACTTAAGACGTTTAAACCGGTTCAGCGGTCTCACCCTCTTCCCAGAAAACCTTGGTCCCTGCCGTTTTGCAAGGGTGGCTCAGGGCTCACTAAGAAGAAAACTCACAGAATGTTCACCAAACCACAGCCCTGGGTTTCTTGGCCAGGGAGTTTGGCAAGCCATAGTGGTTATACTGGTGTATAAAGCTTGCAGTGGTTTGACTGAAAGCATCACCTGATGTAGTGGTAAACATTTGATTCAGTAGGACTATGCAGGAAACCATGTGAGGAAGGGCCCATAGATCATTGGTTGAGCTAGTGCTGCACAGAAGTGTCCACTGGATACTTTTGCAAAATGGGCAAATGATGAACTGCATCATGGGGGAAGGGGGATGTTTCTGAGGGCAGGAAGCTTACGTTTATGAGAGGAGGTGGCAGAGGATTCCACTTCCTTTTCTTAGGGGTGGTGGGGAAATTTGCTGCTTCAAATCAGCAGCCCGGTTGTATTACTCTGCAGAACAGGGATGGCCCAAGGTCTTTTAGATTCTTCACCACCCTTCACAGAGCAGTGGAATTCCCATAAGATGTTGACACTCGTGTTACTGGCAAGCTATTCCAATTTTCATTGGGGCCAAGCAGGAATCACAGTGCTAAATCTGATCAAACGCCCTTACTGCACAATATAATCCTCTGGTTCATTAAGAGATAAGATCACAGGCCGTATTTCTTGAGATCCACCAGAACTGCTGGAATAGCAGTGCCAATTTTCTTCAGTTCCATACACTTTTCCCTCCTATTCCCTCCCGCCCCTTCTACTTCCCTAGCTTTCCTATCAAACAACCATGTTTGGAGAATTATCCATTTTTTGGCATGAGCAGAGTGATTATGCTTGAAGGCTCTTTCAGGGGTTGCTTGTGGGTGTTGTGATGAGAAATGTATTTGTTTTGTTTTTAAATAATTTTTATTAATTTTCTTTTCTCATAACAAATATTCAATATCATCATTTAACATTCATTTTCTAGTTTCCCCCCCTCCCTGTTGACTCCCCCCAACTTCCATTTCTGGTTTGTTACACCAAATGTTACATTCTGCTGTTTATGCATAATGTTCTGTTATCACTGTTATATTTCTTGTTCTCTGTAAATAAAGTTGTAAATGTTTATTTAAATCCTGCCAACGAGTCCATTTTTTGTTTGTTTCTGCAAATAAGTTGTAAAAGGTTCCCATTCTTTTTCAAAATCACTATTGTCCTTTTCACAAAGTTTGTCCGTTAACTCTGCCAACTCTCTATAGTTCATCAATTTTTCTTGCTATTGTTCTTTAGATGGTATTTCTCCAGTCTTCCAATTTTGTGCTATTAGGATTCTTGATGCTGTAGTAGCGTACATAAATAATGTCCAATTTTTCTTCAGAAATTCTTGTCCCAAAATACCTAACAAAAAAGTTATTTTAAGCATTTTTTTCAATTTCAATTTTTTTCAATTCATTATATATCATTTCCCATTTTTAAAAAATAATCTTGCAATCCCACCACATATGATAAAAGGTACCTTCCCCTTCTTTACATCTCCAACAATTCTTTTGTTCTGTTTTGTACATTTTGGCCAGTTTTAATGGTGTAATGTACCACCTATACATCATTTCCATATAATTATCTTTCAACAGTATACAATCCATAAATTTCAAGTTCACTTTCCAATGTATTTGTACAGTATTGGAATCATTCCTGGAAAATGTGCTTTTCAGAAATAGTATGGGCCATAAATGTATTCAAGGAGGGTCGTTCGGGGCCTAAGCATCATTTGATACAAACTTGTAATTTGGGACCTCTCCTATATACACATCACCTGAATAATTGCCTTGCCTTATATCCCTAAGTGAAGGGATCAGCTTTATTTGAAAGATCACATTACCCCATTTATGCCCACTCAGCCACATCTGCGGAACTGCCACCATTACAGGTGCTACATTATATTGATGCTGCTTTGGAACTTTCTCCCTATTGACATCAGTCTGGCACCTGAACACTTTTCAGTGGGGCCTACTGAAAACATTTTTATTCAGGCAAGAATATGCAGGCATGTAGCAGCTGGCATATATTTTAACCTGTTTTAATCTTACTGTTGATTTAAATCATATTTTTATTTTTTATTTTTTTAATGCCTGTTTTTAATTTTGTTTTTCTTTGACAATTTTAATGTCTGTTTGTTTTGTTTTTTGTAATCCACATAGAGATTCTTTTTACATGCAAGCAGTATATAAATTTAGTTCAACAACAACAACATAATGACCCCATCCCATACATTCAGTCTCATGAGCCCTGAGCAAGTTTCTGTCAAAATTCTGAAATTGCACTTTCTATATTGGGTCTTTTCTACAATGCCACGGTCCCATCTTCTCTTTACAGTGGTACCTTGGTAGTCGAATGGCTTCTCTCCCGAACAAATCCGCTCCCAAATGCCACAAACCCGGAAGTGAGTGTTCTGATTTGAGAATGTTTTTTGGAAGCCGAACGTCCAACACGGCTTCCGATTGAGTGCAGGAAACTCCTGCAGCCAATCGGAAGTTACGCCTTGGTTTTCGAACGGTTTCAGGAGTCGAATGGATTCCCGGAATGGATTAAGTTCAAAAACCAAGGTGCCACTGTATTGTTTATGCTCTTTTTGTTCAGCGTGACATTCATCACGAAGATGAAGCAGTTGGAACGATTGAGCAGGATTCAGCTAACAAGTATTGCTGACGGAAACCAGCGCAAGTGTTCCTGCTAGCCTAATGAGGCTTTCCTCCCTCTGTGTGCCATCCACACACCTGGAAATTTGCTCTTGGAAGGGTCAGGAGAACCACCAGCACCTACAGAGAGAGAGCAGGCATAGTTCCCCCTGCCAAACCAGATGGAATGATTACCATAGTGCTACACTTAATTCCTCCTCAAGCACCAGGAGTGGCTCACCCAGTTGGGCAGAGTTGTGACAAAAGGTTGGCTGCTTATTCACCACCACCCCTACCCCTACACAAAAAAGGACAAAGGAGGACCCAAATTGGCACAAGAAATGCATGTGCTGATTTATATGTATACAGAAGACAGAAATTTAGAAATGAAGACTATAATTTAAAAGGAAATGCAAAATTCACCTCACTGTAGTGTGAAATGCTGTGACCAGGTGATCTGTGGGTTGATGGGCGACCTCAAGGCCCCTGCTCTCCCTTCCTGTGGTTTATTTATCTTTAAACATGACTTGGACTGAGCAACCCTTCAAATAAGGGATGCCTCGAAACAGTGGGCTTTCCTCTGTAAAATAGGAGACGTGGCCAGCCAGCCTCATCCATGAAAAGGAAGCTCCTTCAAAAGCAAGGAGAGGGAGGGACCTTATTTCTGCTCACTGTGTGTCTAGAGCACTAGCATCCGCCAAGCTTCCTAGTTCATTTTGACAATATTCTAAGGCACACATTACCTTCAAATAACCAGTACCTTCAAAGGCTTCCAGGGAGAAACAACATGAAGAGCCTTCTGGGTTTAATGCCAGATGATTTGCCTCTTTACATTAATTTTGCTTGGCCAAGAATAAAAGCGGCGGAAGAGGGAGGGGGGCTTATACTGTCAGCAGAGGATTCCAACCAAATCTCTGCAGAGCAATTTCGTGGTTGCTTACTGTACCAAGTCAAAACACGCAGCAGTGGAGCCTCTGGCGAAAACTAGGGAAAGCTCATCCTGATTTCCAAATGTCATCAGCAAGAGGAGTGTGTGCATTTATGTTTTGGACTGAGACCATATAAAGGGTTTTCTTAAAAATAAAAAGAAATTAAAAAAAAACCAAGGGATGAAGGTTTCCCACTCCTTTACAATGAACTATAACAAAATGGCAAGCATTGTTTTGTGCTTATTCCCCAGAGAGGCTGATCTCTAACATGTGTGTCTATGCTCCTCATGTTTCACATGTTAAGCTATGCTCCCTACACAGGTGAACAACTCAGCCTGTTTTGTGGTGAGGAGTCCAAAGACAGATGCTGGAAATGGGCTGCCTGTCCCAATGCACTCCAGAAATAATTTGGGAGAAATGGATTATTTAATTCCATTTTCATTTCACTTTTAATTTGTGTGCCGCCTTTCTATATTACTATACACAAGCTGAAGAAACAACACAGCAGGCAGCAAAGATCACATGCATAATAACAATCTGATCCAATACACAAAGTGACAAAAACTTTAAAATAAACAGCTTATATCAACTACCATCTGCTGGATGTTCCAAATATTAACCGGAACTTCCAACTGGGTCTACAGCAGGTCGACTCCTTAGGACACGCAACAGTAGCAGCATCCAGGGATGCCATAAACTAAGGGTAGTACAGCCCAGGGTGTGAAGTCCAACTCCAGAAAATGCCTCGGAGCCCCTTATGACCTCATTACATTTGAGGAAAGGCCTCATGGCACTCATGGAAACTACTGCTGTTACACCAAAGCCCAGTGGTATCATCAACCAAAGATCCTCCTCTCCTGAGCCAAGTCACCTAATCATTTCTGAGGTGGAGTTGCTAGGAAGTGACTTTCCCCCCACTCAATTTCCAATGGAGAAAATCCATCCGCTGTAAAGTGGTACTGTATCTCCTGTGACCTGAGAGGGGCTGGGCATCAAGGATGCAACAAAAGACGGTTCGAGTGGGGCGGGGGGAGGAGGGGGAATGAAATGAAGAATTGGGAGTAGGTGTGTGATGGTGGAGTCAGGGAGAGTGCATCAGATGGCATCACTGCCATCATTCACTGCCATCATTTTCATAAGCTTTTGCGATGGAAGGGGAGGCAGGAGCCCATGTCAGAACAGCCGAGTGGCAATTCATGACTCCTTCATTCCATCCATCTGTGTTTCTGCTTGAATTGCACATGTATAGCTTATATTATAAATAGCTTAAATGGCTATTTATTCATTTTACAATTTATAAGAAGCACTGTGCATTTAGCATAGATAGATAGATAGATAGATAGATAGATAGATAGATAGATAGATGATAGATAGATGATAGATAGATAGATGATAGATAGACAGCTAGATAGATGAGAGAGAGAGAGAGAGAGAGAGAGAGAGAGAGAGAGAGAGAGAGAGAGAGAGAGAGAGAGAGAGAAGGGCCGACTCTAGGGGTAGGCTGGGTGGCGCGGGGCGCCGGGCCGGCAGGGGGGTGCCGCACGGCAAAGCCGCATGGAAGCTGTGCTGCACACTGTGCCCGCCCACCAGGGCGAGGGCACCGGAGCGATCTCCGCACCACGGTGCCAGGACGCCCGACATGCTTGAGACGGCCCTGATAGATAGATAGATAGATAGATAGATAGATAGATAGATAGATAGAGATAGTTTAGAAGTAGCAGGTATTTTATGTATTCACGCAGAACATTTTCATACTGTCCCAAGGCAGATTGCAAGTGTACTTCAATAAAAGTACTACTACTATCAACATGAAAGAGTATCTTACTAAAATCCTAGATGTTTCTGGACTCCAGCTCCTATGAACCCCTAGCAGCATGGCCAATGGTCAGGGGGTGAGGGGGGTTGTAGCCCAGCCACACCTGAAGGGACAAAGGGTTCCCTCACCCCTGACTTAAACCTTCTAAGAGAAGTTTCCCATTTCTGGGCTATCCCAAGGTATTACTTTTGTTGCTGCTCAGAGTGATAAGATTTATGTGATGCCCAAAGTCTGTTTTCTTTATTGCCAAGCATCAGTGTCTAGAGGGGTTATTCCACCCAGTTCCATCATAATCAATCATAAACAGTAGGCTATTTAGCACAGCCAAGAACACCAGATTGCCTCCTCAACAACGGGCACACATTTCTCTTGTTTTGTTACACTTGAAGAAGAAAGTCACTGAACTCATCTTAAGGAACACTGTGCAAAGAGGGAAAGTAATTAATTAAACTGTAAACAGAAAAGCTGCAGCTGACTTATCAGTCAGATCACGATAGGTTTTTTCCCCCCTTCCTTTTTTTGTTTGGCTTTTGGAGGGGGTGCTGTTTCTGCTGTGATTTATCCATCACATCCAACGGAGGTGGAATAAAAGTTTGGGGGGGGGTTCTACCTGAAGTGCATTCTTGCATGCATCTGTGAAGTTTGCCCAGGCAAAAAGGAAGGCAAGGATACTGATGACCCTTTCACAGTCATTCAGGAGAAGGAATTTTAGCAGGGGAAGCTTTTCCCACCCCCCATGACAAACTGCACCTGCACAATGCCTCTCTTCTTGTCTTTGCCTCTGGCTATCTGCCCATCAATTTTCCTGCTCAGCACAGATAGTAGGACCAGTGAACCTGCAGCTTTCCAGATGTTATTGGATATGAACACCCATCAACTCTGACCATTGGCTATGCTGGCTGGTGCTTATGGGAGCTACATTAGAAGGCGGCAGGTTGCCCATGGAAATAAGCACTTCCCCGCCCTATGACTCTTGTATTGAAGATATGCTGAAAGATGCAAAATCCTGATTTAATATTCTGGATAGTAAATCTACACCGAATCAGAGTTCCCAGTTTCATACTCTGTGTTAAACAAATCAGGATCTGCACACTGAAGCTGGTGCATGAGCGCACAGAGGCCCAGGGCTCATTGCCAGCATCATAAACCATGGGTTTATGAAGCCAAGAACATTACATCTGAACCAGTCCAGTGGCTCTTATTTCTAAGGAAGAGTCCTTAGAATCAAAACCTTTTTCTTCTTTCCCGTATGTTTCAGAACCCGTTTCCTTTACTGACATGAACAGGTCAGGTCCACTTCCTATTACTACTGCAAGAAAAACCCCACAAAACAAAACATGACATTTCAAAATATCCAACATCCCCTCTGACTTTTCCTGAGGGTGTGTAGGTCTTCATTATTTATCTAATCTTTTTTTACACAATTATTTATCAGACATTGAAAGTGCAATGGGGTGAAAACAAAACATAATACCCTTTACCGGGCATCTCTTCTTAATAACTAACTCTTTCAAAATTCATATAGGCTTGAAATGAGAGAAATAACATTTTCTTATGCCAGTCAGATGACTGTAAGCCATTATTCCTATTTGACAGGCAGCAAGCATGCAATGAAGTCCATCAAAGAGATTTGAATCTGTGCCTCCCCCTCTGGCGGAGTGCTGGTGCTGATCTTTAAAGCCCTAAATGGCCTCGGTCCAGTATACCTGAAGGAGCGTCTGCACCCCCATCATTCTGCCTGGACAATGAGATGCAGTGCCGAGGGCCTTCTGGCGGTTCCCTGGCTGTGAGAAGTGAGGTTACAGGGAACCATCAGAGAGCCTTCTCGGTAGTGACACCCACCCTGTGGAACGCCCTCCCATCAGATGTCAAAGAGAAAAACAGCTACCAGACTTTTAGAAGACATCTGAAGGCAGCCCTGTTTAATAGATTATTGTATTTTAATAAGCTTCTGGAAGCCGCCCAGAGTGGTTGGGGAAACCCAGCCAGATGGGTGGGGTATAAATAATTTATTATTATTATTATTATTATTATTATTATTATTATTATTATTATTATTATTATTGGAAGAGGAGTGCGGGGGAGCACACCGCCCCCGGCAGCGTGATCTTGGTGGGGTGCCATTGCAGCTGGCTTTCCCCCCCCTTACAGGTGGCTTGCCACGCCCCCAGGATGCACGCCACACCCCTATAAGGGGTGCACCACGCCCCCAGGATGCACGCCAGCCCCACCCTGTCTGCTCTCTGCCCCCCCCCCCCGGTGCCAGAGCATGAAGCTCCGCCACTGGCCTCCCCACAACAGGGCCAACACGTTTACACCTTCAGCCCAGAAAGAGCAAACTCTGAAAAGTCAGGTGACTCAATAAAAAAATATAACATATCCAAACATTGAATGAATGTGATTGAGTTTCTGAATCGGGAGCTCTGATCAGCCAGAACTCACACAATTAGGGTACTGACCTTTCAGTCAATTTCTGCTAGCACAAACAGACTAAGCTGCACACACAAAAATGGGTGATATCCAGCATTAGTAATACCCAGAGTCAGGGCCGTCTTAAGTATATTTGGCGCCCTGGCGCCGTGGTGCGACGGATCCCTCTGGCGCCCCCGCCCTGCCCCGTTTCCCAGCGCGGCGGGCGGCCGGAGCTGCGCAGCCGGGCCGGTGGGCGGGCAGGTGCAGCTCCGCAGCACCCCCTGGGCGGGCGGGCGCCCTGCACCACCCAGCCTGGCCGTAGGACCGGCCCTGCTCAGAGTAGACCCATTAAGATCTGCTTAACGCCTTCCATTATGAATAAAGTTTACTGACTATTAAGCATTAATATGTTCCTTTATTTCAGTGGGCTTCATGCATACCCTACATTTAAAGCACATTTTAATGCCAAATAATACTGGGAACTGTAGATTACCCCTCATAGAGCTCTATTTCCCAACACCCTTAACATGTTCATGTCCAACTTGAAGGCTTTCCACAAGCATCTAGTCACCACTGTGAGAAAAGGATGTTGGACTAAATGAGCCACTGCTCTAATCCAATGGGTTTATCTTTCTGAAAATGGGCTTTGTCCCATATTTTATCTTGTGAACCGTTCCTGAGATAGTTCAAGGAAGGGCAGTATATAAATCTAATAAATAATAATGATAACAATAAAATTACCATTTGGAACAGCTCCTCAATATCTACAGACTCTGAGAATTATGCAAAATGATGGTAGTCTTAAAAACAGGTTTAATTCTAGAGGTTTCTCTTTTTTAGAATATTTTATTAATTTCATAGGAAGGTAACATTGATCAGTTCCTACAAAACCTATGGGGTGTTACATGCGTATACTGGTCACATATGAAAAGACAAATTGAGCAGGGACCCTGTCAAATAATAGAATCATTGACCTGCATCCCCAAGGCTTCGGTTACCCGTGACATAGCCTCTCTGTATGGAAGCATGAGTGGCTGGAGGTCTAACATTAATGTGGCTTCTATTTACATTGCTGTTATCTAGGGACCATATCTCGTCAAAATGACTAGGGTGTTTAGTTTGGCCTCTAACTAACGTCCTCCCAAACTTTCTCTGGCCATCCCATCAGAGATGGACTTTGGGGGTCTTTCCAATGGGAGGCAACCTCTAAATGGGCAGAAGTAAGCAGCATGGCAGTTAGGGCCTTATGTATAAGAGGTTTTTTTAAAAAAAAAAAAACAATTATTAAACACTGTTCTTTGTAGCTGTGAAATAGAATTATTTAGTTTGCATTTTCTGAACATCAACAATCAATTATTCCTGTGTGTGTGTGAGCTTAAAAGCTTTGAGCTGATGCAGAAACACAGAATTCCAATTTGCTGCAACCAAACATTGTGAATCTCATGTATCCCTTGACGCAATAAAAGCCAGACGGACTGATCTCCAAGGGCCAATTCACACATTAGAGGAAAGATGGATCCTCATACCTCCCCCCTTAATTGAATGGTTCAATATTCTTCAATAATGTTTAGAGAGCATTTGCATATCTGAAAATACTTGATGGCGGCTACAAATTGGCAGGGGCATTTCAAGACAGATTTTTCAGATCCAAAGTTATTTTTTGCATGAATCTACAGTAGCTTTTATGGGATTCTAACTCTAGAGCTAACCTGGCCAAAACCACCTGGTTTTTACCAATGCTACAGTACTGGGTATTCATAGTGGAAAGAAGGCAACCCATCCCCAAGCTGTTTTCCAAGAAAGCCCATGCAAACTTGTAAATCCAGGCTGGAGGGAATATCACAGATGACTGGATGTGTTTGCCTTAAATTATATTTTATATGTGTAAAGGTAAAGGGACCCCTGGCCACTAGGTTCAGTCGTGACCGACTCTGGGGTTGCGGCGCTCATCTCGCTCTATTGGCTGAGGGAGCCGGCGTACAGCTTCCAGGTCATGTGGCCAGCATGACAGAGCCACTTCTGGCGAACCAGAGCAGCACACGGAAACGCTGTTTACCTTCCCGCCGGAGCGGTACCTATTTATCTACTTGCACTTTGACGTGCTTTCAAACTGCTATGTTGGCAGGAGCTGGGACCGAGCAACGGGAGCTCACCCCGTCGCGGGGATTCGAACCGCAGACCTTCTGATTGACAAGCCCTAGGCTCTGTGGTTTAACCCACAGTGCCACCCGCATCCCATATGTATATATACTAGGAAATGTGAGAAATTCTTTCTACAAAGTGCAAACCTCTCTGTTCCTGTTTGCTTTCTTTTTGCCCTTTGCAGGAATGCTATAAAATCATTTTGTCTTGCCCTTCACACAAGAGCAGACTGGAACTATTCCCCAGAGAAAAGTATCTCTTAAGAGCAACTTTTCAAGTATTTTTTAAAACTCCAGTTGCCTTCCTTCTCTCAACTGTTACTTCTCTCTAGATTCTAGACAAGGCATAGGCAAACTTGGCCCTCCAGATGTTTTGGGACTACAACTCCCATCATCCCTAGCTAACAGGACCAGTGTCAGGGAAGATGGGATTTGTAGTCCCAAAACATCTGGAGGGCCGAGTTTGCCTATGCCTATTCTAGACAATTTATTCTGGAGTGTAGAATAAGCCCATTCAGTTTATCCAGCATCACCTCATGGATTTACATTGCATGCAACAGCCATTGGTTTTGATAGTGAGATTTCATGCAGGCTTTAAAAGTGTGGGCAAATATATGTGTGTGTATCTGAAAATAAATAAAAACACATGGCATTTGATAGACAGCTTGGAAAATCTGCTGGCCATCTGATATCTGCTGTGCAAAAAAAGGAGATCAAATCAGAGCTAAAATTACACAGTAATTATATTGCTCATTTTCAGCCAGACAGCATTCATTCTTTTCAGAATGAGTGGATGTGATTGAAGCTTAAGAACTAAGGATGTTAAGCAGAGAGAGGGCAGGGTGAGAGGGCAGGGTGAATGCAAGTAATACATACTTGACAAACATGGGGCATGGGGAGAGAATAAGTCTCAGAAAAGAGTTGTTTGCTCTCAGCATTGATCAAAGTTATGGAAGAAAGATGAAAAGCTGAGGCGATCAAGAGAGAGCCACAATGTCATCAGAGTCAGTTCCAACCATCTGCTGTGTGTGTGTGTGTGTGACTTGTGCTTAAAAGTAAGGACATAAGAGCCTGCTGTATCAGGCCAATGGCCCATCTAGTCCAGCATCCCATTTTCACAGTGGTGAACCAGATGCCTGTGGGAAATTGGCAAGCAGGATTAAAGCAGGAGAGCACACTACTCTTCTGTGGCTTCCAGCAACTGTATGAACATTTAACTTGTGTGCATTCAACTTTATGCGCTTGAAAATAAAAGAAATAAACAAAGTAGAAATGGGTAGGAAGAGGGCAGGTTGCACCCATTGTATTTTAACTATGTGTGGTTTGGGCTTTAGGCGCGATCCCTGAAACACAACTCCTGAGCAAGTTGTGGGCTTACTACTACTACCCAGCTACTAATCCCAAATTCCAGTCCCAACCTCCTAATATTAGTGTGTGGAGAGTCCAAGAAACCGTGTCCTTTCCATGTCTTATCAAAGCTAAATAACACAAGGGCAACTTGGTGTTTTCGGTTAAGCGAGAGATAGAAGTTAAGCAGCAAGCTGACAAGCACCATTTATTCAAATGAATAGAAACTTGATTTTATGTATTATTTTGTGTCAGGGTGATGTATGGGACGTCAAAGTGATCAGAAAGTTTTGTAACTATGATTCATTGCAACTCAATGGCCTTTTTCCAATTTGTTTTTCCTTTCAAGGTGATGGATTCCTAAACACAAAAGTAGCAAATCCCAACAAAGTTGAGAGCGACTAGATATTTTGTTGTTTCCTGCCAGGGCTCCTCAGATCCTCCTCCTAAAGCTGCTCCCTGACAATCAGGTGCAAAGGAACTAAAATGTGAATGATATGCAACACAGTTTGATCCTGCCTTTCAAATAGAAAAAAACCAACAACTTCCAAGCAGAAAACACAAACTGTAAAAATAACACAAGCTGTAAAAGCAACAATAAGAGCAATCAGCAGCAATAAAATAGCAAAGGCAGAGTTACAACATCATCCATTAAAAAGCTCGCAGGAATGAAATGGTCTTCTACTGGTGAACAAAAGCTCACAAAGTAGGCAATTGTTGTATCCCACAAATGTGGTACAGCCACCAAAATTGCCCAAACCCAGACTGCCAACTACCGTACTTAACCTCCAAAAGCAGAGGCAAATGGTAAAGGACAGACAGCTTTATACAGATTCCCTCATCCCAAATAGCTGGGGAACTTTAGATCAGCCATCCCCAAACTGCGGCCCTCCAGATGTTTTGGCCTACAACTCCCATGATCCCTAGCTAAGAGGACCATTGGTCAGGGATGATGGGAATTGTAGTCCAAAATATCTGGAGGGCTGAAGTTTGGGGATGCCTGCTTTAGATCAAAACCAGCACCTTGATGTGTGCCTGGAAACAAACTGGAACACAGTGGAGATGCAATATACATTCCTACCTGTCAGATCCAGTCACTAGTCTGGTCACCATATTTTCAAGAAGTTTGAGAAGTCCTTGAAAGGCAACCCCATTTGCAAAGCATTGCAGACTTGGAAGTCTGAATGTGACCAGACTTCGACTCAGACCAACACGGCTACCTACCTGTAACTGAATGTGACCAGGTCATGGATAGCTCTGGCAAGGCTTAACCAGTATGATCCTTCCTTATAGACTATATTAAAATCTATATTAAAATCCCAACATTTTAGAAATGTAGTATGTGATAATATATGCAGGTGAATGAGGGCAGTTGACCTTTTACTGAGTCATAGCTTACAATGGGGTGCACATGATCATTTGGCAGTCTGGTCAATTGAATTGCCCCACCCAGAGGCAACCAACCTTTTAAAGCACACTTCTACATCTGATCAGAAATCTAAAGAACCAGAGAAATGGCTGGATGTTTCGCTGTGAAAATAATAATAATTGATGCACATGCAAAACTAATACATCATCTTGGCTAGAGGTCTTCGGTCTGACATTTCATTTTACATGTGTGGCGCGCTATTTAATACGGAGGAACATACAATCCAGCCAGCCTCAGGCCAGGCTGATCTTCCTTTGCTATTATTTCCCATAGTAGCTGGTGATTCTTGCTCCTTTAAAGTCCATCTTAATTACCTCTTCCAGTTGTCTTGTTTGTGTATTCCTTGGCAGAAACTTCTGGTGTGTGACCTTTATGGTAGGCAAAGGCTTAATACACCCTTGTGGTTTTGAGTATCATCTCTTTCATGCAGACAGTGGCTTTTTAAGTATGTTCATTTAAAAAACCGCTAAGTCAGACATTGAAGTGTTTAATTTTGAATATGGTCTTAAATAACGGTCAGTTCTGCTACATTAACTATTTGCTTAAATGGTGCAGGGAGTGGGAAGAATCTTGCATACCAAAACCAAAAAGGATCCCCCCTCCACACAAAAGTAAACAACCAGTATTACCATAATTTGCCATAATATAATATGCCTTTTTGCATATCAGGGTTTTGTGAGTTTTTTAATGCACACTTTGTGCTAGTATATGCATTTTTGAACACATTACCTGCTGGAGAACTGAATTGCAAAATTTGGAGAACTGTGAATTTTGAAGGAAAGTTCACCTTTCAGTGCAAATGGAACGGAATCTCTCCCCCATCCCTGACTCCTCGTTAACCTGTCTTTCACTTAACTTCTAACTTTTATAGTTAAATGGCCAAAGCACACTGTTAATTGGGTGTCTACAAATGATTCAAGTAAATAAACAAATGAACCAAATAGGGTTGCCAGGATGAAGACTTGTTCTTCTGTTGCTCCAGAGGGTAAAGGCCACAACCAATGGATAAAAATGGAAAAGAATGAGATTTCATCTAAATATGTGGGAGAAACTTTGCAACACTAAGAGCTGCTAAACCATGGAACAAACCAACTTTGGAAGTAGTGGTCTGTCCTATGCTGGATGTGCTTAAGCAGGAGTGCTATAAAGTTGCGCACTGAGCAGCAGATTGGACTACATGACCTCTGAGGCCTCTTCTGATACAAAAAATATTTGATTTGATATTCACTGAGCTGGAAAAAGTCATGTGCTCCTCATAAAACCCTAGACTGCAATCAGGTCTGTGCAAATTACATAAAGGTCAATTGACAAAACAATTTGTTCCATCATATGGTGTGGAGGTGGTGTTTGGTCACAGAATTTGGGCATTTTAGCACAGAACTCTAGAGCAGGCAGCCTTGAATAACCAACTGTAGTATACACACACACACACACACACACACACACACACACACACACACACACATGATTCTTGCACTGCTTTTAGGGCACGGTGCAGAGAATTCTGCATAACATACCCTGATGCAGGCACACAACATCTGTAATAAGCGTAAAAGCTTCCTTAAGGAACATGGCATCTCCATAGCACAGTCATCGAGCAAAAGGGAAAGCTTCCCATCTAGTAAATGCAGATTGCAATGAATGGAGCTGATGGCAATTGACTGAAAGGGAGGCAGCTCCTTCATAGCGCATGAAATTGAATACGGCTATCAAAAGCTATTTCCTCCAATTCACAGTATTCCCTCCCTTTAACAATAGGCCTAGAAAAAGACTGAGGCATCTGTCATACCCAGATGGCTCTCACAGAAAATTGCTGCATGTATATGGATGTTTGTAAAGAAAGACAGATACAAGTCAGGAATCAGAGGGGGTTCCCACCCCCACCCCCAGAATGAATGAGAAATGCTCAAAGCACTGATGAGATGAACTGACTTCAGACTAAGTCAAGCAGGGCAGCAGGGGCGGGACATGACTAAAGTTCATAGAATCATAGAATCATAGAATCATAGAGTTGGAAGAGACCACAAGGGCCATCCAGTCCAACCCCCTGCCAAGCAGGAAACACCATCAAAGCATTCCTGACAGATGGCTGTCAAGCCTCTGCTTAAAGACCTCCAAAGAAGGAGACTCCACCACACTCCTTGGCAGCAAATTCCACTGCCGAACAGCTCTTACTGTCAGGAAGTTCTTCCTAATGTTTAGGTGGAATTTTCTTTCTTGTAGTTTGAATCCGTTGCTCCGTGTCCGCTTCTCTGGAGCAGCAGAAAACAACCTTTCTCCCTCCTTTATATGACATCCTTTTATATATTTGAACATGGTTATCATATCACCCCTTAACCTTCTCTTCTCCAGGCTAAACATACCCAGCTCCCTAAGCCGTTCCTCATAAGGCATCGTTTCCAGGCCTTTGACCATTTTGGTTGCCCTCTTCTGGACACGTTCCAGCTTATCAGTATCCTTCTTGAACTGTGGTGCCCAGAACTGGACACAATACTCCAGGTGAGGTCTGACCAGAGCAGAATACAGTGGTACTATTACTTCCCTTGATCTAGATGCTATACTCCTATTGATGCAGCCCAGAATTGCATTGGCTTTTTTAGCTGCTGCATCACACTGCTGACTCATGTCAAGTTTGTGGTCAACCAAAACTCCTAGATCCTTTTCACATGTACTGCTCTCAAGCCAGGTGTCTCCCATCCTGTATCTGTGCCTTTCATTTTTTTTGCCCAAGTGTAGTACTTTACATTTCTCCTTGTTAAAATTCATCTTGTTTGCTTTGGCCCAGTTGTCTAATCTGTTAAGGTCATTCTGAAGTGTGATCCTGTCCTCTGCGGTGTTAGCCACCCCTCCCAACTTGGTGTCATCTGCAAACTTGCTCAGGATTCCCTCAAGCCCATCATCCAAGTCATTGATAAAGATGTTGAACAAGACTGGGCCCAAGACAGAACCCTGTGGCACCCCACTAGTCACTACTCTCCAGGATGAGGAGGAGCCATTGATGAGCACCCTTTGGGTTCGGTCAGTAAGCCAGCTACAAATCCACTGAATGGTAGCATTGTCTAGCCCACATTTTACCAGCTTCTTTACAAGAATATCATGGGGCACCTTGTCAAAGGCCTTGCTGAAATCAAGATAGGCTACATCCACAGCGTTCCCTTCATCTACCAGGCTTGTAATTCTGTCAAAAAATGAGATCAGATTAGTCTGACATGACTTATTTTTCAGGAACCCATGCTGACTTTTAGTGATCACAGAGTTTCTTTCTAGGTGCTCACAGACTGTTTGCTTAATGATCTGCTCTAGAATCTTTCCTGGTATTGATGTCAGGCTGACTGGGCGGTAATTGTTTGGGTCCTCTCTTTTCCCCTTTTTGAAAATAGGGACAACATTTGCCCTCCTCCAGTCTGCTGGAACTTCGCCTGTTCTCCAGGAATTTTCAAAGATTATTGCCAGTGGTTCTGAAATCACCTCTGCCAGTTCTTTTAATACTCTTGGATGTAGTTCATCTGGCCCTGGAGACTTGAATACATCTAAACTAGCCAAGTATTCTTGTACTACCTCCTTACTTATTCTGGGCTGTGTTTCCCCTGCTGAATCATCTGCTCCATATTCTTCAGGTCGGGCGTTGTTTTCTTTCTTGGAGAAGACTGAGGCAAAGAAGGCATTGAGGAGTTCTGCCCTTTCTCTGTCCCCTGTTTGCATTTCACCATCTTCTCCTCTGAGTGACCCCACTGTTTCCTTGTTCTTCCTTTTGCTACGGACATACCCATAAAAGCCCTTTTTGTTGCTTTTAACCTCTCTGGCGAGCCTGAGTTCATTCTGTGCTTTAGCTTTTCTGACTTTGTCTCTACACGTGCTGGCTATATGTTTGAATTCCTCTCTGGAGATTTCCCCCCTTTTCCATTTTTTGTACATATCCCTTTTAAATCTTAACTCAGTCAAAAGTTCTTTAGATAGCCAGCCTGGCTTCTTTAGGCACCTTCCATGTTTCCGTCTCATTGGTATTGCCTGAAGTTGTGCTTTTAATATCTCCCTTTTAACAAACTCCCAACCATCATGAACTCCCTTCCCTTTTAGTATTACTGTCCATGGGATTTCACCCAGCGTTTCCCTAAGTTTTCTGAAGTCGGCTTTCTTAAAGTCTAGAATTTGGACCTTAGTATGCTTGGTTGCTCCTTTCCGCTGGATAATAAACTCCAGAAGAGCATGGTCACTCCCACCTAATGATCCTGCCACTTCTACCCCACTAACCAAGTCATCACTATTGGTTAGGACCAGATCTAAAATGGCTGATCCTCTTGTTGCTTCTCCCACTTTCTGGACAATGAAGTTGTCTGCAAGGCCAGTGAGGAATCTGTTTGACCTTATGCTCTTGGCTGAGTTTGACATCCAACAAATATCAGGATAGTTGAAATCCCCCATTACTACTATCTCACTTCCTTTGGAATGCTTGGCCATCTGTTCCAGGAAGGCATCATCTGTGTCCTCAGTTTGGCTTGGGGATCTATAGTAAACTCCCACAATGAGGTCACTGTTGTTTTTCTCTCCCTTAATTTTGACCCAGATACTCTCAATTTGGCTTTGAAGTTTTAAATCCTGGATCTCTTCACAGGTATACATATCCCTAACATATAAAGCTACTCCTCCTCCTTTCCTGTTTGGTCTATTTCTCTTAAATAGATTGTATCCCTCTATTACTACATTCCAGTCATGAGACTCATCCCACCAGGTTTCAGTGATGCCTATTATGTCATATTTAGTTTGCTGTACCAAGAGCTCAAGTTCATCTTGTTTATTTCCCATGCTCTGTGCATTAGTATACAGACATTGAAGACCGTTGATCATTCCCCCATGTCTCTTATTTAAGGATATTTTCGTCCCACCACTAGGTCTGCATGCTGCTTGCTCCATTTGGTCCTTGACATTTGGATGATCATCTTCAGCATTTGATAGACTCCTACCTTCAGGACCACTGTCTCCCTCCCCCACATAAGTCAGTTTAAAGCCCTCCTGATGAGGTTTTTGAGTTTTGTGGCAAAAACATTCCTCCCAACTTTTGTGAGGTGCAGTCCATCACTTGCCAGAAGTCCATCTTCAAGAAACTGCGGACCGTGATCTAGGAATCCAAACCGTTCCTGTTTGCACCATTTGCGAAGCCAGTTGTTCACTTCCCCTATTTTTCCCTCTCTCCCTGGGCCATGTCGTTCAACTGGGAGGACAGAAGAGATGACAATTTGTGCATCTAATTGCTTCAACTTCCTGCCCAGAGCCTCATAATCATTTTTGATCTTCTGTAAGCTATGGCTTGCAGTGTCATTGGTTCCCACATGCACCAAAAGGAAGGGGTATTTGTCGGTGGGTTTTATGATTCCTTGCAGCCGTTCTGTTACATCTTTGATCTTGGCCCCAGGTAGACAGCACACCTCTCGAGACATCTTGTCAGGCCCACAGATCACTGCTTCTGTACCCCTCAGTAGCTTGCCCCCTCCTGCTTGCCACAAAATTAAGGTAGGATTTATGAGTGTTCAAAATAAACACTCCTAAGTCCCACTGTAGCCTTCAGCTGCAAGGTAGGGGCATCCCAAGATGTCCCAAAGCTTTACCATGGGCATGGACATCCCAAGATGCTTTGCTCCTGAGGCAAAGGACAGGGTGGCACTCCCCTATACCCAAGCCAACTGGATTGGCAGCCAAATCTTTTGTTCAGTACTAGAACAGGAAAGTGCCCTCTACCCGAGGACAGTAAGATTGTTATGGGGGTGCAGGAGAGGACACATGACATATAGAGCTGTCTTCCAATGGAACAGTACAGCCGGGGAGTACAGAAGAACAGTCAGGGGATGCCACCGCTGCCCCCACAGCATTTGCCACCCGAGTCTGTCATCTTTCTGTGCCTAATGGTAGCGTCGGTCCTAGAATCATAGAATCCTAGAGTTGGAAGATACCAAAAGGGCCATCCAGTCCAACCCCCTGCCAAGCAGGAAACACCATCAAAGCATTATTGACATATGCCTGTCAAGCCTCTGCTTAAAGACCTCCAAAGAAGGAGACTCCACCACACTCCTTGGTAGCAAATTCCACTGCCGAACAGCTCTTACTGTCAGGAAGTTCTTCCTAATGTTTAGGTGGAATCTTCTTTCTTGTAGTTTGAATCCATTGCTCCGTGTCCGCTTCTCTGGAGCAGCAGAAAACGACCTTTCTCCCTCCTCTATATGAAATCCTTTTATATATTTGAACATGGCTATCATATCACCCCTTAACCTTCTCTTCTCCAGGCTAAACATACCCAGCTCCCTAAGCCGTTCCTCATAAGGCCCTGATCATGCAGAAAGGGAATGTGGGAGGGGGTAGCCGGCAGGAGGGAAGTTGGAGAACTCCAACGAAAACAGAAATGGGAGCAGAAATTGACAATGCTTGCTTATTTGCCCCAAGTCTGGAATGGAAATCAAACCAGCAAATATTGGTATCTGCTGCCACTGTTGTGTTCAGTCCGCAACTGATATGTAATTGATGTTTCCTGCCCCCATTTGCACTGTATTTCATTTGCACAGAAAGGAAGGGGGATGAAAGGAATAATGTTATGACAACGTAACATATGTAATTAATTAAATATGTTACATAATTACACCACAGTGGACAGCAAAATGAACAATGTAGTTTTTGGCAGAACTGCTGTGGAATGGAAACAGTGATGCATGCAATGAATGCAGGGTGGAATGGAAAACACCAGCTACTTACATTGACGTGACAGGTCTCTCCTTGGTGGCAATGAGCCATATTTTTTTCTGCAGGAGATCATGGGCCTTCTGACTGAGCTTCCTGAGGATTCACAATAATCTCTCAAATAGTCACCCCAACTCCATCTGAGCAAAAACTATCAAAGCATGCTGGCTATGGGAGAGATGCCTGAAGAGGAGTTTCAAATTAGGGATTGTGATAGACGGGATGTGCCAGTGTGCTTTTGGAAGGCAGGTAAGTGGGATGAACCGGGGGGGGGGGC
Organism: Zootoca vivipara; assembly: GCF_965207765.1. Taxonomy (NCBI): domain Eukaryota; kingdom Metazoa; phylum Chordata; class Lepidosauria; order Squamata; family Lacertidae; genus Zootoca; species Zootoca vivipara. The sequence continues at coordinate 85,567,412 of NC_142584.1, forward strand.
AGAGAAAATGTATATTAATCTGACACTCCAGAAACTCAAAAAAAATGACAGGAAAAGGATGCGGACCAAGTTGAAGGTCAACTTAAGCAACACAAAATTTGGAGGGTGTTACCTGGTGGCAATTGGAAGGGACTGAAGAGATGAGGAGTGGAAGCAAAAGACTGTTTCGTGCCCAAGACCTGGATTACTATTGACATTTAATGATTCATCTGGTATTGCCCATCTGGAATACGCATTTTGGTAGCAAATATCTGGACCATTTTTGAGAATAAAACTTGGCTTCTACAGCATGTTTCCTTCTTTCTTCTTCCTTTAGGGGAGGAGGTTGTATCCAGAAAAAAACATCACGTGGTTATTACGCGAGAAAGAGCTACGCCCTTCTCTATTTATCTCTTCTACTACCTTTTTTATGGGTTGGATGAGCTGTTGTCTTCTCCCCACACCCCACAATCTGCTCCTGAAGGTCTTCCATCCCTCTGGAGCAGATTTTGAGGGGTCACAAGAGTCTGTAGGAGACAGAACAGCAGCATTGGATACCATCCGGTGTTTTCATAGTAGTAGTAGAAATGACTTCTCTGGTGAATAAAAGGAGAAAATGTTCAGGAGCTGTTTCCTCTTCCATTCAAAACATGAAGTACTAACACACCAAGAGGAGAGAGAAAACACCTTTTCATAGCAGCAACCTTGATCACAGGACTTACGAGAATGGATAGCCTTTCACCGAATGCACATTTACAGACTGATCCTTGAATTCAGCAACTATTTATTGGTTGGCTTTGTGTGAGGTGTAATTGAATAACACTGAGGCCGGGTTTCTAGACACTTGAAAAAATGAAGAGGACATTGTCACTGTGTCTGTACAGCAGAGAAAAAGGAAACAGATCACAGGTTCATCTGTAAAACAACAACACACCATTCTGCCCTAAAAGGTACTATATACCTGGAAGCCTTACTCCATTCAGGGGAAGGAGGAATTTAATTTCCCTAGGCTACACATTCTCGAGATCTGTTCAAGACATTTTCCTCACTATTCTCACTGAAGCACTGCAAACCATTATCTTACTCACAAGGGCATTGACAACTAAGAAGGCAAAGCTCAGATAGGAGTATCAGTTCCTAATCTCACCAGCCTGCTACAGCCTGCTAGATTAAACTACATTCACAAAACACCCTCAAGTGTAGAAGAAGGGCTTGGGCACCATAATGCTTGGAGAGCATGGATGCAATGAGTCATTGTGGGTCCTCACCTCCACATACATTGAACCACTACTCCCATACCCCGAGGAATCCCATAAATTAAGGCTGGGCCACTTAGTGTCAAAGGGTTTCAAAATTGGTGTTGCCCACCCCACAACTGTGTTCTCAAGAACCATGTGTTATGTTTCTTCATGGGGGTGAAAAATATAACCGTTTGCAGTGAGGGACGCTGCTGGAGTAAGAGAAAAGTCTGCTCCTTACTTCTGTGGAACCAGTTAGGGGGCCATGCCTTCCGTTTCTGCCCAAGCCAGTGCTAGATTCTGATCCTTAGCCACCTTAGAGTGTGATAGGATGTTGGGTGTGTTAGCAATGGCACTTAAATTACACAAACTGAGAGAAAAGTCCCAAGGATCCTGCCAAATGCCACCCTGATCTCCGCCAATAAGTGTGTGAGACTTCAGAGATTCCAGGAGCTCACCCAGGGTTTGTTTCCTTTGGAAAATTAGGCACAGAGGAGACTGCAGTATCTTCGTGATATAAGGTTTATTTACACATATCTACAACCTGGAGCCTACAATGGAGGAAATTAGGCAGCAGCAGCAGCAGCCCCCAAAACGCCAGCTTATTCCATAGTAGCAGAATCAGCATCTTTTCTCTGCAGCTTCTCTTGCTCTACAGAGCAAATCCAAGCTTCACTGTTTCCCCCCTGCTTCCTGGCCACATCACCCCTGCACTAAACACTAACTTCTAATACATACTGCCTCTTAACTCCTAACTCCCCTTCTAAAACTAACCCTAAAAACACTGGTTGTAGTCGTTTAATCTCAATCCTCAATTGAGAGAGGGAGGAAACCCACACATTTGTGTTGCCTAAATGGCTTATCCGCAGGCGGTCACCTCACAAGGAAATTACCTGAGTTAATTAACTTTTGTCCATGTTAATTAACTTTTGTCCACGGCAGTGAGAGATTTTACTTTCTTGGGCTCCTTGATCACTGCAGATGGTGACAGCAGTCACGAAATTAAAAGACGCCTGCTTCTTGGGAGAAAAGCAATGACAAACCTAGACAGTATCTTAAAAAGCAGAGACATCACCTTGCCTACAAAGGTCCGTATAGTTAAAGCTATGGTTTTCCCAGTAGTGATATATGGAAGTGAGAGCTGGACCATAAAGAAGGCTGATCACCGAAGAATTGATGCTTTTGAATTATGGTGCTGGAGAAGACTCTTGAGAGTCCCATGGACTGCAAGAAGATCAAACCTATCCATTCTGAAGGAAATCAGCCCTGAGTGCTCACTGGAAGGACAGGTCGTGAAGCTGAGGCTACAATACTTTGGCCACCTCATGAGAAGAGAAGACTCCCTGGAAAAGACCCTGATGTTGGGAAAGATGGAGGGCACTAGGAGAAGGGGACGACAGAGGACGAGATGGTTGGACAGTGTTCTCGAAGCTACGAACATGAGTTTGAGTTTGACCAAACTGCAGGAGGCGTGCTACGGTCCATGGGGTCACGAAGAGTCGGACACGACTAAACGACTAAACAACAACAACAATAATTAACTTTTACACTTGTTGATTCTATGGCAGGGGTCAGCAACCTTTTTCAGCCGTGGGCCGGTCCACCCCAGACCTTGTGGTGGGCCGGACTATATTTTGAAGAAAAAAATGAACGAATTCCTATGCCCCACAAATAACCCAGAGATGCATTTTAAATAAAAGGACACATTCTACTAATATAAAAACACACTGATTCCTGGACCGTCCGCAGGCCAGATTGGGAAGGCGAATGGGCCGCATCCGGCCCACGGGCCTGAGGTTGCCTACCTCTGTTCTATGGGATTAGCCATGACTGGCACCCACTCAGCACATTGGGTCTTCTTTAATTAGTCTTTTCACATGCTAATTTCAGGAGGTTCAAAGTGTGTCTACAGAACCTATAATACACATATCCTAAGACACAATGGTCTGACATGCCATTTTCACACCCCTATTCTAATTAAATCCCAACATTTATTAAACCCTAGCATTTAGCACCTACAGACCTGTAACAATGCAGCACTTTACACAAAAACAGTCTATGATTTGAGGAGAAAGGAGCAGAAAGGTTTCATCTTTCTTACTTCAGGCACAAAGAAGGGAGGCATGCAACTAAACACACAGAGGAAAACTCCCTCGAACTACACAGCCAATAAGAAAACACATTAACCTTTTAAGACTTTCAACAAGCTCCTTGAAGGAAAGGCATAACAATATTCTTTTGTTATTAAATATGTGTCCCTCCTTTCCACCAAATGATGCGCCAGCATTCTAAATGATGAGAAACAGTCCGTACTTGAGCAGGTCAATACTATGCACAGGTGCACATATGCAACTCACAGTACTGCTGTTATTATTATTATTAAAATTTCTATATCATCCTTCACAGGATGGTTTACAATACAGGCAACTACCCACTCATGTATGATTGAGGCACGCACATGCCATTTTTAGTGCTTAAAGGTGGTGCAGCGGGGTGGAACATGGCCACACACACACACTTTTCTGAGCAGATATGTATAGGTTTGCACTGCATAAAGGTAAAGGGACCCCTAACCATTAGGTCCAGTCGTGACCGACTCTGGGGTTGCGGTGCTCATCTCGCGTTATTGGCCGAGGGAGCAGGAGTACAGTTTCCAGGTCATGTGGCCAGTATGACAAAGCCGCTTCTGGCAAACCAGAGCAGCACACGGAAACACCTTTTACCTTCCCACTGTAGTGGTACCTATTTATCTACCTGCACTTTGACGTGCTTTCGAACTGCTAGATGGGCAGGAACTGGGACCGAGCAACAGGAGCTCACCCCGTCACGGAGACTCGAACCACCAACCTTCTGATCGGAAAGCCTTAGGCTCTGTGGTTTAACCTACAGCGTCACTCGCGTCCCGTGTTGCACTGCATATCAACACACTAAGAAAAAAACACCACCTGCTTAATTTTATCCTGTGTTGGATTTACTGTGGTTTAAAGTGTAGAAGACCCTGATGTTGGGAAAGATGGAGGGCACAAGGAGAAGGGGATGACAGAGGACGAGATGGCTGGACAGTGTTCTTGAAGCTACAAACATGAGTTTGACCAAAATGCGGGAGGCAGTGGAAGACAGGAGTGCCTGGCGTGCTCTGGTCCATGGGGTCACGAAGAGTCGGACATGACTAAACGACTAAACAACAACAAAAGTGTAGAAGGGAGGCTGGTTAAAGAGGTTGGGAAGCCTAGCAAAACACCCTCTTCAATCTTTCTGTAAACATGAGTTTTCCAGATTTAATCACAAATCTGTCCCCATCACATTGTTTGCTTTATAAGTAATAAAGAGGCAGCCTCAGTGATTTCCACCGGTGGGATGATGCAACAAACCCCCTCAAAAGTGTTCTGTTCATTTTGAGATTAACAGCAGCCATGAACTATGGGTCATTAGTCAGCACGACAAGCCCCAGCAAGGTTTTGGTAGCCTGCCATCCCTGATAAATCTCTGTGATGTTTCATTGTCTCCCACTGGCATAGTGTGTTACTGAGCTGGTGATGGGTAGCTGGGAGACCTTTCGCTCCATCTTGCCATCTTCCTTGCTGATTACAGAAAAGATAATGGCACAGAGATCATTTTAACTGCTTTGCCATGACTAGTGTTGCTCCAAGGTTTTTTGTTGTCGTTGCAGCCAACATAAAATGTGGAGTTGCTTTTCAGTGGACCTGTGCAAAGCTCGCTGGAAAAAAAAAATCATTTTTGCAGTTGCACTTCTTACGCTTTTCTCTCACTTTTTTGCCAGCTCCTAATTAGAATTGTGATGGGTTCCATTTGAACATCATTCTTTATCATGCAATTCAAATAGCACTGTATCATGAGGTCTGTGACTGTGAACATTTTAAAATTAGACCCATCCTCAGTTTTCACCTGTGGACATTTTGGCAGGTAAAAGCAGGATCTTTCCTTCCCATACCTAAATGTTTCTGTGATGGCACCGGCTACTGCCAGCACAAGAGGAAAGGGATGCAAACAAACCAGCTGAACCACCCCTTCCTTCTCATGAACTTCCTTGATTCCACCAACTGGAGATATTTATTTTCTTTTGCTGCCTTCGCTAAACAGCCCTTTAACTGCCCAACCTACTCCCTATATTGGATAAAGAGGTATGGCACTTAGCCATGGGGTGAATAACAAGGCCCCAGACTATTTCCCCCCCAAAACAAACTATACTTTTACTTAAGGTTTTAGTAAAGCAAGTTAAACAGATTTTAAGAGACTGGTTTTAGAGGGGGAAGCTAACTTTACGGTTCATATAGTTATCTATAAAAGTGAAGTTTTAAAAACAGAGATTAAAGCATCTTGCTATACCTTTTTCTGGCTGTTTCTCTACCCAAACCAATGCTTATCCATTTGCATCCCTCCATTCATCTTATTGCTTCAGTGTTCTAGCACTTAAGAGCATTTCAGCCCTTTGTCTCTCTTGCCACTCTTCTAGTTTCTCACTCCATGTTCCCCCCCCCAATCTGTTTAACTAACTACTGGATCCTTTAGCTCAACTAATATACAATGTTTTCAAACCCTTTCCAACTTTTTGGCCACTCAGAAAGAGAGCAGACTTCTGGTTAATGGTGGAACTTAAATGGCTGAACATTAGACTCTTGTATGCAAAACATTGCCTTGTACTTTCAACCATTTTGCACAGGAGAGTTTCAAAAGGAGGAGCTAACGTTTTGTGGGCTGCATTCACCCTTGGCCAACCCTAAAGGGAATGAATACCAGCAGTGGCATAGGCATCCCCTACAGAAACACACACACACACTTTCTCACTCACACACTCAGGACACATACATCCCCATTCTCCATGCAGATCAGCTCACCTAGTGCCAATGTTGCTTTCTGAGAAATGCCAAGCATAAACCTTTTAAACAAATCCAAGGTTTTTAAAGTATTTTAGCCATTTCAAAACCTTGCCCATTGTTCAGTTTTTATCTGCGTTCTGCAAAGTTTTTACTTTTGTGATATATTAATTGTGTAAGCCATCCTAGAGCCAACTGTGGCGATGGGTGGTGAATAAATGCTACACATAAATACATACAAGCTTTCCATCCTCCCCTTGATGCCCTCCTTCCTTGAAGGCCCACAAAAAAAAACCAGGAACCAGCCCTGTCTCTACATTTACAGACATTAGCATTCAAACATATGCATGTTAGCACTGGGTGATTTCCTTCCCTTAGGCAGATGGCAGCTCTGCTTGGCTTAAATATCAAGCTGTCGACAAGAGAAAGTTCAACCAAGTAAACAGACGAGTTAGTGAACTGTTGGGAAGAACAAAGGGAAGAGCCATAGCTCAGTGTTAGAGCATATGCTTTGCATGTGCAAGTCCTTGCCACCTCTAGGAAGGACTGGGTAATTCCCTGTCTGTCTGAAACCCTAGGCCTAGAGAGTTTGTCAGTGTCGGTGGTACTGAGCCAGATAGACTCAGTACTGTATAAGGCAGCTTCCTACATTCAAAGTTCCTAAGCTGCCAAACTTTGGGAATCACCCTTTGGGATGCAGGTGGGTGTCAAAGATATTACAAGACTTAGCAACTTAGGAAGAACATTTTCTTATATGCGTGTGCGGCAGCTAGACTATTGGTAGCCCAGAAATGGAGAAAAGAAGAAATACCTACAATTCAGGAGTGGCAGCTAAAACTAATAGAATTTATGGACATGGAGAAGATGACAGCAGCGATCAGAAACATTTCAAAACAAAAATCTAAAGGGGAATGGGAGATGGTGGAAGAATATTTTTAAAAAAAGAGATATAAAGACGGAATTGGTGGTCTGTTTAAATTAGACAGTCTTGGGAAATAAAATAGAGGAAAAGGTAAAGTAAGCAAAACGAAGTTAATACAGAGGTATATATTATTTTGAAGTAAGGAATCGCAAATGAAGGAAAGGGGAAAGTTAAGCGATGTGTTGCGATTTGGAAGTAAATTTTTATTCTTTCTTTCTTTTTTCTTCTTTTCTTTTTTAATAGTAGAATCGTGTGCTCGTTACTATTATTAGCCTGATTACTATTATTTCTTGTTCGTCTTTTTTTTCCTTGTATTGTATTTTAAATGACTGAAATAAAGATTGTTTTTTTTAAAAAAAAATTAAAAAAAAGACTTGGCAACTACCCCAATGGCTATGGACAGCAGTTAAGGTTGAGGCAGTGATGGCCTTTTAATGATCGCACACACTGTCTGCATATCAATCAGGGACAGGGGCACCTCTCCATTTTACTATATTTTTAAAAGCTATTGTTTTTTTATCATTCTCACCTCCATTCCCATTTTTGCACCGAACCACCCAGCATCTGCTGAGCAGGCCACCAGTGCAATGTTTCTCGCAATGGAATGGTAATCCGATCACATCCTCCACCCCTAGAGAATGCTAACATTTAAGCAAAATAACTTGTCAAGAACGAATCAACCACTTCTCTTAAAATAAGGTTACTCTGACAGCAAGTGAATCAAAGCAGCCCTTTGATTCTCAGTACCCATTCTCAATTTTCCTACAGACTTTTGTCAAATAAGCAGTAATTTGATGGCATTTGACAAGTAATTACATTCAAGCTATTTCAGATCTGGAGGGGATGGGGAAAGTGTGAGGAATCTCAGCTCCTGACCCAAAGTGGCCTTCTCTTCCTTTTTTTACAGCAGAATGGCATGAAGATGATTAGTTGTATAGAAGAAGAGATACCTGCGTAGAGAAGCTACCCCTGTTGCAATTTCCTCTTCTATACAACTGTTAAAAGGTACAGGAGCCCTGTTCTCTCTTGCATCTCCCCACCCTTAGTAATTCTCACTCAGAACACACACCTGACACTTATTTTTCAGCAACTTCATCGTCAAATGAGTCATCATCCAGAGTTTCCTTTAGGTCAACAATGACCGCTCCCCACATTAAATGGGGGCCGATTTTTGCCTGGTCGCGCACAGAGATCATCGACCAGCGTGGCGACCAAGGCAGTTCCATAGTGAGGCCTGAATTTTAAGCAGAGGTTGGATGGCCATCTGTCATGAATGCTTTTGCTGAGATTCCTGCATTACAGGGGGTTGGACTAGATGACCATTGGGACCCATCAAACTCTGCGATTCTATGATTCTATGCTCTGCTCTTGTAACGGTGTCCTCTCTTCACTTGAGGAATCTAAGAGAAGCTCTGACCTGGACATACACTTCGCTAAATGTGAACAATAGGCAAGCAGAAAGAGTCCATCCTGATCCAGGAATCACCAAATCGTAGGACTGCCAACTTATCAGAATAAAAATTGCCTGGTTACTTCCTGTGCCTTTAGCAGTGTAATCTGCTGAAAGCTTTCTGTGACATGGAGATTTACATGAGCACATGCAAGAGTCTGCAGAACAAACCAGTTGTAAAAGTACAGGAGGAAGGGCTGGTTAAAAAAAGTTGGTGGGATGGCAGTAATGGTGAGAGCTAAGAATCCCAACAATAGGTAGAGTCAGATAAGGGAGACCCCAGCACAGTTCCACTAGCTCTTGGGGAGGGGGGCAGTAGGACTACTATATCCAGCAGCTCTCTTGGGACCAAGGAGACGATTTCAATATGTCAAAAGGGGGAAAATGTGTTCCTACTAAAATGTCCAGTGAGAAAGCTCCCTCGAAGTTCCAGGGCTTTAGTGAAATGCTGTGTATTGTGCTTGGGTTCCATCTCAAACAAGCTGTCATTTCCCAGCAAATTAATAAGCACTGCACAGAATCCCTCTCAATTGAGAAGTGAAGAATTCTATTAGCTAATCTAATTCAACCTGCTCTTTCTGAATTTCATTAGATGCAACTGCACTGGTGACTCACTAACAAGACTCTGCTGCATTGAGAGCCCCTCCCCCACTTTCCTGCAGCAGGCAGCTTCAATTGCACTAATTAGTCACCGCACCTGCAAATGAACTTCAGCTGCACTTCTACAGCTGAGGGAACTCAAGTTGTCACTCAGCAATATCCAGTGCAAAAGCAAAACGTCACTCTCATGCACCTCCAGCTGTTGTTAGACTCCCAACTCCCTTGATCAATCCTAGCCGTTGACCACGCAGGCTGGGGCTGATGGGAGTGGCAGTCCAATGCCAATATCCAGACAGCCATGAGTTACATATCCTTGTTCTAATGTCAAGGAAGCCTGAAGCTGCAGTGCACGTGGTCCAATTCTTCTGTTGTCTACTCCTTCCTGGGGCCTGTCTCCTTTGATACAAGGGCTAGAGATCAACAGCTAGGGAAGAGGAACTCCCAGAATTATCTTTAACCCAGCTCTACAGTTTAAGGCAGGGCTCCCAACCTAGTACACTCTCTAAATGTCGGACTCCAACTCCCACCAACAGGGTGGTAGAACAGCCAATAGGGTCCGCTCTGCTCATTTCAACACCCAAGGTGGTCTGTAGGGAATGAAGTCGCCTTTCAGGCATTTGGCAGGGCATTCCTCATTACTGCACCTCTAAGGTGGGAATTTATGAACCTGTTAAATTTCTGCCAGTCATGCTGCAGCTAAAGGTTCAGAAAAGAGGAGAAAATGTATCAGTCCTACACCAGATTTTATGTTCCTTCAATCAGAATTCTGTATATGGCGAAATAAAGTAAGAAAGGAGTTCTCCTTTGTTGCTAGCTAAACAAATAACCATGGGATGCAGGTGGCGCTGTGGTCTAAACCTCAGAGCCTAGGGCTTGCCGATCAGAAGGTCGGCGGTTTGAATCCCTGTGACAGGGCGAGCTCCTGTTGTTTGGTCCCAGCTCCTGCCCACCTAGCAGTTTGAAAGCATGTCAACGTGCAGGTAGATAAATAGGTACCGCTCCGGCGGGAAGGTAAACGGCATTTCCGTGCGCTGCTCTCTGGCTCTCCAGAAGCGGCTTAGTCATGCTGGCCACATGACCCGAAAGCTGTCTGCGGAAAAACGCCAGCTCCCTAGGCCTATAGAGTGAGATGTGCGCACAACCCCAGAGTCGTCCACGACCGGACCTAACCCTCAGGGGTACCTTTACCTTTAAACAAATAACCACACAATGGATTTCATTGTGCTATAGTTCAATTAAATCAAGCACCTTTTGAACGAAGCCACATCATAGCCTAGGATAATTTAATTTCACTGGAACTCTCATTGAGGCCATTGACACATGAATGTAAAACGTTGATGCTTCAGGGTTTGGGTCCACAGCAGGACCCCAGTGGAAATGAGAGGTCCATTAATATATACCTGACTGGAGCATGGCAAGTTTTAATTTCGCTTTTCAGTTACTACAATCTTGAAAGCACCAAGTTTATCTTGATCCTCTAGTAAATTGGGAGAGAGGAACTTTTGACCTGAGAACCACAGCTATTGCTGAGGATAAGCATTACATCATTCATTTCTGCTTTGCCAAGTCAAAGTGGTTCAGGTCCCTTTTGGAAGCGAGGGTCACCGACAATTATTTTTTTCCTAATCCAATTTTGGTTGTTGACAGTATGTGCACAAATCCCATTTAGCTGGAAACAGATGGGAAAACAAATGCAGAGCTCCACACAGGTAGTTCCACTTGCAAGAACATCCTATGCGCAGGAAGTACAGTACCTGATCTGATTTGTCCTTTCTTCTTCTTTTTCTCCCACTCCAAGTGTGTTACCTCTGTCATCTCGCATACCTTTCTTCAGGCTTGCTCAATTTAATAAATGAGTGTGGCTCTATTGGTAGCCTAGCAAGATTTGCTACTTTGCAGTGTGCTAAATTACCCTGATTCTCATACCCGCTAGCCCTAGAATATTCCTTCTGGAGCCAATGTTATCAGTGCTGGTATGAGTTTGTTTAAAAGCACCTGGGCAATTCTCCTTCCCACATCCTATTTTATAAAGCAAAGCAGGGCTCTTGCTGTTCCAACCTTAACCAATGACTATTTCCCAGCATGCCTCCATCCACAATGAATTGAGTGCTAACTCACACAAATACTTTTAATTTACAGCCATCACAGATGGTTTTTTTTTCATTCATTCCTTGTAGAATCTCCTTCAGATAAGAGTCTGGTTTGAACCATTCTTTTGTGAATGCCATACACATTCTTCTGCTCTCCTAATTCAATAATGTATAGCTGTATTTAAGAACAATGGCATGCCTTCCACGTTTATATCCTGAGTGCCTAATAAGCTTTTTTACTTTGGTGACAATTAATACAGGACCACATAGAGCAGACCAGGCTGCTGCCAGTTCCTGGAGATGATGGTGATGCTGTAAGACACAGCACGGATTGAGAGAAATATGCCTGAGTTAAAAAGATTTTGACTTGCAAGTTATGCCTTGGGGCTCTAAATTCACAGGTGACGCATGGGTCTCATGAAGAAGGCTGGTCATTGATCAACCCCATGATCAATCCTCTGTGCACACACCTGACATACAGAAGGCTCTATTTATACAACTGGTTTCATGCAATTTTCACATCCATGGCTTCCCCCAAATAATCATGTGGGCACTGTCTTTTTAAAAAATAAATAAATTAATTTTTGTATAAAAAGAACTTTATTTCAATTTCAATCAGAGGTCCCTAATGCCCACCACAGAGCTACACCCCCACCATTTTCCAAAAGAGAGGGAATGACTGTCAAACTTGTTGCTCACCTATGTACCCTGGATTTAGTAGGACAAACCCTGGGAAAATGTACATCTTCAGACATACAGTAGTACCTTGGTTTAAGAACAGCCCTGTTTGGTATATGAACTTCGCAAAACCGGAAGTAGTGTTCTGGTTAGCGAACTTTACCTCGTCTACAAATGGAAGCCAAACGGTGGAAGGGCACCGGAGGCAGGAGGCCTCATTAGGGAAAGCGTGCCTCGGTTTAAGAACGGCTTCGGTTTAAGAACGGATTTCCGGAATGGATTAAGTTCATAAACCGAAGTACCACTGTAGGAGAGCTCAGTTGAGCATGAGACTCTTAATCTCAAAGTTGTGAGTTCAAGACCCACATTGGGCAGAAGATTCTTGCATCGCAGGGGGTTGGATGAGATGACCTTCATGGTCCCTTCCAACTCTATGATTCCACATAGAATTGGACGGAATGTCCATAGGATAAATATGCCAACAGAGTGAGCCTCTTGCAATCAGATCACAAGAAGCCATTATAGAAGGTTGGTGGAATGTATTTCTGCTCTGATGGAACACAATTTATGCTTGCGCCGACAGAACCATCATTTTAGTATCACGCTGAATTCCGCCCTAGCTTATCAAATGGAGACAAAATTGTAAACTCAATAAAATTAGGGTAAGTTCAGCTATTGCCATGACTCTGGACTTCACAGGACAGAATAAAATCAAAACTAACCAGGCACTAAATCCAGAAATGACATGCACTGCTAATTCTAGTCTTGCTGCCCTTAAGAAGCCACAACAGCCGTGGCTTATATATGGTTTGAAGGAGAGAAATTCATTTCACCGGGATGGATGGTTCACAGCCGAATTCCTCATCTCTCCCCCAGAGAAGGCAGGCAGAAGTAAAAAATGAAAGCACTGGGGTCTGGCGTTGATGGCAAGCCTTCTCCCTCAGCCTCTCCAATTTCCCAGCTGCTAATGCTGGTCTTACTGCACTTGAAGGGGTCGTGGAATACAGCTGGATGTCATGGGAGGGTAGAAAATTGCTAGTTATTTAATGTACTGTTGTGTGTGTGTGTGTGTGTGTGTGTGTGTGTACACACGCGAGGCAGCAGGAAAGATGCTTATGGGATTTTCTGCCTCAAGTGCTGAAAGAGCTTGACAAGCCCTTGAGTGCTATGCATCTTGACTTGGAGGGGACATCATTTGCTGCTCTGCCTCAGGCGGCAAGATGTCTTCTTCGGCTATCCATGTTGATTAGAGAGAGGCAAGCCCACTGTCTCTCAAGAACTGCTGCGACGGATCCAGGCTCATGCTCTTATTGTCTCTGCTTACAAGCTGTAAAGTGGTACCTCGGGTTAAGAACTTAATTCGTTCTGGAGGTCCGTTCTTAACCTGAAACTGTTCTTAACCTGAGGTACCACTTTAGCTAATGGGGCCTCCTGCTGTCGCCGCACGATTTCTGTTCTCATCCTGAAGCAAAGTTCTTAACCCGAGGTTCTGGGTTAGCGGAGTCTGTAACCTGAAACGTCTGTAACCTGAAGCATCTGTAACCCGAGGTTCCTCTGTACAGCACTTCCAAAAAAACCCCTGCCAAGTCTGCTTGAGGAGCGAGAACATTGTGCAAGGAACATGGAAAGCTGCCTTACGCTAACTCCAATCCTGGCTCCACATAAACTGGCCGCTGCTCTCCAGGGTTTCAGGCGGGGGCCTTTCCCAGCCACATCTTGATATGGTGGGAAATGAACCCGAGGCCTTCTCACTGCAAAGCAGCGGCTCTGCCACTGAGTTGCAGCCTTCCCCGTGGTCCTTCCTTCACATAAGGGAAGCCTGTGTACAACTGCATGCAGCTATGGCTCCATCAAACCACTATTAGGCTCTCCTAAAAACTAATACAGTCATATCTCGGGTTGCGAACATGATCCGTGCGGGAGGCGCATTCACAACCCACAGCACCGCATCTGCACACGCGCATGATACAATTCGTCACTTCTGCGCATGTGCGGTTGCCGAAACCAGGAAGTGACCTGTTCTGGTACTTCCGGGTTCGGCGCAGAGCGCAACCCAAAAACTCGTAATCCTCAGAGTTCGCAACCTGAGGTATGACTGTATCTGCCTTCAGACTTTGGCTTAGGAAAAGGGAAAAGATGCCCAGGGCAATCTGAACACAGAGAACTGCCTAATACTGAGTTAGACCATTGGATAACCTAGCAGAGTTTTGACTACGCTGACCAACAACAGGTAACAATTCCCATCCCTACCTGGAAATGCCATGGATTGAACCTGCAACCTTTTGAATGCAAAGTTGGTGTTCTTCCACTGAGCTCATAAAGCCAGGAGGATAGGGTTGGATACTGTGGAGGAAGACAAGACCCTGTGTAGCAAACAGTGCCCTGTATAACCAGGTAGCCTTTTAATTTCCCTTTGGTTTCTTAACGCAGAGCCAGTCTCTGATTCCAAGCCAAGCATGCTAGAGACTTGATCTTCTTAATGAAAACTGGGGTTCTTAGGATGATCCATGTCGCTAGAAGCCATGTCAGAGAGAACAGTGCTGTGCGGTGCCACCAATAGAGCTGGGCATTTTTATGCAGCACAGGAAGCTGAGCAACAGGGTGAAGAAGCTGGACAGATACTTCCTTTGCTTACTTTGAGGGGAAAGGGATTGTTCAGTTTGGCTGGCGTTCAGCCACCCACTGCTGAGATTGGTGGAAAATAAAGATTTCCCACTGCAGAGTGGAATGCATTTAAGTACAAAAAGCATGGATGGCCAAACCTACTTGAATTGTCTGTATGCTGCAGCAAAGTCACATTAGCATTGATTTCGGAATTACCCCTGAATGACAAGGACCTCCGATAAAGTTAACTGCATGAATTTCAAGTGTTATTATGCTTCTCTTGTGATTTCAGTTATCGATCAAGTGTCCCTGTGGAAGCATTAAACTCAGAGGCCACAGCAGCTGTGAGTCTACCACTACCACCACTGTTGTTCTTTTCTGCATTTCACACACACACACACACACACACACACAATCTTGCTAGCTTGCTCATGCTGAGCATTCTGGGGCATGTAGTTGTCCATAAACAATGTCACCTCAAGCAGAGTTCAGCACCCAGGAACTTCTAGACTGGTCACAAGGTGAGTTTTCATAGCAACCTAACAACAAACAGTCAGTGGCCTGGGAAACTACTCTTGCCTTTTCCAGGAACCTACGTGTTGGGATTGCATTTCTCTGAAGTGGTTACACCATGCCCAGGAGATTTCTGTTTACAGAAGTTCTCAAGAGATTCTTCCTGGAGATCTAAAAATTATTCTCCATTCACATGCAAAAAAAAAAAAAAAAAAGGAAAAGGAAAAAAGCACTTGTATGTGAAACTCACCTGCAGTGTTATTACAGCTTTAAATGGAAATTACTTACAGGATAAATTGGTCCTCTTCTTTTCCGAGTTAAAAAAGAAAGAAAAAAGAACAAGTTGCAGGTTTGGTGTCTGCAATGGCAACATGCAGAGATGGCACAAATGAAATTATTGGGCACATTCATATGCCAGGGGGGTGTTTGTTTGTTTGTTGTTGAGTCTTGGAAATAGCTCGGCTCTTAGAATTCAACATGTCGCTCCTAAGGGCTTTGTCACTGCTGGGAGTTGATGACAACCTCATCGTTTTCTTCCCCAGTCTCCGAGCAGTTCACATGCCAAATACTAATGCCACTGCCAGAAAACTGTTTTATCACATTTTACACCAAGGTGTGGATTTTTGTAGTGAATGTAGCAGGCCAAGCTGAGGTTTTCAGCCAGACTCTTGTCCAGGCACTGACAAGACCTGGTCCTGCTTAGCTTCAGCAAATTGGTGGCCTTGGGCATCTTCTGACCATGCCATGGAACCACAGCTTAAGACCAGTGGTTATGATTTCAGAGACTTCAAATAACAATGTGTTTTACAGTTCATATACTGGTTTTGAACTGCTGCAAGTTGCACATCATGTAAGTGGTATTCAAGGGACATAAATGTTTAGATCAGGAGTAGCAATCATGTTGCCCTCCTGATGTTTCAGGTGGAAAATACCATCAGCCCCAGCCAAAGCAGTCAATGATGAAGCATGATGGGAGGTGAAGGCCAACCACATCTGGAGGAGTATCAAACTGGCTAACCCTGTTTGGGATAAATAATGTGTTGCCATTCTGAGGGAAAATGAGTTTGAAGACCCTTTCAATTTAATCACACAATGGCTCCCTTCAGTACAAGTACCTGGCATGAAAATGAGTTGGCACAAGAACCGAGGAATTTCTTTGCTTCGGTCCTGCCTTGAACTTACACATTAAAGCTTCCATTAGTGAGATCCAGCAGCCTTCAGTTCAAATCCCCCATTGCCTTCCTCCCCCTAATTAATATGGTCTATCTGAAGTTAAGACGGGGAACTATTAATGTCTTGCCCTTTTATCATTCTGGAGCAGGCTAGGAGCTGGTCTTGATTTCTGCCACAGTGTGCCACTGTGTAATTATATTCATTTATCTGGAGCGGCAAACTCACCCATAGTTCTGGAGGCAACAGGAAGGGCTGTCCAAGTCTCATTACGCCGCGTGCAGATCTTGCAAAGCTCTTCTTAGCATTTCCCTTCCTTCAGAAAAGCTGGCACAAAAAGGTTAGCTCCGCCTGATCTGCCCAGTGGTCTATGCATAAGCTCACCCACTGCTAATACGGGATACCAGCCCTCAAACCTGCCTCTGGGTAATTCATAAAGCATCCACACACATACGCAGGACCAAAGCAAGGTATTCCAATGGCTCTTCTTAGGACCTTGGTTCGCTTTTCATGTCATTAGTAAGAGCCATTTGCTTTTGTTTTGTTTTTAAATGAGAAGGACTGCTTCTCTGCTGCCTGAATCCTGGGGGGCTCTCTCTATGTTTGCAAAATTACCTTAGCAGGCTATTAGTGCAAACGGCAATAGAAATACAAATCAAACTAGCCCTACTCAGGTGTTCTCTCCACTGCACCTGCAACTGCATGGCAGGGAAGAGTGGGGCTATATCCACCACCAGATCTTTGCCTGTCCTGTCCCTCACAGTCCATTTGTTTGAGGGAGGGCATCTTGTCGAGACTGCCAGAACCACCACTGGCAGTGGCTGTACCCTGTAACTTTAAGAACTTGTACTTGGGCAGTATTATTTTTCTTCCTCCCTCCCATTCATTTTTCTTCATGTGTTCTGTATCTTTTTTTTCCTTTTTCTTAAAGGTTATACCAATTTCTTCAAAATGCAGTGTTATCAGACAGGATATGATGGCAATATACATATTCCATGTGCAATTGTAGATCACTGTTGAACAAAAGCAGACATAAAAGAAAACAAAAATAAATAAACCACAGGTACGTGAATGCATAGAAGGCAGTGACTGGAGGTATTTATAGCATAGGCATAATGGTTAAACAAAAATGGCTTACAAAACATAGAACCTGTTATACCAAGGAGAAGTAATTAAAGTATTCAAATACCCTGACTCACTGCATCAGCCATATTCATATTTTTTTAAATTGTGTTCCGGAGGGCAGGGACCGTCTTAAAACCATTTTTAAAGGGTATTATAAGAGCCTTTTTCGATAAAGGCCAAAGTATAAATGTTGTAAATAGGTAACTCTGTCAAGGGGAGTCTACAGTATGCACATAGGTTTCTCCTATGATTGGAAACTAGAATACAAATAACCCCCTTCTCAATGCATGGCGAGACCAGGAGGCATGACCCTGCTCTGCCCCTACACATGATCACAGGAAGCATGGAAGCAACAGCTTCAACAGCTTTGTGAAAGACAGAAATTAATCAGGCATAGTTATCTCACGTTGCTGTATCACTGTACCAGTAATAGTGGCACCCGCTCAATTTCTTATCTTGCAGCTGTTAAATGTGCCTTTTCCTATCCACTGGAAAATAGAAAGTGCCTGCAGGAAGACAGGAGGATCCATAAAAAACATTGCCTACATTTAGAAATGGGAAACAGGGCTCCCTAACCTTTTGGGGCCCTAGGACATGTTTGGAAATATACCATTTCACTGTGAAATACCCATTTCACAGAAGAGGCACTGGTGTTGCACAGAAACAAGTGAAACAAGTTTAAAAAAAAAACCCACCCCACCATTTTCCTGAGATTTGGAGGACAGGGGACCTTGGTGGAAGTGCCCACGGGGCCCTTGGTGGAAATTCAAGGCATAGATGGGTTTTTGTCTTGATGGGCCCTATTTTTGTCTTTTAGCTTCTGAGCCTGCTTCTACTGAGCCTAATAAACTAATTGTTTTCATGTTGTTTATTATTATACAATAGTTGCCTTTCTGTTGCCATAGGCCACTCTAAGCAATGCAAATGCACTGGAAGGGTAGGACACAAATCTTCTGAATGAATGAATACTGATAATAATCGTATCTGGAGATGGTTGCTGCCACCCACCCTCCCCCCTTTTGAAGCAGCCTTAAGGCCGCAGCTGGAAAAATACCTGGTGGTTAGCTGGGTCTTTCAGAGTACTAGATTCAAATATCTGTTGCAGATGCTTTGGGATTTTTCTGACCCTTCCTCAGATGGCAGTGGTAGGTTAGCGTTGGAACATATGCAATGGGGAACTGCCCTTCCATTTAAAGGAGTGGATCAGCTCCTTTGGCCAATAACCATAAATTTCCAGGTTGATGTGAATAGCTGCAAGCTATTTCATTTCTTGCGTTTTAGTTGTAAAGGGACTCCCGAAACAACTCACCAAGCCAACTTAACACATCCCCCAGCAAGTGAAATAACAGCAGCAACCAAACATAAACACGCTACAACCCAATAAGATAATAAACACTGGAAACTGTAGGTGGTATTCAACTAACGTGTCCCTTCAGTGCAAGGATTTCCGCTTGTGCAACGGGACTGCACCCTTCTCCTCCCCCTGCACACACCCCACACCCTTCCCCAATCTGCTCCAGTAACAGATATGGCGGGGGGGGCAAAGGGAAAAGAAGGAGAATATTCCATTGTGAGGGGAGAAATGTTTGTGTTGCTGGAATGAGAGACTTAACACTGCATTGGATTTCACCCTATATTCGGCAGCAGCCAGATATCAACTCCTTCCACATTTTCCCTCTTCAACCAAAGGTGAGCACTTACTGAGCCAGTCAGACCTCACATGGCCACACTAGCTGGGGCTGATGGGATATGGAATCCAGGAACATATGGAGGATCACTGGTCCCCCAAACCTGTCTTAGATAACCTAGACGTCACATACTGTAAGTGATGGAAGATGGCATTGGTGCCCAGTAAGTACTGTCCAAGTAGCACTGGCTGCACAACCTCCTACTGCCAGTCGAGGCACCTTTGATGAGATCAGAGATGAGAATGGACAGAATCAAGAGAGGGTGAAGCCTAACAGCAGATTTCATCTGTTGGTGTTAAGAAGACAGGGGACGCATAAGGACATTGTATTAAAGGGCTGTTGAGAATTGTAAAGGACTGCATAATTAACACAGTGCAAACACCGGAATAGTGTTTTGGAAAAGGATTTTGAGGAGGGGAAAATAAAGAATGGATGAAAGCAGTGAGGAGTTGCAGCAGCTGTGCCTGTCATTATTTTGCTGAGCCTATTAACTGAATCATTTTGTAGCAGAGCAATTAAAAGCAGGTGTCCTCACAGGATGAAGGCCTACAGGAGGCATGGGCAAACTCTGCCCTTCCCCCCCCAGATGTTTTCGGACTACAACTCCCATCATCCCTGACCACAGGTCCTTTTAGCTAGGGATGATGGGAGTTGTAGTCCCAAAACATCTGGAGGGCCGAGTTTGCCTGTGCCTAGCCTACAGACTCCAAACCTTACTACATTTCCACACCAGATTCTTGATTTATATTTCTTAATTTACAGAAATTGTTCTGTACATGTGGCTGGCAAATAAATCTCGAAAACAGGAGTTTAACTTTAGCCAAGGGCTCAGAGCGGCTTCGACACTGAATTTAAAACCAATTCAAAAACAAAAAGTAAGCACTAAAGAAATACATAAACCACCAATGTCAGAACCCCATGGAGTCTGTGGATGCCAGAAAAACTGCAGGGCCACAACCTGTTCTCCCCAGCAGTGGTTAGTAAACTCATTACTCCCAACGGATCTTGTGTCTCAATTGCTCCCAACCTGTGCAGTTCTATGCAGTTCTATGCATGTCAATGCAGAAGTAAGATTTACTGTACTCCTGGGTAGGTGTATAAAGCTGCTGTCTTAAAAAACCCAGAAAGATCAGTCAATATAGCCACGTAAAAGCCAGTTTGCCCAACACATGGCACTTTATCATGTGTGGGAAGTCCATTTCAAAAAGTCAAAATATCCCAAAAAAAGTCATAGTCATAGCTCAAGGGAGGCTTACAGACACAATAAAATACAAGGACAGTAAGACAGAAGTCGCTAACAATACCCCCATCCCAAAATGCAACAGCCTAGCCCATTGGACAAACAGCCAGGGGGAAGAAATGTGCCTTAGAACCTTTCCCAAATGATGCAATTATTAATACACAGCTAGCTACATAAATTGGTCGGAAAATCCCACCTCATTTTCTTGGTACCTTTCCTCTCATATCCGCAACTTGACCCCCCAAAAGACTTTAGAAGATCCTCAGCACTTTTCAACCCCCAGAATCCCTTTCAGAGTTGCCCTCAAATTTCACCGACAGCAACTTTTTTCTTTCTTTGCATTTAAAAAAGACTCCCCCAGCTCCCCCGCTAGGTCCCTGGAAGAGATACGGTTGTGATAAAAATCTCCTTCCTCCTTTGGCTTAGCTTTGGACAGACAGTGGCGAGGCTGCAGAGATGCAGAGATGGATTAAAACAAGAGTACTATGCATGTGTCATTCTCCCTAGCCTTAAAGCTAAGCAGCACTTTTTTGCCTTCTGTCTTCCCTGCCCATCACCAACCCTCCCAAAGTAATTACATTCCCCAATGAGGGAGCGGCAGACACAACTTGATCGGTTCTGCGACCTCTGTGGGGAGTGAAATTAAAAACCAGAGGCATCAACTGTAATAGGGGGAAGACATCCTTCATAGCTAAGTTTCTGCCTGAAGGTTAAATGGCTGCGCTGGAGATTCTAATTTTGAGCGGGGAAGTCTGCAGCAAGGACTCTCAACCTTTCTGCTCCTAGCCTGCCAGGCCTTGTGTGAGGCAGAAGATGCCCTTTAATGCAAGCGACAGAATGATTACAGCTTCTCGCTTTAGGACATGGAACTCCTCACTCCATTACTCTCTGCACACACAATGGTCTGCTCCGACCTCTGCATAAGAGACAAATGCATATTTCTCCCAGTAAAGGTCTAGAGATAGGGCTTCAGAGGAAGGAATTGCTGACCACCAGTGTTATTTCCTGCATGCAAAATATAAATATCATCACTTTCGTTTTCATGACATTTCTATAGCACATTTCTGTTGGGATTCCTTCCTGTACATATGGTTGGTTTGCACATAACTTCGTGTGAATGCACAGGCATTCAGGCTCCTGCAGAGGAGATTGTAGCCACTTTGCCCCTCCTCTGGTCCTCCTCCTGCTGTGAACTACACTCATGGTTTGTCACCCACAAACTGTAAACCACAAGCACAAGCTGTTATGTCCAGCTGTAAACCATGAGCCCAGGTTCAGACAACTCATCAAGCCAAATCATGGCTTAGCTCACAGCAGCCCTGTTGCAGAAAGTCCAGAGGAGGAGCAAAGTGACTGCGATGTAATGGTTTAGCTTAGCACTATATGCAAGCTAGGGACCCAGGTGGCGCTGTGGGTTAAACCACTGAGCCTAGGGCTTGCTGATCAGAAGGTCAGCGGTTCGAATCCCTGTGACGAGGTGAGCTCCCATTGCTTGGTCCCAGCTCCTGCCAACCTAGCAGTTCGAAAGCACGCCAAAAATGCAAGTAGATAAATAGGAACCGCTACAGCGGGAAGGTAAATGGCGTTTCCGTGTGCTGCTCTGGTTCGCCAGAAGTGGCTTTGTCATGCTGGCCACATGACCTGGAAGCTATACGCCGGCTCCCTCAGCCAATAATGCGAGATGAGCGCGCAACCCCAGAGTCGGTCACGACTGGACCTAATGGTCAGGGGTCCCTTTACCTTTATATGCGAGCTAGGTTATTATCCCAGCAATCATAACAGCCCCGTAAGGCAAGCCAACGTTATTATCTCCCTATTACATGAGTTGGGGGAGAGCTGATGAGCTGCTTGACACCTAAGAGTATTCATAACTGAGACATAAATCAGGTTTAAATCTACCACATCAAACAAACAATGCAATAAGCCTGAAATGTCACTCTCACACCCCAAAGGTTCCATGCATCTTTGTCACCTAGTCACACGAGTGGTGAAGGCCATGAGCTACCACAGGCACACTACATCCCACCTCCAGATGTCCTCTAATTCTCTTCCCTTCAGCCACATATGACTCCTTTTGACTTGGGACCTCTTCTGGGGGGAAAACACATCCCTGCAGTTCTCACTTTTGCCACTCTGGTCTTCTATGCCTCCTATGTTCAGAGACGTCAAGGGTAAATCAACTGAGATCAAGGTGGAATCTACACACATATAAAAACTGTTCTGAAATGCCTTTTTTTTAAAAAGCGGTTTTAAAAATACAGTACATTGAATTTTCCATAAGGCTCACCATCACCATCTAGTGTCACATTATATATGGCACTTGAAACACACTTTAAACCTTTTATTTGCAGCTGTATAGCTGAGTCCTAAGTAAGGCAGATTTAAATGTAACTACCAACAAGCACCCACCTTATGTGATCTCAGCATGCTTTTTCTTTCTTTCTTTTCTTTTCTTTTTGCTGTGAGATGGAAGATGGAGAGGGATGCTTCTGCATCTGTTTGGCTGATCTTGTGCCACAGCCATGTCACCTGCCTCTACAATCAGTGGGTAGGAAATGTTCGGGAAACTCAGAGAGAGGCTGAATATGCATGAGCTTCACACATCAGGTGCGAGACTTGAGGATTCTTGAGAAGAGACTGCGATTTGGTTTACAAACTCCGCAAAACCGGAAATAGTGTCTTGGTTTGAGAACTTTACCTCAGTCTAAGAACAGAATCCGAACTGTGGAAGGGCACTGGCGGCGGGAGGCCTCATTAGGGAAAGCACGGTTTAAGAACAGTTTTGGTTTAAGAACGGACCTCCGGAATGGATTAAGTTTGTAAACCAAGGTACCACTATATGCCTATAAAATTGGGCTACGTCAGATTGTGCAGGTGTCCACCACCTAACCTAACCACCACCTAGCCATGGCAACCAGAGAGCACTTTAAATCAAAGCACTGATGCTTGACTGGTCACTGGCTATTAGTTTTATTGATCATACTTGCACTGTATGGATAACCACGCAACACCATTTTCAACAGTCAAAGTCCAGGCCCATCATAGACCCTCATTTCTAAGAAAGACAGAACACAAGTCCATCCATACATGCCCAAAGCATGCTGCCCTGGCCAATCACCAGGAGGCAGGCAGCCACACCCTGGCCCCTCACTGGATCACTGCAGGGGCCTGTGGCCCGGCCACAAAACCGCCCACCAGTTAAGGTAAGTGGACTTAAAATGAACTGAAACAAATGAAATAACAGCCTGAAAAAGCTAACACCAAGAAAACAAAGTCAATTAACTAAACCAAGCAGACCAGCCTAGTGAAAGCAGAGTCAAGCAATATAAACAAATCGCCCACCAGTGACTTATGTTAAGAGGACAAATCACTTGCTGCTTTAAAATAAATAAAGAAGGAACCAGGCAGATCTCCCTTGGAAAGGAGTTCCATAATCAGAGCACCTACACTCATGCCTTTCCTCCTTTATGAACCTATGGTAGATAGTTTCTAGCATGCAAAGCACAAGGCAAAAGAATGATGAAATGGTAATCATGGTATACAGAGATGTTGAGCACAGAACACCTTGCTGGCTAATAACACCCTCAAAGTAAATATAGTAGCTTAAAATAGCTGAAAAAGACTGTAACAACAACAACAACAACAACAACAACAACAACAACAACAACAACAACAACAGATCTCCTAAAAATGATTGCATTCAGGAGCATCAAAAATGTGCAAAAGAGAAAAGAGGTATTCATGTTCTGAAAAGAATTAAGATGTTGTCTTTAAGGAGCTTTTATTAGTGGGTGATCAGAGCAATTTTTGTGATCAACGACAGAGCAGTGTGACTAAGTACATTTCATAGTCTACCAAGCATCAAAATAGTACAATGCCTCCTGCACAGACCTTCTGTAACTGAGGAATGTAAAGCAGACAGTCTTTACACTTAATAGAATGAAAATTGCATCTAAAGCCCAATTGCTTCTGTATGCCTACTTGCTCCTTTACGTGTGTGTGTGTGTGTGTGTGTGTGTGTGTGTGTGTACACACTCATGCATACATTTCCAGCAGATTATCTCCTGCCCAGTTGGAATTCTTTCATGTGGCCTTCCTGATCCTTGAAATCCTGGCAGACACAGAATGCACAGGAAGTACAAACTGAATTCTCTAGGAATATCATTTGTCCCCAGAAGCAACGTCCCTTAAATAGATTGTCTGGAATAGAGATTGCATTACTCAATTTATGTTAAAAGAAAAAGGATACAGTACAGCTCAAACTTCACCAGAATGCACATTATTTAACTTGGAAGCCCTTTTATTTAATTCCTAGCTGCATAGTGCCTCTGGCTGTGGTTACCTAGTGGTTCTGCATTGCACCTACAGGTTTACACACTTTTTCTTTTCTTTTTGTAGACATGTCCTAGATGTAAGTCAAAGCATTCAAAATAAAAGGGTTGAGCCCTTATGAGCCATGACACATACAATCTTGGAAACAGGTCCCAAAAGGCTCATATTTGAATTGGACAGAGTTTATTTTACTCCAAAAATCAACCAACCAACCATTTCTTTACTGGGCAGCAAAAAAATAATAAAAAACTTATTAAAATGGCCTTGCAATATGTCTCAAATTCATCAATGACATCCAGATCTATTGTATAGTCCACCAAATCAAAAATGAATTTATAAACTTATTAATAACCATCACTTTTAATGCCTGGTAGATTGTTATTCACAATTTGTTAACTCTCGGCAGCTCCCACTGTGAAAGGGGTTCTCTTATAGATCATCATCTTATTGGTGTCCTTCAGCAAAAAGATTCATTTGAACTTTGATAGCCATTCAGCCATTTGGCTCAAGTAGACATACAACAGTACCTCTTGTGGGACTTTATACAAGAAATCAACAGCAGAGGCCCTGCTGTTGCCATAAGTAGTTAAGCTGGTGGGGGAAGGCACTTTGCACTGAACCCAATCAGCTCTGGAACTCATAACCAACCAGTCTCTGCTAGACTGTAACACACCAGATTCATTTCCCAAAGTGGCGGCAAGGTGAAACACAGCCAGCCTTCAAAACACACACTTCTCCAAATTTTGCAATGCGGTTCTCCAGTAACATGTACTAGGACGAAATGCGTGTAAAGGTCCATATGTTAATGAAAGCAACATAAATACATGCCTTGTATTAGGGGAAGCTGCTGTGCAGCAATGAGTTTATTAGGCAAAACTGCAAAGAAATATGGGTATAAAAGGGTAAACTTGCTCCAAAATACTGAGGAGTTTTCAAGAGAACTTGATGTAGAAGTAACTGAGCTTAAGATTGGAAAAGTGAGAAATGGAGAGAAGCCAAAATCGACAGATTCACTCACCTGAAGTGGTAACTATTAGAGAGACATAAATTATAGGTAACTATCACCTTGGATAGAGTTTCCCAGTAACTTTGCTCCAGGAATGAAGCTTCCTGTGGTGGGACGGGTTGCAAGCAGGCTTGATGAAAAGGGTGTGGTCAGCAGAGAGGGTGTCTCACCTAGAGAGGGTGTCTCACTCACAGGTGAGTGAACAAAACTGCAACTTGATCAAGGCCTGGATCCATATGGGCAGGAAATGTGGGAGGTTCTGCGAGTGCCTAGCCATTGAACATTATAAGGGACAGAGAAGTGAAAATGGGGGGGGGAGCAAAGGTGTGGTTTGGGGAGGATGAAGAGGATGCGCTGAGGATAAGTGCCTGGTTTGGCTTGGTCAGGAGGTGAAGGAGAAAATGGATGGATTGTGACTGCCATCTTTCTCCCACCCCACATCTAAGGCCTGGCGATAAACCTCTGCTTCCATCAGACTATATCAACAGCCCTGGAATATTTAACCTGCAGAAATTTGCAGGCTCTAGGAACATTTCTCAGACACACCCACACACATTCTTTCTCATTTAATTTTGCTTGCAGGTTTTTAGATTTCTGTTCCCTCTTTCTAGCCATTCTCTATCCAGCTTCAATGCAGTCCACGCATGTCTGGCCCAACTCCAGATCTTTCCCTACTGCATACATCTGCCAGCGGCTCCCTTCTTTTCTTTTCTTTTCTTTTCTTTTCCACATTGTTCAGCTATCTAGGTTCTCCTCCACCCCCTGCAGCCTTCAGACATTTGGCTGTTGTGATCAGCTGTTCCAGCCTGACCCTAATTTCCTTCACTAACTCAATCATGCCCTAGAAAAATCTGTTCCTGGCATCTGCCCCTTGTCCTCTTTGATGAACAATAAAGCAAAGAACCTTTTTATTTTCCCTTATTCCCCTTCTATACACAAAAGTCACTGTGTGCCTATTCTATGAAACCGGCCTCTTGAACCAGATCTTTCAAAGGCTGGCTTATCTTTCTTCTTCCCTGTCTATTTGTCCTGGAGGGATGGACACACTTTAGCATGATACTGTGCATTACGAGCCACTGTGACCATTCTTCATATGACATCCGTTTTCATATATGCACACACATTCCTGGGATTAGCTTGCAGTGCCAGTGGTTCGAAAATCACAGCAGTGCCAGCCAAGACAAGGGCCAAGGAGCCCTTGAGGGATGGACCTGAATTACTGCATATGGACAGTGAATGGGGGTTGAATCCAAAACTAGTGTGGTCCTCTTTGGGAATTAACCAGCAGCAGCCGGTGTGGTAGAGCAGAACTGCGACTCTACAGCTCACCTAGACTGAGATGGAAGTGGCATGGCAGTGAGGTCGGGGCTGCACAGATGCAAAAGTGGGAGCACTGGATGGGCTCCGGTACGGCCCCAACCTCCCCTGCCCTATTCTGGTAAGCTACAGCAACCCTATTGATGGAAGATGAGCTCTGTGGCTCTGCTCCACGACACCAGCTGCTACTTAACCAAACCCTAATGACCTCTCAAATAAGAATGGCTATTTCCTCCCCCCGCCCCCCATTTTATCTAAACATTTTAAAATCTCCAGCTGGGCTGCAAAATGCATTCTAACTGGGCACTGAATGTTATGCTACAGCAGAAGCAGCTGCCCATAAAACTGTCCTGTACAAGCCAGTCAGAGACCTCCCTGCTCATGAAGCAAGGTTTGATTAGTCCTCAGCTTGCCTGGTTCCAGTTAACAGATATGTACCATGTGTTGTGTCAGGCTATCAGGTTGCAAAGGGAGAAATCTGGATAACAGAGCAGGGCCAGGTTCTTCAGAACCATGGAAAGTTCCCAGCAAGCAGACCTGGCATTGACAAGTCATCTGCACATAACTGATGGCTTATCCACACTTACCGGTACCTTTTGCCCCACTCTTTCCAGGCACAGGTCTGCACTTAAAAGTGTCTGAGAGTTCTTGCTTTTTGCCCCAGAACTCCCCCTGTGAAAACCTGCTCTTTAGCACTCAGAGCAAGCATCATTTTGGGTTTTCCACGGATTGCAGTTTGCTCCGATTCAGCTTTAAAGAGCAGGTTTTCACAGGGAAAGCTCCAGGGGTGGGGGTGGGGAGGTGCTCAAACATAGAACTTTAAATCACAGACTGTGATTGGAAAGAGCAGAGGAAAGATAAGTGTGGATAAACCCTGAGTCCCAAAAGTGAAGCAGACCTACCAACACCCTAAGTCTCAGCTGAGAGATAGCAAATATATTCTGGATTCACTGGGCTGCCTCTGAATGCATTTTCTTTTCTCTGCTGGGAGCCTTCAGAGGAGTAAGTGGATTTGGTGCACTGCTAGTGATGGGGGTTCTGGTTCCTTCCTTGAGGTGTCTGAATCACCATCCTCAGGGGTGAGCTATGAACTGGGAGCTTTCTAATTCACAACTCGCATTTGCAGTCATTAGGATGCACCAGCTCTCCAGGCAGGCATGAACAACAGGGCAAAATCCCAGACTTGAAGAAATCACAGCTACCGACAGATGAGACAGACTCCGACATCAAGTTGCTCCATAGACCTGTGTGCACAGTTTCTCATCTTTAAGTCTTGGGAGTCTGAAATTCATTGTAATACTCCATTATGATGACTGTAAGTGAACTGTCTTACACCAAGTCAAACCACTGGTCCATCTAGCTCAGTATTGTCTACAGTATTGTCTCTATGCTTACTGGCAGTGACTCTCCAGGGTTTCAGACAGGACATTCCTAGCCCTACCAGGATATACCAAGGATTGAACCCGGGACCTTCTGTATGCAAAACATCTGCTCTACTGCTGAGCTACAGCCCTTTGGAATGGATCTGTAAGATACATCAGGGCAAAACACTTGAAGGATTCTGATGTACACCAAATATATTTTATCAGAAAGCTCCACACAACCCCGGGTTGTCTGACTTCATTTGCCAATTCAAAGTGAACTTGGAGGCTCCTCCTCAATTGAAGCACCTAAAAATTTTCTAGAGAAGGGGGAAGAAATGTTGTCCTCATCTGTCACTGATTTTCCTGGCAGCAAAATTAAATGTCCACCTCCAGATTCCTCTTATGCCAAACCTCAAAAGAATTCAAGGGAAGCCAAAGGAGTCTTGATAAGGCTGTCTAAATTTCTTGGGTGTCAAGGCAGACTCTTTCTCAAAGGGACTCACTGTTCCACACACACGTTTATCCTTATAATAACTATGTAAAGTAAGCCACGCTATGAGATAATGATGTTGGGCCAGTCACTTTGCAAGCTTTGTAGAGGAGTGATGATTTGAACCCAGGACTCCTTGGTCTCCTTCTGACACTCTAGTCACACTTTTTTCTTCTGCAGTGGTGTCCACTCCCAGCCTACATAGGAACATCAGAAGAGCCTGGCTGAATCATACTCAAAGGCCCATCTAGTCCACTATCCTCTTCTTTCAGTGGCCAATTGGAAGCCTATCCCAATGGGAACCCCACAAGCAACAGGTCTTAAAGGCAACAGCACTCTCCCCACTTGGGATTCCCAGCAACGGCATATTGCCTCCAACAGTGGAGGGAGAACAGAGTCATTCTAGTCAGTAATCTTATCCTCCATGAATTAGTCTAATCCCCTTTTAAAGCCACCCAAGCCGCTGGCCATTACTGCCTCTTGTGGGAGCGAAATCCACAGTCTAACTATGTGCCACATGTGAAGACGTGTTGTCTTCTTTCTGCTCTAAATCTCCCACTGGATGGCCTCGTTCCATGCTGGATCGTTACTGACCACGAGCAGTCCATCATTTCCACTAATGTCTTGATATAAAAGGCATTTCTCTCTCTCTCCTCTTTGCATGCCCTTGGGCTCTCAGGAGACCAGCGCATGTGGCAAGAGGACACTGGCGTTGATCCCAGAGAGAGGCTTTCATGTTGCATTTCTTTGGCAGCAATTTAGCAGCTCGTCTGCAGATGGCACTCCCCCCCCCCCGCAGAAAATATTCCCATAAAAAAAAGAAAATCATGAAAGGAACTTGTTAGAAAGAATACAAACAGAGCGTGAAACCGTCATCAGGGACTATTAGTGTCTTCTTAATGCAGGAACTGAACTGGAAACATACTGCTGAAGAAAGGAGACATGTAGCTGTTTTCACTGCCCACCCGTCTGCCCCACAGCCTGTAGGGTTGACGTCTATACACTTTTCTCCTTCTCTCCCTTCCTCCCCGCTTCAACACCAGGAAAGCAATCCAATGACACAGCAAGAGACAAATCTGCCAGGATAAACCAGCATCTTTTTTTTTCTGTCTCAGTAGCTCCTTCATTTACAAAGGTATCTCTGCCAGCAAAGAAAACCTGTTCACATAGAATGAGAGCAGATGCACTCAATTTATACCCCACCCTTCCTCAAATGCTGTGATTCTAGGCCTGCTACCCAGAAAGAGCAGCTACTTACCTGGTCCAGGCACTGTGACATGGCAGTTAGAAACTTGTCAGTACCCCCTATGCCAGGGGTAGGCAACCTAAGGCCCAGGGGCCGGATGCAGCCCAATCGCCTTCTCAATCTGGCCCTCAATCCGGGAATCAGTGTGTTTTTACATGAGTAGAATGTGTCCTTTTATTTAAAATGCATCTCTTGGTTATTTGTAGGGCATAGGAATTTGTTAATATTTTTTTCCTTCAAAATATATTTGTCTGGCCCACCACATGGTCTGAGGGATGGTGGACTGGCCCCCTGCTGAAAAAGGTTGCTGACCCCTGCCCTATGCAAACCAATGTCTTTTTCCAGGTAAGTTTCCAAGTCACTTAAAGAACTTTTGGGTCTTCTCTACGTGCTTGTGGCTGTGCGTTAGCAGCTTTGGTCTCCAGTGCCCACAGGAAGTTGTGTGTATAAGGGAAGTGCCCTGTTTTTAAGACGGGAGTTCTCCATGGATTCAGTGGGAACTCTACAGTGGGTTAAGTACAGTAGAAGCAGGAAGGTATAACCCTTTGCCCATGGAACTCAAATACAGTGGTGCCTCGACTTACGAAGGTGATCTATTCCGCGGCACTCTTCGTAAGTCGAAACCTTCGGTTGTCAAAGCGTCCATTGTGCACATGCGCGAAGCGCAATTTTGCATTTTGCACATGCGCAGAACGCACACACGGCAAAAAGACTTCCGGGTTTCCCGACTTCAGAAGTTGAAACATTCGGAAGTCGAGGCATTCGTATGTCGAGGTACCACTGTATGCACAGTGACTAGAGCTTTAGAAATATATAAACTCAGATCAACTCTAGAGACAGGGGGCATCCCCAGCCCTAACTGGAGATGCCAATAATTGATCCTGCCAAGCAGCTGCTATACAAATAAGTACTACTACTACTACTAATACTAATTATTATTATTATTATTATTATTATTATTATTATTAATGCCCCATCCATATGTTTGGGTTGCCCCAGCCACTCTGGGCAGCTTCCAACACATATAAAAACATAATACAACATGAAACATTAAAAAAATATGCTCTTTTCTGGATCACACCCATTATATTTAATCTTTGGTTGCTTAACCCTAGAAATTCAAGGAAAGAAATTCAAAAGAGGTAAACAATAGCCTGTGGATAGTCATTCTAGTCTGTCTCTAGGAAGAAGAAGAAGAAGAAGAAGAAGAAGAAGAAGAAGAAGAAGAAGAAGAAGAAGAAGAAGAAGAAGAAGAAGAAGAAGAGTTTGGATTTGATATCCCGCTTTATCACTACCCGAAGGAGTCTCAAAGCGGCTAACATTCTCCTTTCCCTTCCTCCCCCACAACAGACACCCTGTGAGGTGGGTGGGGCTGAGAGACTTCAGAGAAGTGTGACTAGCCCAAGGTCACCCAGCAGCTGCATGTGGAGGAGCGGAGACACGAACCCGGCTCCCCAGATTACGAGTCTACCACTCGTGACCTCTACACCACACTGGTTCTCAAAGACAATGTGGGGGTAGATGGCAAACTAAAATATAACCAATCTAGGGGCAAATGCTGCAAAAACATAATGAGTTGGATCCTAAGATCCTAATCAGAGTTTTGGTACCCCCCCTAATGGAGGGTGGGGAGGGGAGAAAATTTTGACAGATGCTTCTTCCTCCTGGTGCCCCATGAAAACCAGTTCTGGAGAGCTAGGAGACCTCCAGAAGAGCATGGGAGGTGGCACGGTGGGACTGCAAGTGGAGAGGTAACTGTCAAAAAGAGTCTCCTCACCCTTTACGCTGGTAGACAGAGGCCATGTGAGTTCATGGGCACCCTTGGAACCCACCCAATTTATGTCTTGTAGTAGTGCTCATAACAGGAATGGAAGCAACCTATCACAAAGACCACTGAAACTGCTCCATCTAAGCTCAGTCTAGAAGGAAAAGCATCCATCTGATCAAATGCATGCCCACCTGTATCCTCCTCGTCAACCCAGCTGCCCAAACATGCAAACTTACAACTCAAGCTGCCACTTAAACTGACATTTGAGGCAAATGTTGAAAGTTCTGCTCAGGCAAAACAGCTGCGGGAAGATGGAAGGAAGCTTTTTTTTTTTCCCTCAACAGAATTCAATGAAATTTGCTAGGTTTCAGTTTGCATTTATCAAACAAACAACAACTTGGTTCTCGCTCTTTCAAAATATGTTGGGGGAAATCCCTTCAGAGTGAAGGTGGGCCCTGCAGCAAAAGCAAAACTTGCCAGGGTCAATTATCACTGCTGAGGAAAAGCCCACAGGGACCCCACCAGCAGGCAAGAGCTCACTCTGGAATGAAAGAAAAGGTTAGCAGTCCACTTGCAAAGCACGGCAGTCTACAATTTTTCGACATAAGTATTTTGCTCCTTGGGAGATAACAGTCAGCGTGAGGGAAATCCTGATCTGTAGCCATTTCTGACTACCAGTGAGTCTGACACACAGCCCAGATCTGCTTTTGCACTAGAATGCACTGGTGTTGCACTTTGGAGCTCCTGAAGGATGGCAGCATTTGACAGTCAGTCTACATTTTTCACTGTGCTCAGGCCACAGAGGGAAACGGTATCCCAGGTAGGGCAAACTGGCAAGCAGCAATGTCAGAACATCAACCTGGCACAGCAAGCACATCACATCTAATTTTGCTCTTTCGGCAACAAAGGCAGCTTTAATGGTTGAATGCGAACAGAGTGTGAACTTTGTCTTTGGGGACAATTAATCAGGAACTCACCTGGTGGGTGGAGCAGCAGAGCAATAACCTCCCAGTAGAAGTATCACTGCTACAGACTGGGAGGGGGAGAGGTAAGGCAATGGTGAAGTTGGGTTACATTGGTGTAGTAGCAAGCATGCTGGATTTGCTCCACCCGACATGCTTGTGCAGCCCTGACCTCAGACCTTAGACCTTCCCTTCCCTCAGTAATGCTTCTGCCAGCAGAAGACTGCGGCTCCACTCCACCTGGTGATCTGCTGATAACGTAGTGTTAAATGCACGAACAGAACTGCGAGCCCATCACTAAAGAATGGAAGGTAGCTTCAAGCAAAGTCTGGATAACCAGAATTGCAATTCCTGCATCAAACAGGGGTTTGCTCCAGATGGCCTCCAAAGTCGTCTCTCTGATCCCACTTATTACGTACGTATCCCACAATTTCTCCAAGGAGCTTAGAGAGCTTAGAGAGTTATGGGGTTATCCTAGTTGACCCCCTGCTGCAACTATTATTATTATTATTATTATTATTATTATTATTATGGTAAAAGATGAAGGACCTCTGGATGGTAATGTCAAATGGGGTGCGGCCACTCATCTCAGAATTTTAGGCCAAAGGAGCTGGTGTTTGTCCAAAGACAGCTTTCCGGGTCATGTGGCCAGCATGACTAAACTGCTGCTGGTGCACAGAGGACCGTGATGAGTAAGTACCAGAGCACACAGAAATGTTGTTTACCTTCCCACTGCAGTAGTATCTATTTATCTACTTGCACTGGCATGCTTTCAAACTGCTAGGTTGGCAGAAGCTGGGACAGAGCAACGGGAGCTCACCCCGTCGCATGGATTCGAACTAATGACCTTCCGAACGGCAAAACGCAACTTTACTATTAAAACACAATATCAAAAACAGTTTAAAACAACTTACAATCATGGAAATAAAGTGGGTCCCAAAAAACATACATCTCAAGTGTCAAAAACCAGGATAAAGAAAGATAGGTTTCTTAAAACCAGGATAGGAACGTGGTGGACTCCATTGGTTCAAGCAAGCAACTCCCAAAACAGGGATGATGGGAGTTGTAGTCCAACATCTGGAGGGCACCACATTTGCTACACCTGGATGAGACTGAACAGTATTGACTGGCTTAACATGACCGGCCAGGCTTCTGAACCCACAGATCCTTAGTCCATGTCCAACATTCACTGTACAGGATCTTCCAATAAGATCCACTGACTGTGTTCTGTCAAGTCCTTGGCACAGTCCTGAGATTGGGCAGCAGTGGCCATTTCACCTGAGGTTCAGGTGAAGGATTTCACTGTAAGGGCAGTAAAGAAACTCCATAGAGTACAGGATCCTCAAAATGCAAATATAATGAAGAGTAACTTAATGTACTGGAAGAAAGATGTGGTCCTTAACTTACCAGCACTACTCAAACCAATTTAATTTTCCATAGGATAATTTAATTCAGTATAACTAATCAGGAAGATTTAAAATTGCACATAATATTAAAATGCCTCAGAAATGCCCACATAGGACGGTTCTCCTCCATTTAATTATCTTTACAACACATCTTAGATTACATTTGCACCGTCATTCCCAAAGAGGGACATAGTTTTCCACTTGCTGGGTTGATGTATAGTATATGGACACAAACACAGGTGTCCTTCGAAATCTGCCCTTCTCCCAATTTTGTTATGTAGTTCTCCAACCAAATAATGTGTTATAATAATGTGTATACGTACTAGAATATAGTGTACATAAAAAGCATTCATGAAAATGACCTATATAAAATGCATTATATTAGGATGATTGCTTGCAAAAATGATGTGTGCACATCAGGCAAAAATGCATCCAAAAAATGTGAAGATTAGGAGAAATTTGTTCTAAAATGCTGACAAATTTTCATGAGGACTTTTTAACTTGATGGCAATTCGGGAGATTCAATTAGTGCAGAATTCAACAGCCAGAATTTTAACTGGTACAGTCAGGTTTGTTTGCATCATTCCAATTTTTAAGTGGTGACATGATAAAAGTTTATAAAAGTATACATGTCATGGAGAAAGTGGATACAGAAAGGCTCTTCTCCCTCTCTCATAATACCACTCATTGACATCCATTGGAGCTGAATGTTGGAAGAATAAGGACAGATAAAAGGAAGTACTTCTTCATCCAGTGCATAGATAAACTATGGAACTTGCTCCCACAGGAGAAAGTGATGGCCAACAACTTGGCTGGCTTTAAAAGAGGATTGGACAAATTTATGAAAAGTAAGGCAACCAGCCATGATAACTCCGCTCTGCTTAATCCCTAGCATTTGCAGTGAAAGTACCCAAGAGGGAGGGACGCTGGTGGTGCTGTGGTCTAAACCACTGAGCCTCTTGGGCTTGCCAATCAGAAAGTTGGCGGTTCAAATCCCCGCGATGGGGTGAGCTCCCGTTGCTTGGTCCCAGCTCCTGCCAACCTAGCAGTTAGAAAGCATGCCCCAAAGTGCAAGTAGATAAATAGATACCACTCTGGTGGGAAGGTAAACAGTGTTTCTGCGTGCAGCTCTGGTTTTGGTGTTCCATTGCACCAGAAGCGGCTTAGTCATGCTGGCCACATGACCCGGTAAAACTGTCTGTGGACAAATGGTGGCTCCCTTGGCCTGTAAAGTGAGATGAGCGTCGCAACCCCAGAGTTATCTGCGACTGGACTTAACTGTCAGGGGTCCTTTACCTTTACCTTTACCGAAGAGGGAGAGAAGGAAAAATGGGCCAAGTCAGCTGGCTTTACCCTTTACTCTGCTTTTTGTCCTTCTGTTTAGCCATGGTTTCCTGGGCCCCACACAGGGACTCAAAGGCATATGGAACCCAAGTTGAATTATGTGCCTTCAAAATGGGGCTTGGCAGTTCTGAAGTGTTCTCATTCATGTGACCTCAGCTGCTGAAGCAGTGTTTGGAAGGTAAGACGAGGCCATAGCAGACTCCTTGGCCTTCAGGTCTGAGGTATTCATCTTGGTGGGAGAAAATCAAGCAGTCTGGACTTGCTCAAGAACTCTTTCTCTGCCTAGAGGAGAAAGTGCTTCATGGTGATCTTCCTCAATCTCATAGCCACCTCTGAGAAAAGTGTGTTGCTCTCCCTGACCAGATGAGGTGAGATCATTTATTTGCTGACAGAACTCAAGGAGCTTAAGCTGAGGTCTCCAGAGTGCGTTAACAGATTGGCTTAAGAAAATTACCTCTCCTGTCACTGACCTGCCTGGCTCCCTGTGCCCCAAAGGGAGGACATCTGAATTGTTTCAAGAAAGCCTCCCAATTTTGGCTGAGAACTGATATCCAGCCCTTTCCCCAATTTGATGTTTAAAACCTGCCTTTTTCATGTATGTGCTGTAGTCAAACTTCTTACTTTGTCACATGCAATTAGTTTTTATCTGTGATTTCCCCCCAAAAAATGCACGCCCAACAAGGTTTGCGGCACAATTGACATTTCTCCTTTTGATCAGTTCATTCAGAGTCAACTGGCTCTAGGTCATGATTTCAGAAAGTCATCCTCTGCCACGCAGCTGCAGACTGACTGAATCAGGGGTCGGGAGGAGGGGAGAAGCACAGCTGATATTTTGTGGGGATGATTAAAAGTGCTGTGGTTTGGTGAGCATTAAATAACTTACCTCAAATTAACTTGCAGCTCTGTGTGCATGTTTAATTCTAATTGGGAGCTTTTAGTACGGTTGAATTTTCATGACAACAGAGAACACTCACAGTCCCCAGATAAAGAATTGCAAATTTTTTGGTAGGCAATTTTTGCAGTGCGATCATCTCTTTTCCATTGACTAGTCACTTCTATGGATGCTGTGGATCCAATATACACCTATCGCCCAGGCTTCTCATTTGACATAAATGGTTCAGGTGAAAAAACATGGGGCAGAATTCACCAAAGGAGCCTGTCAGCAGAAGCCTCACACAAGGCCTTCCAATTGTGCAGTGGGGGTGTCCCCTCTCTCCCTCAATCAGGAGGACTCCGCCAGAACAGAAAGCAAAGGGAGGAGAAGGGGAATTGTTCTTCCTGGAAAGCTGAAATGTTTGTGTTCACAAGACATTCATAACAGTGCAACAATGAAGTTTATGACCTTAACAGATTAGACAATTGGGCCAAAGCAAACAAGATGAATTTTAACAAGGAGAAATGTAAGGTACTACACTTGGGCAAAAAAAAATGAAAGGCACAAATACAGGATGGGTGACACCTGGCTTGAGAGCAGTACATGTGAAAAGGACCTAGGAGTCTTGATAGACCACAGACTTGACATGAGTCAGCAGTGTGATGCAGCAGCTAAAAAAGCCAATGCAATTCTGGGCTGCATCAATAGGAGTATAGCATCTAGATCTAGGGAAGTAATAGTACCACTGTATTCTGCTCTGGTCAGACCTCACCTGGAGTACTGTGTCCAGTTCTGGGCACCACAGTTCAAGAAGGATACTGACTGGAATGTGTCCAGAAGAGGGCAACCAAAATGGTCAAAGGCCTGGAAACGATGCCTTATGAGGAACGGCTTAGGGAGCTGGGTATGTTTAGCCTGGAGCAGAGAAGGTTAAGGGGTGATATGATAGCCATGTTCAAATATATCAAAGGATGTCATATGGAGGAGGGAGAAAGGTTGTTTTCTGCTGCTCCAGAGAAGCGGACACGGAGCAATGGATTCAAACTTCAAGAAAGAAGATTCCACCTAAACATTAGGAAGAACTTCCTGACAGTAAGAGCTGTTTGGCAGTGGAATTTGCTACCAAGGAGTGTGGTGGAGTCTCCTTCTTTGGAGGTCTTTAAGCAGAGGCTTGACAGCCATATGTCAAGAATGCTTTGATGGTGTTTCCTGCTTGGCAGGGGGTTGGACTGGATGGCCCTTGTGGTCTCTTCCAACTCTATGATTCTATGATTTATGCCTGTTTTGCTCCCCTATCCTGATTGTACCATACCAGGGCAGGCACTCCTATTGCCTGATTCTCGATACAGTACTGAGCACTTTCTACATTTCAGCAGGCAGAGGGCTGTGAGCATCCTCCCTCAAAAAAAGAAGAAAAAAAGGCATCCTGTTGTCATTTCCAAAGATCTATAAATGCTCTGTGTATCATTCAACTCCCCACTTAGTACTTACCTATGTTTCTTATTGAGATTGTCAGGCTGGAATTGATCTGTTTTGTTTTAAATACGCTCCAGTTCTTGGTGAATGAAAAATGAGCCTGAAGTGGCCCTTGAGAGCAAACACTTTGTCCTTAGAACAGACACCCCCCCAAATAAATGTCTGCATTTTCATGCCCACAGACACAGATGCTGCTGATTGATGGCCAGTTTAATCATACTTTTTTATATAAACTGTTATAAACTAGCTTTACAATCCCATGTCTGCCAAGGATGAAGCCAGCTTGATTCCTCTGATCTTACGACGGCCATTAGCATTGGCAAGCTATTATGGGTTGGCCATCAAAGGTGTAGGGGTACCGTTTTTGCTTCCAGAGAGAGCTATCTGTATAGTCCAGCTCAGAGAATATGCTGAAAGGGAGATGGGTTCATGATCGGGAGCCATAACCACAAGAGCCTCCAGCTGGAGAACTCAAATAGCTCACTCACCACTTGGTGGCATTTTAAGTATCTTCATACAGGTGTTACACCCTACTGCGGCAAAGTCTGGTCCGAGAATGGGGCACTGCCCCACCAACCTCAGTATGCTCCCAGCTAGCCCCCACCTGCCTTCCAGTCCAGAGGGTGGCCCTGCGTATCAACTTAGGCTGCATTCTTGCTTCATGGGGAATACTGCATGAGTTTCCATGCTTACGATGTCCCATTTTCCAACATTCCTTTCAAACTGCAGTACCTGTTGCATTACGGAGCAGTGGCTTTTTAACCAATATACCAGCATGGCACACTAAATTCATTTCACACCAGTGGGATGATGTAGCCCAACAACTAATGCCATTGCACAATGTGGTTGCCTTTTCACACATGCCTGCTTCTGCTACTCCATAATTCATCCATGAAAATGGCAGGAAAGAACTGTATACAATACATCCCTAAATCTCATCGCTTTACTTCTGTGATCTTCTGGGCCAATAGGGTTGCAAATGGACTTTTTCTGGAATCAACATGTAAACTAGCACTAAACTTCTATTATATTCCTCTAGAGTTCCAGAAGCGGCATTTTTTATTGTTGCCCCTTGCAGGACTCAGCAGAGAAGAGGTTGATGATGCAATTAAAATTAGCTGGGTCTGCCTGTCATAGGCTCTGGTTACAGCAACCCTTGGAACCCTGTTTCCACCACACCAGTTCCAACAGGCACCAGCCACCACTGCCCTTCTGTTAATTCTTGGTGCAACCATAGAGAGACAGAAGATGTACTCACCCAGCCCTTTCTGCTGGATGGAGTCAGCTGTGGATTCACATCTTGCTCTACTTCCTGCCATAACTTTACCTGACCTGTGTTGCCTTTCACCAATGTGGGTGGTAAGCCTGCCCCACAGATGTGTTGCAGGTTCTTATCCTGCCATTCAAACTGCTGTGATATGGGACTTCGTGAAACTCTTGGTTGTTTGGTATACAATGCATGTGCCCTTTCCTGCTGCCATAGGTGTGCATTCCCAAAGCAGTCTGATGAGGTGGTGGCATGGGGCGGGTCCCAAGTATGTGCAGGAACATGTTGCAGCGGAATGAAAGCATCAGGAAAAATATGAGTGCAGGAGGTTGCTTCCAGACAGCATCAGGGCACCAGTCAAGTGCTCAGCAACTGCACTACAAAAGCCCCAGTAGTGCAATGAAGAAAGACAAGAAGGCATATCCAACTGCCTCTTGATTGATTCCCCTCTCCCCATCTCTCTTTGTGTGTATATGCACATGTACTGGTTTTATCTCTGCATTCTTCTCCCTAGCCCCACAACACCCTACTACAGAGCTCTTGGTCTCTAGATCGGGTGTGAGGAATCTGTGATCCTCCAGATGTTGCTGAACTACAACTACCATCATCCCCAACCATTAGCCATTCCTATTGGGGATGATGGGAGACATTGGGAGTTAAGAGTCCAAAGCTTCTGGAAATTCCCTAACTTCCACAGCATCAGATTTTTGGTGTGTAGTATCACTTTGCATGGCAAAATTCGTCTTTGGGTCTTAATCAACTTCTGTTTAACCTAGTGAGTGACATACAGTCAGCATAGGAGTCTAAAAAGAGGGAAACTGCATATCTTGTTTCCTAACTCTTAGATCCAGCACCATTCTTTTAAAATCCAAAGAGAGTGAGAGAGGAAGAAGGGAAAGATATATCTGTCTGCTTTATCTTTATGGGCATCCTGAAACGAAAAGAAAAAAGGATGCAGTGAAATGGGTAGCAAAGGATGTTACTGCTAAAAAGGATTTAGCAATTCCAATATTCAGCCCTATCAATGTTATTGCAAATGGATCCTGCCAAGGAATAGGAGGCATCAGTATCACTATGCAAAGAACAGAAATGAGCAGCTAACTGCTCCATCTGGTGTTGTGCATCAGTTCACAGGACAAAAACCTAAAATAAGAGGGTTGACCCTATTGAGCTATAGAAAGGAGTCTGGCTGGTCCAAGCAGAGAGGCCATAAAAATATTGGTTAAAGGAGAGACACATGTGGGGTTCTGTGCTATTTTATGCAGGTTGGAGAAATAATTCATTTTTATCTGTTTTTCCTCATTTTGTGGGCTGCTTTAATCTAAATGGTCCAGGAAGAGAAACAGTATTTATAAGGTTGCCACTACGTATGCATAAAGTGATGGATTCCTATCCTGAATAAAGGATAAAGATCTCCACTTACCTAAGTGCCTTAAAGAGACAGGTGTGGCCGCAGACCCATCTCTTTCATTCCATGAAAATGCTATACTGTGAATGTAAGGTAAGATCTACATCTGCAGCAAAACAAGCTAGCAGAAATCTGAGGCTCATGGAGCACAACTTCAGACTGCAGGTGGGGTGGTTCTATTTTGCCTGGTTCTCAGATTTTATTTTATTTTTAAGCTCCCTGCAAGTAGAAAACTAGCATACAAAGAAAAATTCTAATAAGATCTCTTGCTGCTATGCTTGTTCGTCCAACTTGCAGCTTTGTGGTTTTTTGTTTGTTTTTTACTTTTCTTTTCATTTTAATGTGAACAAGCAATGAAACTTTACCACCTAAGGGTTCTACCAACTCATCTTCACCGAGTCATAGATTTGTAGCATTGGAAGGGCCCAAACGGTCATCTAGTCCAACTCTCTGCAATGCAGGACTCACAGTTGGAGAATGCCTGACTGGTGGCCACCCAGCCTCTGCTTAAAAACTTCCACTGAAGGATAGTCCACCACCTTTTGAGGGAGTCCATTCCGCTATTGAACAGCTCTTACTTTCAGAAATTTCTTCCCAATCTTGGAACCACATTGGCTACCCCTGGCCTACAATGACTAGTATAGCTCTCCAGGGTTTCATAATACAGGCAACATGCTCAGCCTTAGCTAGAGGTGCTGGGGAATGAACTGGGGACATTCTGCATGGAAAACAGATGCTCTACCATTGAGCAATGGCACTGCCTGAATGAAATGTGACATGAAACCTCCGTCTATCCCGTTCTTCCGCTCCTCTTTAGCATCCATTCACCCTGTCTAAGTCAATAAGGTTGAAGGAAGTCTCTGTGGTTGTTATTATTATCATTATCAACATCATCACTGAGAATTCCACGCAAGTAGGAAGATGCTGTGGCCACAAGTTGACAGTCAGCACATCAGTTACCACTTATTGCTGTACTCCAGGCCAAGACATATGCTCAATACATTTTAAAATAGAACACCTCCATCCGTTATCTCAAAAGAATGGGCATGGTCAATTCAGCAGCATAATCAGCAAGTCATCTGACCACTATTGATTTACCTGTTTACCACAGCTGCGTCCCACCTTTTCCCTAAGGAGCACAGGGTAGTATATGTGGAACTGTATCCTAACAGTTCGCCCCCGCTTGGCAAGAGAGATGGTTACTTGCTCTGTGAACTCCATTCCTCATCCAACACTTTTATCCACTGACTACCCTCTGAGAAGTGAGGGGGGAAACATTCCACTGCAGCTCAGGGGTGAAGCACATGTTTACATGCAGAAGGTCCCAGGTTCAGCCTCGAGGTAAAAGATTTCAAATAGCAGGCGACATGGCAGGCCTCGGCCTGAGAGCTCAGAGATCAGCTGCAAGCCAATATACACAACAGGAACAAAACACTCTCTTATGCAGACTCAGGCGAGTCAGGATTGTCTACAATGACTGACAGCTCTCCAGGGTTTCAGACAGGAGACATTTCCAGTCTGGGATTGAACTCTGAACCTACTATATGCCAAGCTGGTGCTGTAGCACTGAGCTATGGCCCTTCCCCAAATACTGGGCTAGATGAACTCGACTGTGTGTAAGACAGCTTTCCATCTCTTCGCTGTACAGGAGCTGGCACAGATTTTGCCATGCTTCCCATGGACAAATAAAACAAGTACCTATCATTTTATTTCTTTATCTAATGCTGTAAGCAAATAGATGATATGACTACATTTTTTGGTTTTGGGGTTAAATCAAACTGTGGGAGTTATTCTGTTTGATGGTTTTGAGAAAGATTTTTAGACAGCCACGCTGTCACTAAGCCAACCCTCCTCCCTGCGTCTTGCCAACTTATTCACCACCTTTCCTCCTGCCCCTAATGGGTTGGCATCACAACTGCAAGCTCAGGCTGTGCAGATCAATAGGCAGAACTGGTGCTGATCAATTTTTAAAGGGGATAACACTTCTTTTCCCTGCTTCAGTAAACAGGTTCACAAATGCTATTTGCATTTGCTGCCAAAAATCTAACAGAACCGCTGAGAATACCCTAATCAATTTTTATTTCTAATTAAACTGATGCTTGCAGCATATGGGGGGAAAATATGCACAGAAGGTAACACGGTGTAACAGGAGACCTCTGGAAACAGAGTAGAGGAGAGAGAAGGTTTAAGGAGTGTTGTCAGGCTAATAAATCTAGGCCAGCTGATTTCCTCAAACATATACACTCATTCATTTTCTCTCTACACAACCACACTCCACACAACATGGTGGCATAAATGCCCTACAAGAAGACTGAGAAATGGAATGGAAGGAATGACCAAATACAAAATATTAGAATCCGTTTACTTGGATCTGTATGCCCCATAATAAATTTAATGAAATCAGGGAAAGTTATAATGTTTTTGTATTGCTTGTAACATCTGCATCTGGGCCTTTCCTACAACAATGTCAATGAGTGTCTTAGCTTCACAACAGCCTTGTGAGGCTGACTAAACTGAGAGACAGCTCAGTAAGCTTCACAAAGATGGCTATGCATGCACATTTACTCAGAAGTGAGCTCCACTGTGAACTGAGGGCAGCCTTTGGGGAAAGCTTTCTAACTGCAAATACAGACTCAGAGAGTACATAGATAGGCATTATTAAAGGTGAGTTAGGAATCAGAATAATTATGAATGTAATTAAGGCTGCAATCCTATGCCTACTTATCTAGGACTAAGTCCCACTGAAATCAGTGGCATTTACTTCTGAGAGGGCATAACAATAAGCAGCAGCCGCTCTTTGGGAATTAGCAGCCAGCTGTGGATTTCAAACTTCAGCACAGAAGTGCAGGGAAGATTGTATCAGCCATAGGCCTGGCACATCTGCTTACACTTTTGTACTTGCCATGAATTTAATACACAGTGAAGCAATAGCAGGGCAATACGTGGTGCCCACCTGGCCTTGCTATAGGCATGGCTCGCCTTTACACACTGCATGTGACGTCTAACTGGTT
Organism: Zootoca vivipara; assembly: GCF_965207765.1. Taxonomy (NCBI): domain Eukaryota; kingdom Metazoa; phylum Chordata; class Lepidosauria; order Squamata; family Lacertidae; genus Zootoca; species Zootoca vivipara. Next base: position 85,610,815 of record NC_142584.1, read on the forward strand.
CACAGGCAAAGAGGGTCCAATGAATCAAGCTTAATGATGCATAGCCCAGTGGAGGCTGATCCTTTAGGGCAAATGGGGCACTGTCCCACCAACCTCAGTTTGCCCTCAGCCAGTACCCACCTGTCTGCCTTATTACTTATGGGGGTGACACTGCCTGCCAGCTTCCTCCTCCTGAGACCCAGTGTTGCCTTTGCATAACTCAACAGGGAAAAGGATGGGGACAAAACTAGAATTAACTTGTCTATCATTGGCACAGGCTCTACCTCCTGTCCATCTCCCTGCATTCCACCCCACCAGGGACAATGGGCATCAGCCACCCACTGGCATGACCATTACAACTGGAAATAACAATTGCATACATCAGGTCCTTGCACAGTGAACTCAATGTGCAAGCTAGGTTTTTAATTTTCACCCACCGCCAAACAACAACACCCTGATTCTTCAAAATAGGAAACATTCTGACTGTCCAAGCTCTTCTGTGAGAACACACACACACGTGTGTGTGTGTGTGTAGGAAGAACAGTGAAGCCAAAGACAAAATCTATTAGATCTTTAAACTTCATTATGGGAGAGGAAAACTGATGCAGGTAATCAAAATACAAAGGAGGATATTGCCCAAGTTTGAATAAGATGCTTGAAAAGTAATTGTAATTGTTTGTATTCAAGTGGAATGTACATCTAGTTCAGGGTGGCCCAACTTTTCATACCAAGAGTATTTTGACATGGAACCTGTGTACCAACTGTTTTTGCCAAGAAACACAATTGGTACAATTGGTATACTTTGACCATGAAACTATAGCTGATGAAGAATAAACGAAACAGGGCCTTGTCCTGGATTTGAAAATCATTTCAACTGGAATTTGTCTCATTACCTTAAGCAAAAAACAGTTTGAAGAATTCATAATTAATCTCCTTCCTGGCCCGAGTTCTTGGAACTTTTTCATTTGATTTCCTGATTGCACCAAGAACTCCAGTTTCTATAGTTCCTTCACAAAGCCCAGCACCTCATTTACCTGGCTTTGGCAAGGCAGTGCGAGGGCTGGGAGGGGGGCTCAGATGTTGCTGAGGGCCACCCAAAAAACACCACAAGGGATCACCCTGTTCTAGTTGGTCAACATCCTTGGTCAAAAGCATGAAATCAAAAAGCTTGCAATGCCTTCTGCTTAGATGGTGGCAGAAATAATGAGTATTATTTTGCTAGTACCAAGACATCTTTTTCTTTCTGGAAGTGAGGGAAATTTTAAGAGGATTTGTTGTAGAAAATTAAAGCATCTGATATCAATATATGAATCTTAGCACAGAGAAGCGCACAGCATGTCTGCAATCTCAGTAGATACTAACATGGCAGCAAGTACTGTATTAAAAAAAGGAGGCTTCTAGTAATTTATAATCTCACTTGTACTTCTAGAGGGCGAGCCAATATTTAAAAAATAACTTAAGCCAAGCAGCTCCACTTTTAGGACTTCATAAAAGCCCTGAATTATAACAATTGTAAACATTTTGAAAACATATATTACAGACCCAAAATGGGAGGTTTAGGTCTCCATTTCACTTGGAACAAAAGCTGTAAATTAGAGATGCATACTTCAGAAGACTACCTGCTTGCTGGGCTTCATTTTATGTACCTAGAATAAATAACAGTGTAGACAGGAAATGGGCAGAACTGTTTACTTATTTCAATGGAAAATGGATGCCACAGAATAGATCTATTGGGGTAAAATGTATTATTTCCTAACTGGAATTTGTAAAGCGAACACTCTCGTGCTGTTATCCAGCAGAGACTTGTAGAAGTGCCAGAATATTTCTGTAATATTCTTTCAGAAAGTAAATTCACTTCAGTATAGTTGCTAAGCCCCGAAGGTCCAGCCAATACTTTGCTGCTTCAGCTAGTAGAAGGGAATGGGTTTGTAAGAAATGGGAAACAGCTAAAAATGTCTGGTTTCCCCCAAATAATCCTGGGGCCTATAATCTTTAAAGGGTGCTGAGAGTTGTTAAGGAGGCCCCTATTCCTCTCACAGAGGTACAATTCCCAAAGCTCCCTGGGAAGAGGGATTCATTGTTAAACTACTCTGAGAACTGCAGAGTTCCCAGTATTATTGGGGAGAAAACCATAACTACTTAAAATTGTGTTTTATTTAGATGTTTGGTGTTAATGCAGCGAGAGAGAAAGATGCATGTTTAGAATCTCACATGATGGAGATGATTGACTGAAGATGCAGAAAATTTATGGAGGAGGTTTTTCAAAAGCAACAAATAGTGTGGGAGTGACAGACTCTCGTGTTTGGGTTTGTTTTGCCTTTGAAAAATTTACTCATTCCGAAGTATTCTGAGGCATCCCACATCCAGGCCTGAATATTTTCCCTGGAGCAAACCAAAGAATGTGCACTATATTTGGGGAAGTTTTTCTCCCTCTCTCTAGCTAGAATCACATCCAGTGAAAGTTGGATGATTCATGAAATGAGAAAGGACAGTCAAAGGCAGGTTTTTCAGGACCCTGGACAGAGCCCCATGAACAGAAGACATTTTCTTATAAGAGTTCAGATTCTCAGTTGAGCACTTTTATTTCGGGGCCTTTTAAAATTTTAAAAGATGATGCTGTTAAGGTGCTACACCCAATATGCCAGCAAGTTTGGAAAACTCAGCAATGGCCAGAGGATTGGAGAAGATCAGTCTACGTCCCAATTCCAAAGAAGGGCAGTGCCAAAGAATGCTCCAACTACCGCACAATTGCGCTCATTTCACACGCTAGCAAGGTCATGCTTAAAATTCTACAAGGCAGGCTTAGGCAGTATGTGGACCGAGAACTCCCAGAAGTGCAAGCTGGATTTCGAAAGGGCAGAGGAACCAGAGACCAAATAGCAAACATGCGCTGGATTATGGAGAAAGCTAGAGAGTTCCAGAAAAACGTCTACTTCTGCTTCATTGACTATGCAAAAGCCTTTGACTGTGTCGACCACAGCAAACTATGGCAAGTTCTTAAAGAAATGGGAGTGCCTGATCACCTCATCTGTCTCCTGAGAAATCTCTATGTGGGACAAGAAGCTACAGTTAGAACTGGATATGGAACAACTGATTGGTTCAAAATTGGGAAAGGAGTACGACAAGGTTGTATATTGTCTCCCTGCTTATTTAACTTATATGCAGAATTCATCATGCGAAAGGCTGGACTAGATGAATCCCAAGCAGGAATTAAGATTGCCGGAAGAAATATCAACAACCTCAGATATGCAGATGACACAACCTTGATGGCAGAAAGTGAGGAGGAATTAAAGAACCTTTTAATGAGGGTGAAAGAGGAGAGCGCAAAATATGGTCTGAAGCTCAACATCAAAAAAACCAAGATCATGGCCACTGGTCCCATCACCTCCTGGCAAATAGAAGGGGAAGAAATGGAGGCAGTGAGAGATTTTACTTTCTTGGGCTCCTTGATCACTGCAGATGGTGACAGCAGTCACGAAATTAAAAGACGCCTGCTTCTTGGGAGAAAAGCAATGACAAACCTAGACAGCATCTTAAAAAGCAGAGACATCACCTTGCCGACGAAGGTCCGTATAGTTAAAGCTATGGTTTTCCCAGTAGTGATGTATGGAAGTGAGAGCTGGACCATAAAGAAGGCTGATCGCCGAAGAATTGATGCTTTTGAATTATGGTGCTGGAGGAGACTCTTGAGAGTCCCATGGACTGCTAGAAGATCAAACCTATCAATTCTTAAGGAAATCAGCCCTGAGTGCTCCCTGGAAGGACAGATCGTGAAGCTGAGGCTCCAATACTTTGGCCACCTCATGAGAAGAGAAGAATCCTTGGAAAAGACCCTGATGTTGGGAAAGATTGAGGGCACTAGGAGAAGGGGACGACAGAGGACAAGATGGTTGGACAGTGTTCTCGAAGCTACGAACATGAGTTTGACCAAACTACGGGAGGCAGTGCAAGACAGGAGTGCCTGGCGTGCTATGGTCCATGGGGTCACGAAGAGTCGGACACGACTAAACGACTAAACAACAACATTTCGGGGCCTGGTCCCCTTCAGCCTTTGCCCTTTTGCACACTCCTTCCCCACCAATCTTAAATTCAGTTCTCCACATTTCTGCACTGATCTCTCTCTCTCTCTCCATCTCTCTCTCTCTCTCTGTGTGTGTGTGTGTTATAATGAAAATGTTTGAGCGTTTTAGTGTGAATTTCTTCTCAAATACACATATACATTTTTGCAAGCAATTTCCCCTCATATAATGCATTTTTGTATGTTATTTTCAGTGATCTAAGCATTTTAATGAAAATGTCTCCCTAGTATATGCATTTATTTTTTCCCCATATTTTGCACATGCATTTTGTTTTGTTGAAGAATGCACTGCAAAATTCCAAGAATTGTGTACTTTGAATGATAGTCATGCTTTGGTCCACGTACTGGTTCTGCTGCAGGCAGTGAAACACTCCTGGGCCAAACCTGAAAGGCCACCAGATTTAAGAAGAAGGATAGAGAAAGGAGAGGAAGGGATGCTGTTTCACCTGGAGCAGCAAACATGCTTTCGGCAGCCCTCTTCAGCAGAAGAGGATTCTACTGCAGTGTGCATACAACTGGTCACAGCTGCTCTCCCAGCAATGATGCTGATGGCAGTTAGCATCTGAGATGGCAGATGGGATGGCTAAACAAAACACAACAACACCACAAAACAAAACCAACCCAACTTCCTTCCCTGTTCAAGGCTCAATTCCTCTTCTTCTTTAATTATTTAAAAACCACTAAAAGCCTATCATTTACTGATGTTTTGTTAACGTCTGCCTTTCATCCCTGCAGCACATGGTCTCTGGCAAATGCCACACACGCAATAAAGAAGCGAGGCAATTGGCTGCCCATGTAAAACAATCAGGGCGAGGAAAGCATCTGGAGTTTGTAGCCACCAGGGAAGACCGAAGAGACGCAAACACAAGAAGCCAACAAGAGAATGGCCATTTGTTGGCTGTCAAGATCTGTAGCAGAAGTGAGGGAGAGACTCTCTCGTTACAGTCTGATTTCTGCATTGTAAATTATTTGGCATCCCCTTCTGCTCTTGGCTCTCCACAATCTCCTCCATAAATCTGGGGATGTTCAAAAATGACAAGCAAACAGCAGCATGTAGACCAGTTAAAAAACCAAACTATTAACAGACTGTCAGAAACTGTCTTTATAAATGCAGGGTATTTCTGGCAGGAGTTAATGGAGAGAGAAAAACAAATGAAACAAAATTGGAACATCATTGTGCCACTCCAACCCCCTCTCCAACACAAATAACATTAGCAATACAGGTTGCATGTACATGAAGCAAGTTGGCAAGCAAGCAGTTCATTGCAGTAGCAAAGTGTGTTTCACAAAATTTAAGGAGGGTGTTTTGGGTGTGGGACTAGGACCTGGGAGGCCACGATTCAAATCTTCACACAGCCATGAAGCTCATTGGGTGACCTGGAACCAGTCACACTCTTTTAACCTAAACTCACCTAAGGCTCATTTTGATTATGTATAATGACAGAGCGTACAGAAAACTTAATCGCTGATCATAACATTGTGATTGCCGGGTTCTTTGAAAAATTAATCTCAAGATAGTCCTCAGCACAAGAGTTTCTGAATGATGTGAAAGTCAGTAAGCATGAATGGAAAGGAGACTCATACTCATCTCACGATAAGAAATCACACCAAGGCTTATGGTTTGTGGCTGCATAATACCATGTTTTTTGTGTTCCATGCAGGAAACAGGAAGCAGCAGAAGACCCTGCACAGTAAGAGATGACAACTGCAAGAGTGTCATGAATGCTTCAAATCACTCTGAACAGAAGAACTGAACCGACTCCGAGAAGATGAAGTGAACCCTTCTTGATAATGAATACATTGGCACAGATGGAAATGCAGTCTCAGATCAATCTGGGGCATATTTCGGAGGGCTGTGTTTTTGAGAGTTTTCCCCTTAAATATTTTTCGCCCTTCTGGGAACTTTGGCGCTCATGCAAGCAACCTGCAGTTCCCAGCCTCCAAAGCACCAAGACAAGATGCTGCTTCAGCACTGCAATGATATGTGATGTCTGCATTCAGACACAGAGCTTGAGGTTCAAGAGTCTACAACACTAGTATTTGACAGGACCATAATCTTGCTACCTTTGCTAAATCTTCATTCATTTCCCAGCCACTGCTACTTATTTCTGCATTACAAGGCTGAAATGGCAGTTGTCTTTCGTCCTGATTCAGTGGGGAAAGCTTTCACGATTATTCATTTCTATTTGTTGGGACAAATATTAGCTCTTGGTTATGCTTCCTTCTAGGTCCTGCTTTAAATAAATGCTACTCGAAAGGAAACAAACACTCAGGCCTTGAGGTTGTTTCTTACAACCGTTCTAAAAAAATGTGTTGGAAGGAAACATGGATTGACTTTTTCAGTGAATTTGCATGCACAAGCCTAGTAACTGAATGATTCAGTGTGCCCAGTTTTTGACACACCAAAGCATGGACCAATGCAGCTTTCAAAGATGATCCAAACACAGAGATGTGGATGAAACTTGTTTTTCCTTAAATGAGCTTTTGTTGGGGAGCTAAGCAAATTATCCACACAGCACTTTGAGAGTACAAATGAATAAAGCAGACTTACTTTCTGCCAGTTACAGGTAGGTAGCTGTGTGGGTCTGATGTAGTCGATATATATATATATATATATATATATCCTTCCAGTAGCACCTGAGAGACCAACTAAGTTTGTCATAGGTATGAGCTTTCATGTGCAAGCAGTGTATCTGAAGAAGTGTGCATGCACACGAAAGCTCATAGTTGGTCTCTAAGGTGCTATTGGAAAGAATTTTTTTTCATTTTTAGTTTCTGCCAGTTATCAATTCTCACACATTTTGATAAGCATTTAGGATGGACATATATGTGAACTAAGAAGATACACTGAGTTTGAGTTGGTTGCAAATCATTTTGCTGCAGAAAGATCTCATGAACCCCTTTATTAAGAGGTTTTGTAAGGAAAATGGAAACAGTAAGAATGGCTGATTGAACCCCAGGGCTTCACTGGATTGCTATGCATGGAGAGAACTCTGCTGTATTCCACAGAATAACAAATGGGATCTGCAACAAAATGTTGCATTGTTGAATGTTCCTGTTCAGGATTCCAACCAGCCAGCCATGCTCTCTTCATAGAAGTTAAAGACTACCCTTTAACCAGCCAGGCAGCTGCTTTACGGAGGTAGAGTCTGCTATGCTCCTTGTCGGCCTACATAGGACTTCTAATGTCTCTAGCTCCCTGTACAGACAGAATGTCTTTAGCTGCTATAATAGAGTCCCCTGGAGCTATACAAGGTCCTGAATCCTCTCCGATTGACTTTGCTTGCATCTCTTAAGCACTGACATAAACGGGCACCAGTATTCACTGAGCATCCCTTTGCAACTTCTACTAACTATTTAGTGTAATAAATTGGAATATGGTCCTATTGCTCTCCAGCTTTGCAGCTGCATAAATATATGATGGTCTTCAATTCAAAGAACTCATGAGCAATATGAAAACCAAGAAACTGGGCTAAAATACAATGTCTAAATGTATCTCTCAAGTTTTGATTGTCCAAAAGATCTGCATGCTGTTAGATGGATTTGTAGCTGGTTGACAGACTGAACCCAAAGAGTGCTCATTAATGGTTCCACATCATCCTGGAAAAAAGTGACAAGTGGAGTGCCACAGGCTTCTGTCCTGCGCCCATTGTTGCTCAATGTCTTTATAAATGACTTGGATGAATAAATTGAGAGGATGTTTATCAAATTTGCAGATGACACCAAACTGGGAGGGGTAGCTAATGCTGCAAAAGACAGAATCGGGATTCCAGATGACCTTAACAGATTGGGGAGCTGGGCCCAAACTAACAAAATGAAATTCTACAGGGACTGTTCAACAGTGGAACAGACTCCCACAAGAGGTGATGATGGACTCTCCTTCCTTAGAGCTTTTTTAAGCAGAGGCTGGATGGCCATCTGTCACGGATGTTTTAGCTGAGATTGTATTGTAGGGGTCTGGACTAGATGACCCTCAGGGTCCCTTCCAACTCTAACATTCTATGGTTCTATTAACAATACAACTCCTGCCAATGTGAGACATATGTGAGAGAAATTGTTTTGCAAACCTTTGGAAGGCAGTGTGTGTCTTCACAATATCACCTTTGCCCTCTGCTAGCCAGAAGGCAGCTATTCACTTGGCAAGGTCAGCAACATCTCTCACTTAATGCATGGACTTAATCGCTGCCCGATCTGGTGGGGGGGAGTCCTTTGAACTTTGCAGGGTGCACTGTGCCCCCCTTCTGCTTACATCCCATGTGGTCAGAATGCAGAGTACCTGGAGCTAAATGTGTCGGAGCAAAGTGTGTTTGACTGAATGAATTCCCCAGTGGAAGGCAATGTTTTAAACACTGTCATTGGAATCAGTGAATTTTGCTTGAGCTGAAGACAGCTCTGGCTACAGATCCAAAGCTGGTAATTACAGGCTGCCAAAAACATCTAATGTTAATGAAAGGAAAAGTCAGGCAAAATGGGAATCATCATAAAACCTACACTTTTGAGGATGTGGCATTTATCCTATTTCAGCACCGTCACCTTCAGAAGAAGGAGGAAATATAAGAGGCTAGAGGGGAGAGGAATGGTGCTGAGGATATGACTCTTGAATTCTAAAAAGAAAGTTTCATTGCTCTTCCTTCTCATAAAATGTGTCCAGAAAAGCATTTTAAAAATGAACAAAAAATGCACTCTTTCCCCCCTCTTTTTTTACTGTACTGTAGCTTGTAATTCAACGAAATCAATCACTATTGAGGAGGAAACTCAACACTCTCTATAAGGATTAGAGCATTAGTGCAAAATGCAGCCCTTCAGAGTATTTTGCATCATAACTCTCGGGCAAGACTGTAGCAAATTCTCATCTCTCACATAGCAGCATAAATCTCGAGTAACATTTCTCCCTTCAGTTATTTCTGCGGCCTTAACTGAGAGACCACTATAATACTGGCTCTTTTGGAAATGACTTTGGGGCTACTTCGCACAGGAGTTCGTGAATAATGCAGGTGCAGGTCATATGCAGCAGGAAGTCTCAGTGTGAATGTAGCAGCCTGAAGGACCACCTTCTGCAGCCAGTCATCCAGGTAGGATCAGAACCACGGCAAAGCAATGCTGCCCACCCTCAAACTGGAAAGCACTCCAGAAGAGCAGCATGGACAATGCCACTGACAGCCACTGAAACACCAGGAAAGACACATACCTCCTGCCTCTCTTCCAAAAAGGCCATCATTCAGGACAATCGAGGCATTTTCTGTGTCAAACCTAGGCCTAAACCCCAACAAAAGACCACAACCACATGCTCAAGAACCTTGCCCAAGAAGGGAACATTAGCAACTGACCATTACTTAAGGAGTGGCCTTGCCAATCTCTCCTTTAGGCAGGCAGGCAGCGAACACCACCACTCCTGGTCCAGCTGTGTGTAACATTAAACAACAGCTACCCTGTATTTCCAAACAAAAGCTGCTGTGCCAGCTACTGTATACTGGATGCCCCAAGGTAATGAGTGCCAAAGGTACAACACTGAATAACTGCTGCTATTAATCAGTACTGTAAATTCCTTAACTGCAGGGAGACTGAAGAAAGGCAAGATAAATTCTTTGCACTGTGCCTTCACCATGGAAGGTGTTGGAGAGTTGCCCATATCTGAGCTATTGTTTTCCGGGGGGAGGGGCATCTAAGGACCTATGTCAAGCCGTGGTGGCAAAGGATAAAGATGAAAGCTAATTGAAAATTTACAAATTAACACATCACCAGGGCCAGATGGCATTCACCCAAGAGTTTTTAGAGTTCTCAGATGTGAAAGACCTAAACTTTAAAAAAACAAAAGAAAAATACTAATACTAGAAGATTGGAAGCCAGATAATGACCTTTTTTTAAAAGAGAAAGAATGCATGCCAAGAGGAATCTGGGAAATTATACATCTGCCAACCTAATGTCTGTCCAAGGTAATTTCAAAGACAGCGTTATTAAAGGTAAAGTTGTTAAGTGCAAAGAAGAATAAGTCATGCTGATGATAAACTAGCATGGCTTATGCCAAGAGACATATGCAAGCATATAAATAGGTCTGTCTAGTAGACATCAGAGCAATCTTTCCCAACATCTGGTGCCTCAATGATGTTTGACTGCTGTTCCCATCATCCCTGACCACTGGGCATACTGCCTGAAGATGACAGGGCTGAAATCAGACAATATCTGGGAATGCAAGTTTGGGAAAGACTGCATTATAGATTTGGACGTCCAAAAAACTTGTGACAACACTCCCCAGCAAAGTAAGCTTGATAAGACAGGGCTGTCTGCTTTCCCACCTCTATTGTATCACTAGCTATTTTCAGACAACGTAATGAAATAGCAGGCATAAAGATGAAAGACTCTCAATGGAAAATAAGCCTTTATGTGGATGACAATATTCTTTATTTAACTAATCCAGTCAGTTCCAGAAAAGCTCTTTAACGATGCATAAAGATCTACAGAAAAATTTCAGGCTATACATTGAACTGGAACAAAATAGAAGTGATGGCTTTTAATTAGAAAAGGGACAATTTAGCTCAAGATAGCATTGTAGCTCACCCACCTCGAACAGCAGGTGTGACTTACAAAATATCCCTCAGAGTCCTCCTAGATTAGACCATTTCACAGAGGAGTTTATCAGCATCCATGAAAGTGAAATAAACCTCTATGCTCAGTGGCAGTGTATCTCTGAATATACACATACAACAGAGAAGAATTTTGGCATTCATGCCCTGCTTCATGGGGCTGACCATATGGCCACAACTGGAAATGCAGATGGGTCCTTGGTCTGATCCAGAACATGAATTTCAACTAGATTTTAATAAAAACTGCGCTTTGGGAAATTGCTCAATGAGCATGACCCACATTTAGATTTCTCCCCTCTGAAATCAATAGGACTTGAGGGTGCTTAGCTTTGACTATGACTGTCCAAAGTAGATCTTGGCCAAGCACCTCTTTGAGGAAGTCAGACTCCACACTGAGTTTCCTTCTGGAAAGGCTAGAAACTGACTTCACCAACAGTTCAGCCCCCACTTTTAGAAATTCTGACAAAATTGTTATCTATGTGTTTGTAATCAAGATAAACTGACACCTTCATTAAATGTCCTCCAAGTAAGCCACTATGTTGAGATATGGTGCAATTTATTTTAATCAGTTAATTAATTGATTGGTTGGTTAAAAGCAAGCCAGGTCATTATTGGCTAACGGAAAAGTAGTACTTTATAACATCCACTTGAGACTTCAGGGTAATGGATAAAAGGATCTCATTAAAGTTCATGAATAAACTAGCAATCTAATCAACCAAACCAGTTAAGACAAATATTTCTAGGATTTAAGTTAGCATTTGGCCCTAGTGGTTAAATGTAACTGCCATAGCTCAGATCTAAGTTTTCCACAATAGCTGATGCATGGGTACACCTTTAATGGGCACGAGGCTTATTAACATCCCTTATTTGATCCTGCAAATATTTGCTCATCTGTTTAACTACAATGGAGCATAAGCCCTTTTAAAATATACTGCCACATTCTTAATAGTTTAAATCAGGCATCCCCAAACTTCGGCCCTCCAGATGTTTTGGACTACAATTCCCATCTTCCCCGACCACTGGTTCTGTTAGCAAGGGATCATGGGAGTTGTAGGCCAAAACATCTGGAGGGCCGCAGTTTGGGGGTGCCTGGTTTAAATTTCTACAAGCTGATTTATATATTGCGTCTATTACTCATGTGCATAGCTTTGCCCCTTCCTGAGCTACACACATCTATGGGCAAACACAATGTGGAATGTATGGCCCATTGGCCCAGGTAATCACATATATGAGGGGTCTCATCTCGCAAACTGGTCATTCCCATCCAAGTTTTCTATGTGTGCAACTGGCACATTAGGATCCACCATTCACTGCTATTCCATTTCTTGCCATCCACCCCAGTAGGTTCAGCTTGACAGAAAATATTATGGGTGTGAATTTTTTCCACCCCTACCCAGAATCTCTCCTCTCCCACTTAACCTAGAGAATTAAACAGCAGTTTGCCTCTTCTTTTTCGGACAATCGTGATTTTACAGGATTGTGCAAAGTCTGCCTTAAGCCTCTTCCCAACTTTTTTTCAAGCCTCTCCAGGAGTCCCCTGCAGTATTGGGGAGGTTTGTGGGGGAGCAGGGAAAGCAAGAGGGCTTCGTACTCCATGGAGATGCTTTCCTTTTCCCACTGCGGCTTCCCACGCTATATCCAGGCACAACACTTTTCTCCCATCTCAGGAGATTTCTGGAGAAGCTTTGGGGGGGGGGACAGTGAGAAGAACCTCAGGACTCAAATGATTCCCCTCCTGCCTCTCTGCAACACAGCCCCTGGGTGCTTTATGCTGAAGCTGGCTGTGAGTAGGAAAAGATTAGGAGAGAGGAATTATCCTGATTTGCAGAAAGACTGACACACACATGCCTATCTCTATCCAGAGCATTAAGCAGCCCAAAACATTTGTTTCTATCATTACAAGTTTTCCCCAAATCTTCTTGTTAGGAGTGTGGCAATAGAGGCTACCCACTGAAACGTCATGACACATCAAACCACCCAAGGAGCTTCTACATTGGGAATGACAGACTGCAGGTGTATTATGGGCTATTTTTATTTAGCTGGTTTACTGCAGAAAGGGAAAATCCCGATTATATGAAGAAAAAGTACAGGTTGGCATTTTTATAAAGACATGGCCATGTGGACACTGTGGAAAATCTCCAAGTATGAGCAGCACCAAGTGCACAATAAACTGAAATGTGAAAGCACCCTTTTTATTCTTTAACAACATTTATATACCTCTGTAAAAGCGGTTTACGAAAAAAGGGTCAACATCAAGAGAAAATGCCCACCTTGTTTTCCTGCAAGTGCATGCACCAGGAAAAAGCCAGGACTTTGAAGATGAACAACAAATACATGTTAGAAATTGGCTCCACATTTTAGAGATAGGAATTAGCAGGAAAGTAGCTCAGTTCAGTAAAACAAAGAAACAGGGTTATATACAATGCTGCATGAGCGACATTCCACCTGCACAATGGAATCTCCCCTTCCTCTCTGCTTCCTGCATGCCCCCTCAATCTGCTCTGGTAGGTCCCTATATGAAGAAGTGTTCATGCACACAAAAGCTCATACCAATAACAAACTTAGTTGGTCTCTAAGGTGCTACTGGAAGGAACTTTTTTAAAAAAATTGTTTCAACTACAGCAGACCAACACAGCTACCTACCTGTAACTAGAACCTCTGGAGCAGGTTTTGAAGGTGCATGGGGAAAGAGGGGGTATAATGGGAGGGGCAGGAGGGGAAGTCTGTTGTGCAAGCAGAATTTAAACTTTGGATACAATACAACCCATGGGTTGTTGTTTTTCTTTTTGCTCATGCAATTTTATCTATCTTTGCTCCAGCCCCTTCAACACAAGCATCTAATCAAATGCCTTTTGAAAAAGTACTGCGTTTTTTAAAAATAAAATCTATACCAGCATTAAGTCATTGTTCTTCTTTCACAGGCAATATATTAAACAAGTAGTAAGGGGGAAATGATTGAAATTATGCCCACAAGTAAGTGTGTAATTAAATAAATTATGTCTGTAATCATTTTTTTTTAAAAAAAAAAAGAACCCCAGATGAAAAGCAGTTCAATATTACATAATGTAGAACCATACATGGGGTACAAGTGAGAACCTTTTCAAAAAACAATCCATCATCAACTTAATTTCTATTTAAATACTTCCAGGTTGGTTGCTTAAGGTAGGCCCATGCATTGCACAGTGAAAAGCTGGGTTATTGGTATAGCTTATTAAAGACCTTGCCACATTCTTTCATCTTACAAATCAAAACAGTATCAGGGATTCACTTGCTCAGACCTACCAATAGGAACCTCTGCCCACAACCTTAACAGTCAGCCTAATGACACAGCCAATAAAATTCCCTTGTACACTCCTACAGCTGTTTCCTAGGTAACCACCACAGAACCATATAAACTGGATAGACGCAGTGGAAAGAAAGGAACAATGCAGCGGCAACCTAATCCTACAATATCTCTGCTTTTAAAGAACAGCTTTCACTTGGTACAATTCCACCGCCCTTCCCGAGCTGATTCATGCAGAGAAAGTTATTCACAAAGTTGAGGGATTTGTGCTCCCCCTAACGCTTCTATCTGTTCAGCATCATCACAGGAGGAGTTAGGGAAGGGCTGTGCCATTGCCAAGTATCGCACAGTATCTCTGAGGTGAAGTGAATGCAGAGAAGTCCACTCATGTGATTGCAGTGGCTGAGAGAACCTGGAAGAGGCCCAATTCACTGGCTGGCAGGCAGGCAGGCAGGCAGACATGAGGGCATTGGATGAGAGCTGCCCTGAGGCTACGCTGCTCTGCAGAAACTGTGGGCTGGTTGACATGGGATCTTTTGCCCTGACAGGCTGACACCTGGATGAATTTACTGCAGATGACTATACATGAAAACATGACATCAAAATGTTTCATGTGTGCCACTTGTTGAGAGCTACCACAGCCTAGCAGCCAACAGACAGGAAGCTGCCTTATACCAAGTCAGATCATGGGTCCATCTAGCTCATGACTGTTGACGCTGGCTGGCAGCAAATCCCCAAGGTTTCAGGCAGAAGTCACTCCTCATCCTACTTGGAGATGCCAGAGACTGAAACTGGAACCTTTTGCATGTAAGGCTTAACCCCTGAACTATACCCCTTCCTCCAGTCCACTACTCAACTCTTACCTCTACCATGAACCCGCTCCTCTCAAAACAAAATTGCTTCGCCGTGCATTTCGATTATACCTTGTAAGGCTATCCTAACCCTCCCCAAAGTGATTTAGATAGGGAATAACAGGAACCACAGCATGGGCTTGGGGGTACAGAGAAGAAGCTGTGTTACTACTTAACCATTGACTGAATGCTCATGGCTCATGACCCTCGTTGTGCCTCACAAAAATGGCCTTGTAAATGAATGTGCTCACTTTAGCACCAAGAGAGCACCAAATTGGGCAACCTTTCCAAAAATCAAAGGAATTATTTATCAAAGGTTTATTTATCAAAGGAATTTGGTGTGATAAAGTAATAGGAAATTCCACCACCCTATCACCCCATTGATATGGAATGCTATGTATGAACTCACCCCATGACAAGCATTGAATCTACAACCCCAGCACCCCCACCCATTGCTGACGTAAAAGCAACTTAACCTGTAAAAACATAAACACAAATACAGTACATTATCCTATAAATGAAATGGGGGACAAATAAATTTATATGAAACATGAATGTTTTTATAATTCAAAACAGTCCCTCCCAAGAATGGCAGAAAGATTTAGCAGCACAATCAGTCCATAAATTGCTCTGGGGAAAATGTACGGTTTTACTTGATGCCCAAGAACCACCTTCTGGAGTCAGACATACAATCAGGAGTGGAATCACTGCAATGCAGTACCCCAATACAGATAGCAGCTCCAAAAGGATACCATGGTTGATAGTATCAAGGAGGATCAAAAGGATCACACACACACACACACACCCAGGTCTCTCCCACCACAGGACAACCAAAGCAGCTTCTGTGCCAAAATCAGGCCTGAATCCAAAATGAAATGGATCTAGAAAATCCGTCTCTTCCAAGAGTACCTGGATCTGGCTGGCAACCACCCTCTCAAGAATCTTTCCCAAAAAGGAGCAGCATCTTTGTGATGTGCCAAAATGAAGAGTGACTATATATTGAATGTTATTGATCACAAGACTCTCCAGTAACCAAGATGGTGTGCTTCCTAAGTAGACTAAGGTTTCCAAAACACTTACTTCAGAAACTAGAAACTGTGGTTAATATCATATCATATCATATCATATCATATCATATCATCATATACACCACTAATGCTGCAACCCTAAACACAATTAGTAGGTGAGAAGGCTGCACTAAATACAGCAAGACTTACTTCTTAGCAAAGATGCTTAGGTTAGGCTGCAAGGCTGCAATCCTATTTACCTGGGAGTAAGCATCACTGAACTAAGTGGGACTTCCTTTTGAGTAAGTATGCACAGTATTGATGAGTTTACATCTGCAAAATTGGTGTTTTCCCTGTTTCCACTAGGGTGACATCTTCAAGCATCCCACCAGAAATTGGCACATTTAACTCCTTTAAAGACATGCCACTGATACACGAATGCTCTGCAGACAGAAATAAGCCCAGAAAGCCACCTTCACTCATAGCATAATGCACACTTTCTCTTCACCAAAAAGTTTTTGGGGTTTTGTTTTTTTAGTCTAATGGCTCCAAGTCATGGATAACTGAACTAGGAATGCCATCTTTTCCCTCCATCACACAGTGACAACAGGCAGAGAAAGGTAACATACTCAGCAGCAAAGGAAATTGGAAGCGGTCATTAAGAAGACTGTGTTTAGAGCTGGGCTTTCAAAAGAAATATCTGAACAAAGCTATGTTGCAAGTTCGTGATGCCATTATATCAGGGCAAGATGCAGGAAGTTTTTTCTGAAGCCTAGCTGAACAATGTACTCTCAGTGCAATACTGATGGGCTATATCTTGCTTTCCCAGTGGAAAGGCATGGTCTCAGTCTGTAATATAAAAACATTATTGCTTAGTGCTTTTTTGTGAAGAAGTAAGGAGGATGTAATTTCAAAAGATGAGCGGGAATCCCATCCCCTGAGATTCAGCACATAATCTCATTATCCCAACTTCAAACAAATTCATATTGTCTTCTAACTTTAGGTAATCATTATGGGGCCCCCAAATCTAGGAATCTCTTATGCAAGAAATTCTTCCATTTTTCATACACAGCTAAAGCATTGGAAATGACCATATAATTGGTTAGGCTTATTTCTCTGGAGAGCACTCTTTGGAAAGGACAGTGTTATCAGGAGAAATAAAAAGAACAGTGTAGAAATTGCCTTGTTTTTGCCATTCTGTAATTCATTTAATTCTGGTTGCATGACAGTAGCTGCTATAGAACCACAGGATCAAAATTTCAATATCAGGAAGCAGTGCAAGAGCTTGTTCTATCAAGTATAACAATGCAATGTTCCCAATATGCCGATCACGTCCTCTGAGCCTGCGAAGTTCTGGAATCAATGGACAGCAAGTCAAAATAAGCAACATCTGCCAGCTCTTTACCAGATGCCAGATAATCTGCTCCCCTACTCCTCCAATTCAATTTCCTAACAGCTAAAGAAAAGGTCTACAGCCCATTTTAGATCCTTTAATAATTGTGTCGTTATTTATTTGGCTTCTGGGCACATCCTGTGCAAATTGGAGTAGCAAGCACAATACATGGCCAACCGATAGCCCAACTACTTACTGTTCATAGATGGACAAAAAGAAAAAATCTTAAACAAAAACACAAGCACAAACTACTAATGCTGCACTTTAGTTCAGGAAATGGTTCAAAACTGCCAATGTTTGTATAAAACTTGAAGTCACTGGACTTGCTGCCCAACTCACAGTGGAAGACGGCACATAGGTTGCATCTTGGCAAGAGAAATAAGTTGAACATAGCTAAAGTACCGATGTGAAATAGTATACTTTCAAACAAAAGCATTTCAGCAGCATTTATCTCTCTCGAAAGTATTCAATTCCTGTGTTTAAAATGCAATGAAGAGGCTGTGGCACCCTCTGAAACCATCATCTGAGGCCCTTCCTTTGTGTGCCTCCTTGAGGGGCCCACAGGTTGGCAACATGAGAATGGGCCTTTTCTGCGGTGGTTCCGCATTTGTGGAATGCTCTCCCCAGTGAGGCTCACCTGGCACCTTCATTACATATCTTTAGGCACCAGGCAAAAACATCTCAGCCTCTGGCTGATTAACATTCTGTGGCCTTATAAATGTGTTTGTGGGAGGGGGGTTATTGAATCATAGAATTGTAGAGTTGGAAGGGACACTGAGGATCATCTAGTCCAACCCCCTGCAATGCAGATGTCCCATATGCAAATCAAACCTGCAACCCTGGTGTTATCAGCACCACACTCTAACCAACTGAGCTAGCTAGGCTGTTTGTTTTTGTTTTGTTTTTATTAGTTTGTTTTAGTTTTATTATTTATTTTGTGTCCTCATTTTGTATTTTTATGTTGTGAAGTGTCCTGTGATCTTCAGATGGAAGGCTGGTATACAAATTTCATAATTAATCATAATGTGTGGCTCAAACATAGGCAGTAACCCAGTGGCTTATGGGATGGAAACCCACAGGGGAAATGGGACTTCCTGAAACCATTGGTTTATTTACTTATACAGACACTGTATCTAATGGATACAGTGTGGAGAGCAGAAAGTTATTTGCCTAATTTGTTGCTAAACTGGAAAGTGTGCAAATGGTTGACTAACCACAATTCTTAATCCCTCTTACCATGTTTTCAGTGGCAAAATTAGCACATAAAAGTATGCACCTTGGAGGAACTCTCAAGTCACATCAAGCATGAGGCAAAGGCAGATAAACTCTCCATCAGACAAACACACATACACAAGGTGAAATCCATGTCTATCAGTTGTGACTTTGCTACTTAAGTAAAAAAAGGGGGGGCTGGTCATTTCAAAGAGTGCAGTTTTTCAACCTCTTAAGCACATGAAGTGAAACCAGCAAACATGCAAGATTTCCCATATCCTTCATGTTCCGCCACCTGGTGGGACATTTCCTCAAACTTTTATGAGCTCCGGGTGCAGCACTCATTTAGTGTCCCTCCCCTGCAGATCTTGCAAACATCTTCATCCCCTACCTCTGAGATCTAACAGGACAGCACAAAATCTCACAGGACCAGCATAAAATCACACACATGAACCTTACTCTACATCCCCCCCCCCAAAAAAAGACAACCCCTGCCAGCTGAAAGATCAAAAATGAAGCTTTTCGCTTTTTCTCGGTCCTTGCCTCTATTCCTCCACAAACTACCCCTCTCCACATATGCCCCCCACATTTTCTGGCAAGAGGGTAAAACCACATCAGGCACTTCAACAATTCTGATCGCCTAATCCTCTTCCCATCATCGACCAAGAAAGAACATTCAAAGCTCACGATGCTGCCGATTGTGTTGCAAAGAGGATTCCCTCCACCTCCTCCCCGCCCCCCCAGTTTAGAAAGGTGACTTCCATTCTTGAGACATAAATCATTTTGAAAGAGCGTTGTACTTTATTTAAAATCATTATGCACACAATAAATGCACAACAATAATAACAACAGAGAGAGCTTCAGCAGGGGGCCTCAGAAGACCGCTTGCATTTCCAACAGACTTAAAAAAAAAAAAAACCAATGCGAAGACAGCTCCCGGGCGCTTTCCTAAGTCAACGGCAAGCGCATGCCCTCCGGCGGTAGCGTTTGCCCCGGAGGGGTTCCTGCAGCCAGCCAGCCAGCCAGCGAGCCTTACCTTCATCCTGCATCCTCTGCAGACACAGCGTCAGATTCTTCCTCCAGCCCGGCATCCCGGCACAGGGTCAACCTGCTCGCGCTTGTGCACAAGCCCCGAAGGTGTTGGCGGCGGCGACGGCGGCGGGAGGCTTCCCCTCCTGGGTAGAATAAGGCTAAGCTGAGAGTTCCCCACGCCACCCCTGCCCAGCACAGCACGCCGAAAGTGTTGTGGCTCGGAGAGAGGCGAGCGCGGGCAGCGAGCCGCTGGGGGAGCCAGGCTGCCTGCTCGGCCACGCTAGGCATCGATTCGCGCCGCGTGCTCCATCTGTGTTTGGGGCCGGCGGGGAGGAGGGCGGGGAATCGGCCGAGAAGGCGAATGCGTGGAAGGGACGCGAGGACTAGACAGAGAAGGTGCGCGGGACTAGCGGCGGCGCCCCGAAACCTTTCCCGCCTGCCCTGTAGTGACTGAGGTACGTCTACGGCAGCAGCAGCTCTTAACGTGTGGGGACCGTACTATGTGACAAGAGAAGCCAGGGGAGGAGGAGGCGGAGGCGGAGGGAAAGGAGGGGAGCTCGCCTGTTTCCATCCAGTCCAATCTTTCGACGCCCGGGAGGATCCCGCCGCGGCCGCGGGCTTCTGGGCTCCCGCGACCGCCTGGCCGGCCCAGGTCTCTAGCGCGCGCCTTTCCTTCTTCCTGGCGATGTCTTCCGGGCGCTCGCGCCTCATTCCCTGCAGGCGCCGCCGGCCGAGGGAGTGCAGGCCGCCGGCTCAGGCTTCAGCCGCGCGCGCCGGCTCTGCTCGCGCTCGGCCGGCATCTTCTCTCGGCGCAAGTGAGCGGGAGAAGAAGGGCTCCTCCGGCGACAGCGAGGAGCAGCAGCTCGGGCACCTGGTTCGCTCGCCGCCTTCCCGCGCTTTCGACCGTTTTCGCCTCCGCTGCCGCTCCTCGCACGTGGTGGGGTGGTGGGAGTCTCTCCGGCGACAACCCCCCCGCCCGCCCCCCGCGCGCTTTCCCTGCTTGGGTTGAGGGTATGTAGGGTATGCTTCTGCAACGGAGGAGGAAGAGACACGCGGGGGAACGGCGCTAGCCAACACGTCGAAGGGGAGCGCTTGTCAATGGCCGGGCGGCTGCCTGCGCTGCGCCTCCACTTCCACCCCCCAGGAGGTGCGAGCGACGCCGGGTCCTCAAGTGGAGCGAAAGGCCGGCTCTTCCACAGCCCACACAGGCGAGCTGCGCGAAGCTCGAGAGACGCGTCTGGCGCGCGCGCACACACACACCTCCCTTTCCCTGCCAACAAACGCCCCCCCCGCCCCCCCCACACTTCCACTTTTTTTTCCTTTTTAAACTTATTTAAAATGTTTATTCCTTCAGTAGCACCTTAAAGACCAACTAAGTTTTTATTTTGGTATGAGCTTTTGTGTGCATGCACACTTCTATCTGAAGAAGTGTGCATGCACACTAAAGCTCATACCAAAATAAAAACTTAGTTGGTCTTTAAGGTGCTACTGAAGGAATTTTTGTTTGTTTGTTTCGACTCAGACCAACATGGCTACCTACCTGTAATTAAAAATGTTTATGTCAGGCATCCCCAAACTGCGGCCCTCCAGATGTTTTGGCCTACAACTCCCATGATCCCTACCTAACAGGACCAGTAGTCTGGGAAGATGGGGATTGTAGTCCAAAACATCCGAAGTTGGGGGATGCCTGGTTTATGTGCTACTTGTTAGGGAAACCCATCGCAAGGCCGTTTAAAACAAAATCCATTAGAGGCGGTGCTATATTTTTTCCCCAGAAAAAGATGTGTGAGAACTCACCATAAATTGTGAGTCAGGGTCATAGGTTCACTTTCAGAGGACCTATTTATTAATCATTCATCCTGACTTGTTTCCATAGTTTTCCCAAGGCTGTTACACTGTATCATATAGATTTGTTTGTTATCCCTTCTACCGCCAAGGGAGCAAAGGGGGGGGGATGATGGACATCTTCCTCATGAGCACATCTTACACAATGGAAGAAAGTTTAAAGTGATGCCCATTGGGGGGGGGAATAAAATCCTAATGTCACATATACATAGATGGGGTTTTGAACTGGAGGTGAGTGACCGGGAAGGAGGTGTAAGAGTTGTAGTGAATACCGGTAGCTCAATGAAAATGTCAACCCTGTGTGAAAAAGGCAATTTTTGTGCTTGGGATAATTAGGAAAGGGACTGGGGGTGGGGGCTGTCAGTATCATTATACAAATCTATGCTTCCACCACACTTGGAATACTCTGTACAGTTCTGATTGCCTCACCTCAAAAAATACAGTAAAGTTGGGAAAGGTGCAGAAAAGAAACCAAAATGATCAAGGGGGTGGAGGAACTTGCCTATGAAGAAAGGTGCTTTTTAGTTAAAACAAAAGGCAAGTATAAGGGGACATAGCAGAGGTATTTAAAATTATTCACAGTGTGGAGGAAAAAAGAGAAGTTTTTCTTCCTGGAGGAAATCAAGAGAGCGAGTCCTTTTCCATAGTTAAACTATAGAAGTCATTATCACAAGATGTAGTGGTGCCCACCAACTTGGACTGCATTAAAAAAGGATTTGACAATTTTATGGAGAATAAATCAATCAATAGCTACTAGCCACAATGGCAAAGTTCTGCCATATGCCAAAGTTCTGCAATATCAGTTGCTAGGAATCACAAGTGGGGAAAGCACTGTTGAATTCAGGTCTTGCTTGTGGGCTTCCCACAGAAATCTGGTTGGCTACTGTGAAAAAAGAATGCTTGACTAGATGGACCTTTGGACTGATCCAACAGGGCACTTCATAAGTTCATCATCAGCATCAAAATGCCAGCCTCATTTAATCTGGATTTTTTTTGGGGGGGGGGACAGAAAATCCAGTAAGCTTAAACACACACACACATATCTGTTAACTGCACATCATGTGTTCCAGCTATGGTACATCAAGACCATATGCACATCACAAGATAGCATCTTTGCTTGTTTCGCTCTTCCCTTCATAGAATCAATAAATTGGGAGGGATCCAGAGGGCCATCTAGTCCAACCCCTTGCGATGCAGGAATCCTGCCCACAGTGATTCCTGGGTGGGCTCAAACCACCAACCTTCTGGTTAACAGCCATATGCACTTGACTCATATGCACTTGATCCATTGCACCAATGGAACCAGTAATGCCATTCACTATTTTTTAATGGTCATAGACTTATGTGTGACCTCTAAAGATGCCAGTACAGTGGTACCTCATGTTGCTTACGGAATCCGTTCTGGAGCCCCATACACAAAATGAAGTCCCATGTTTGTGCATGTGCGCAGCGCAACTCAGCAATTCTGCGCATGCGCATGATATCATTTGTAGTGTCTGCGCATGCGCGAACTGCCGAACCTGGAAGTAACCCATTCTGGTACTTCTGGGTTCGGCACGTACGTATCCCGTGTCGTACGCAACTCGCAGCATTCATAACAAGAGGTATGACTGTATTTCTTTCCATATCACCTGACTTTTGTCTGCTTTCAGACTGGATGACCTGGAACCAAAGGAGATCTTCCATGATCTGGTCTTTTTTCAAAAGTTCGGCTGATATGGGTGACTTAGTTTTAAGCAAGTAAACATCTTTCAGCCATAACTGGGAGCCTGAAGTGAAGCTGTCTGTAGGCAGAAGTAAAGCACGCATCATTGGTTTTCATGGTCCAAGCTGAAAGAAGGAAACAGACACATGGTTGTGGGAAGAATAAAGGATCATAAAATATTTTTTTCACTGAGTGTATTTGGCAGTTGGTTGCCTTTCTAAGTATACAGTTAGGTGAGCAAAGTAGTTTTGTCTCCGGTCTCAATGACACACACACACACACACACACACACACACACACACACTTGTGTGAATAAGGTGGCAGAACTCAGTCATAGTTTTATAGGGTTTTTTTCTTTTCATTTTAAATGACTGCTCACAAAGAGTTAACAATCTATGCCTATGGCCTCAAAAATACCTCACTGATTACACAGTATCCAGCAGAGCCTTAACATAAGAATAACAAAGGAGACGTGCAAGACACAAAGTTTGCAGAGTTTTTTAATTTCCTGGAGTAGGACATTTCTTAGCAGTGACTGGCAGATCTTCCTGTGCTTTGCCAGGCCTTTATTAGCAGACCAGTAGGTCTCAATATGGATCTCTTTCTATTGTAGAATTGATTACATTGTCAGCTGTGAGAGATAACCTTTATGAGGTTACAGAGTAAACTCTCATACCAGCAAAAAGTGTGCAGCAGTTTGGCCAAGTTTTGCTGCAGACACTTTCCCCATAACCACTGGACAGCTGGCACATTTTTCACCCCATAGTTGCTTTTATTGCTGTTAATTAATTTATACACCACTCAGTACCCAGGTAGGCTTCCAAGTGGTGTACAAGTATAAAAACCAATTGCACAAGCATTAAAATTTAAACATCCATAATTACAACACACAGTAAAACAATCTCAGTTAAACACATGCATCTGTAATTAAAATATGCAAGAACACAACCCCATTAAATTGACATGGTAATTAAAACAAGAGGCTCAGGCTAGAGATCAAGAGAATGCTTGTGTCAACATGTCCATCTTCAAAAGCTGGTGGAATGTCAGTAAAGCTGGGGTCTCCTGTATTTCAGCAGGGAGCAGACTTCATAGGATGGGTACTACTAGCAAAAAGGCCCACCTCTGCCAACTAATTAGCATTAGGCTGTGGCAGGACTAACCTGGTTCCATTTGCTTATCAAAATGCTAGTACTGAGCAATGAAAGGGAAGTCAATATTTCAGGTACCCTGGTTCAGAGCTACTGGATAGTTGCATCCCATGGCCACTTTGAGAAGGAAGTAGTAGTGAAGGCACCACCACCAGCTCTCAAACACATAATGGCCTGCAGGAAGTCCCATCCCTCTTTTTCAATTGGCAGTTGGTGTGATAGCGGTGTTTTATGAGTAAAGTTCTCTGGGTTGGCCCATCTTGTTTTGTCGCCAGTACTCAACATGGTGCTCTCCAAATGTTGTGGGTCATAGTCACACCACAGAGTTAAAGCACGTTTTCACTCACATGGCTTCCCTTCCCCAAGAATCCTTGGTATGATTCCCCTTCCCCAAGAATCCTTGGTATGATTCCCCAAGAATCATACATAAGGGTCTGGTGGATTCTGTTTCAGTGTATCTGACGAAGTGTGCATGCACACGAAAGCTCATACCAAAATAAAAACTTAGTTGGTCTTTAAGGTGCTACTGAAGGAATTTTTTATTTTGCTTCGACTCAGACCAACACGGCTACCAAGAATCCTGGGGACTGTAGTATAGTGATACCTCTACTTACAAATAACTCTACTTACGAATGTTTCTACTTACGAATGGAGCTCTGTCTGCCATCTTGGATGCAGTTTAGATAGGATTTTTTCTACTTATGAATTTTTAGATAGGGTTGCTTCGACTTACAATTTTTTTCTCCGAATGCATTCCTATGGGATTCGACTTACAATTTTTTTCGACTTACGAATGTGCATTCGGAACGCATTAAATTCGTAAGTAGAGGTACCACTGTATATTAAGGGTGTCGGGAACTGCAGTTCTGTCAATAGTGAACTTAAGGTCGGGGGGGGCAGCAATATGCTTTAAATGTATGATGTGGGTGTGATAATAGATTACAACTTCATCTGTCCCAGCTTTCTGACTCAAATCCTCTACCTAATTTCCCGAAGAAAGAGAATCTGATCCTGGGGTCATGACAGCTATTTAGTTTTAAAACAACAGTGGAAGGCAAAATAATATGAGTTGTGCCACATGAGTTTGGCCCTCAGTGACCCCATTTTATCTTTATGTCTGTCAGCACTCACCACTGGAATTTTGTATTAGAGGAAATGATTTCTGTTTTAAAGCTAGTTGTGAGTAATTGCAAGGTCTGCTCGTTGTAGTATAAAGGTAGCGGATGACCATCAGTCCTCTAAATGGCATGTACATTTCACCTTTGCAAAGAGTAACTCAACATATTTCTAATAATAATAATAGTTTGGACTTTTCCTTTGATGTCAGGAATCAGCATTGTCAAGGGACACAGTCTTAAGAGCAGCACTGATAAAAGATAGCTAAAGTGTATTAATTTGATTATGGGGTAGCTAGCAACTTCAGAGGAGCAGTATTGAATGCTTTAACAGTATTTCCACATTTAAACTCCCTGGTTTTGCAAACTTCTGTATATAACAAAAGGGTTGGATCAGGTTGTTCCTTCCCCACTTTTCAAAAGCCTGAATACCAGATATTTTTCCCCTCTAGAACTACAAACACTGATGATAAAAAAGACCCCTGTTCCATGGAGCCACTTGCTCTATGTCAGGTATGTCCAACAATTAGATCGTTATCTACCAGTAGATCACTGGATGTCTGCAGTAGATCACTGGTAGATCATTGACTCCCCACAAAGAAGCTGAACAACTGTGACTCCCCTAACAAAAGCTCAATATTTTACCTCCTCCCTGAAAAAAACTCAACAACTTTGACCCGAACCCCAAAAAAGGGGGGTAGATCACTGCCAGTTTTTAACTCTGTGAATAGATCGCAGTCTCTTGGGAGTTGGCCACCCCTGCTCCATGTCATGGGGGCTGGGGAACCAAAGTTTGATCTCAGATGTTGATTCAGGTAACATAATAGCTGCAGATTGAACAACACCTGGGGTCATACACTCCAGTTGGCTGATCTCAGTCGACATTCTAGCAGCAGCACCCCAGTTGAAATTTGCAGGTGCTTTTGAAGGGGTTGGACCCACATAGAACACATTAGAGTACTCCACTCTGAAGGGCTCTGCTGGATCAGGCCAAAGAGCATATCAGGTCTTGAGCAAATCCTGAGTGCCAACATTCATTCATTCATTCATTCATTCATTGCTTGCATTTACATATCCCACCTTTTCTCCAAGGAGCTCAAGATAGCTTGCATGGTTCTCCCTCCCATCTCCTCTAATCCCCACAACGGCCTTATGAAGGAAGTTAGGCTGAGAGACAGTGAATGGCCAGTGAAGTCACCCAGTGAGCTTCACAGGCAAGTGGGGGCTTGAACCTTGGTCTCCCAGGTCTTGGACCTAGTCCAACATTCTAATTGCAACACCATATTGGCTAGGTCTGCCTTCCCCAGGATAGGGTGCAGCTGGCGTACCAGCCAAATCTGGTAAAAAGCATTCCACCACCTAAGCTTCCAAAAGCAGCCCTACTATGCATCATCGCTCCCTTTCTCACATTCTAGTATTTCTCAGAGGATTGCTTTCAAGTTCCACAGCCGCTGCCGCATATCGATTTCTGATCCGCTGATGGAATCTTTGGCTCGTAATTCAATCTACTGGTACAACTGACCACGTTACCATAGTCTCCTATTCCAAGTTGTCAGCAAAGGAGCACGAGCTCCTTTTCCACAATTGCTTCATGCTATTAACTTGCGCTTGTAATTGTGTAACACAAGAGACAACAGCTGTTCCGCCATTCATTCCGACTGGATCAATTTTGAGTTCCAAAATCTTGGCAGTTGGCATCTCAGTCGTGGGTACGCCGCAGATGTGATGCAATGTCTTCCATGGCTAATTTAGCTCAGATTTATTCAGCAACATATAGCGAAGCCCTTTGTGGGGCAAATGGAAACATTTTTACCACCTTTTAGATTGTTTGAGAAAATTGCTCTTCTGCAAATTTCCACCAAGAACCCCATAAATCTTGGTCTCCTAATTTTCTTGAACAAATCCAGCTAATGAAACTCAAGCCTAATTTTCTTGAACAAATCCAGCTAATGAAACTCAAGACAAGGCCCAGTTTGTTCATCTTTCTTCCCTCCCCCCCAAAAAAAAACCTTCAGTTCCATGTTAAATCCATGTTAATGGGAATTAAAAGGTTGCCTCCAATACTAGTCTTATTCAACTGTAAACCCAGGAAAGTTAGCCATGCCCATTAATTTCAATGGGTCCAACCTGAGGAGGACTAACATACAACCTACTTTCAAATACTGATTCCTTGATTATCACCTTGGATGTGAGATACATATATCCCATGCAAGTTTCCAGTACAGGAAATATTTGTCACATACATACATGGTTTGAGCACTTTTCATTGTTTTATCTTTGAAATTAAACCTAGACCTTGAACAGTTTATTCACTTTATTGCTTGGAAGCACTAAGATGGAGAGGGCAATTAAATTGCACAAAGCTGTGGTGTAAACCACTGAGCCTTGGGCTTGCTGATCAGAAGGTTGGCGGTTCAAATCCCCGCAACGGGGCGAGCTCCCGTTGCTCTGTCCTTTCTCCTCCCAATCTAGCAGTTTGAAAGCATGTCAACATGCAAGTAGATAAATAGGTATCGCTCCGGCGGGAAGGTAAACAACGTTTCCGTGCACTGCTCAGGTTTCGCCAGAAGCAGCTTAGTCATGCTGGCCGCATGACCCGGAAAAACTGTCTGTGGACAAATGCTGGCTCCCTCAGCCAGTAAAGCGAGATGAGCACCACAACCCCAGAGTCTTTCGCAACTGGACTTAACTTTCAGAGGTCCTTTACCTTTACCCCACCTGCAACAAATGAGGAGAAACATCCCAGAGAATTTAAGGTGCCTTTCTTTCTCTCAACCCACCAACTAATTTTCTATTTCAAGTCAAGTTTTCTGGCCAGTCATGGCTGGTGTTTTTTTTTTCTCCTTGTTTGTGCTGCTAACCTGTGACTAACCTACAGCATTTATTGCACATCTCTGGTGTATACTGTTGCTTTATCAAGTGCAGGTGTTTTCAGCAGTTGCTTAAATCTTGGTGGCATTTCAATACAATGACATCTTGGGCTGATCTGCAAACTTGGTTTGTAATATAAGCAAGTCCTTCCATGCCTAGTGTGTGTACAGGCTTGCTCTGGGGACTTCATTAAAACCCAGTGGTGTGTGTGTGTTAAGTGCATTCTGTACCTTGCCAAGTTTGCTACTGACTTCACAAGGAATTGTGTGCTGCTGTATAATCCTCAGTATGAAAAGAAAACTTCATACATTTCTTAATTGCAAAATTGTTATTTACCTTTTGTTAATCAGATGTGTCTTTTTCTGGTCCTTATCCAGCAAAAAATAATTACTCAAATACATTTTTTAACCCTGTCCAGCCTTTTCTATATGCCAGGCTTCCTCAAACTCGGCTCTCCAGATGTTTTTGGACTACAACTCCCATGATCCCTAGCTAGCAGGACGAGTGGTCAGGGATGATGGGAACTGTAGTCTCAAAAACATCTGGAGGGGGGAGTTTGAGGAAGCCTGGTATATGCCTAAAATTCTAGTATTCTGACAGTTATGATTCTTGATTCCCTTCTCTTGCCGTATTACCACATGGGGACCCCAGTCAAGTGTTCTTGATCTTCATAGTAGCTTCAGTGTTGCTTTTAGCGCTTGAAGTGCATTTTCCTCCTCATCAGTTAGGCCAACTCCCACTCCCAGCTGTGGTGTCTCTTTGCTATGTGAGAAACACCAACTTTCTGGGGCATGTTCCCCACCAGGCATCCCCAAACTTTGGCCCTCCAGATGTTTTGGACTACAATTCCCATCTTCTCCAACCACTGGTCCTGTTAGCTAGGGATCATGGGAGTTGTAGGCCAAAACATCTGGAGGGCCGCAGTTTGGGGATGCCTGTTCTACACAAAGAGAGTATCACACAGGCCTGGCCTGCATATACAGAGGTGGCAGAAAACTAGGGTAGTATAATGTGTCCTAGTTTACTGAGGATAATACTCTATTTGAAGGAAATCTTCTGTTTGAAGGGCTGGGGAGAGGAGCCAGGCAAGTTGGGAGTCATCTCATTCATGTGGCTAAGGCTACTTTCTATGTGCTGTAGCTTGGCTCATTTTGATGTGGGGGGCCCCCCATATGCTCTGCCCCCAGTTCAGTCGCACCTCCTGTATTCTTCAAAAAGGAATAAAGAAACTACAATTCCTGGAGGGGCCTCCATTTTCTGATTCACCTCAGGTGACAAAATGTCTTGGGCCAGCCTTGATCTGCAGGGACAGGAGATGCTACAGTGAGGTGATGTGCAGTACTTAAAAGACCCAGGTGCCTTCTCAGCCATGAGATCTGGAACACCAAAAATGACTGAAATCAGAGATGCACCCAGATCTAGGAATGGCTGAGGCAGCAGAACAATAAGCTGCACTCAACTTTATTGTTTACTTTTCTTCAATGGGCTCCCTCAAAGAGGGGGAAGTTTTCATTCCAAAGTTCACCTCAGTGCTAAGAGTGCCTTTCTTGAATGTGTCAACGGTCACTGTGAATCCACTGCTGCTGATTTCATGTATTATTCGCAATGACTTCTGGTCAGTTGCATCAGTTCAGGAACAGAAGGATCAGAATGTGATACTTTCACCTCTCTCCTCTACCCCATCCCTGAGCATGGATGTGAACCCGCAGCTGGGGCCAGAAGACAGCCCCTATGAGACTGGCAATTATTGCCTTTCATCCCTTCCATTTTGGCAGGAGTAGGTGGCTCTCTTTGTTAAATGCGAGGTGAAACTATGCCTCCGGCACTCTGAAAATAAAACTGCAAAAACCAATTTAATTCTCACAATACAGTATAGCAATTTAAAGAGAGGATAGGGCGACAGGGGTAGAAAGATGTTCTCATTAATAAGCCGCATGTTTTGCTAAACGATTGCCACCCTGCTGAGCCATCTGAACTGTGAATCTCCAGCGACAGTCCTTTACTGCCATCTACTGAGAAAGTACCAATTCCAAGTAGGAAAGGTTAATGCCGTATTATTACAGGGCTAGAAAGAAACCAGAAGAACACACCCTCTGCACGTTCTTATGCCAGAATTCCCAAGAATGGGGAAGAGGTCAGTATTAGCAGTTCCCATATCCCCAGCATGCTCACTCAGCTCTTATTGAGGGGGATACTGTAAGCCACACAGATTCCACAAAATCTAGTTTATGGTAAGATTATACTCAGACTATATGGCAACTTAATATAGTAAAACCTAGAGAATAGGGTAGCAGGAAATATTTGAGGGGGGTGCTGTTACCCCTTGCTGCCATTTGGGGTCATTCAAGAATAGGGATGGGGGAGATTTTATTCAGTTAACTCTTAAAGGCAAACTTAACCTAATTCACACTTTCTGAAATAATACAGTCATACCTCTGGTTGCGAACGTGATCCGTGTGGGAGGCACGTTCGCAACCCGCAGCGTTCATAGCCTGAAGCACCGCTTCTGTACATGACGTCATTTTGCGATTCTGTGTGAGTGCCAAAACCCGGAAGCAACCCATCCAGGTACTTCCGGGTCGGCGCAGTCCGCAACCCACAGCGTTTGTAACCCGAGGTATGACTGTATATGAACTGAAGCATAGCTATCCTTCAAAATTCACGTGTCTCTGAATTTTGCAAAGCAGTTCATCAGCCAAGTAATGTGTACAGAAATGAATACACTAGGCCGGGTAAAATGTACATAAAATGCATACATCAGTGAAAATAATATACCCCAAAAAAGACATTATATTATGGGAAATTGCTTTGCAAATTTGTGTAATTAGGCAAGATTGCATACAAAAATGTGCATATTGGGAGAAATTTGCAGTAAAGTGTTGATGAATTTTCATGAGGGTCTTTCAAAAAACAAAAACACACATTCACAAACTGATATGAAAATACATAATATGAAATGAAGAGTAAAAAAACGAGAAACTGAAATGAACAGATTTGCCCATCCCTATTCAATAAGAACTTTCATACCCTCCTTAAGAAGTATACCCTTCCATTCTCCAAAATCATTCCTATGCTGCTAATGGTTCTCTGCCTGGGGCCTTTAACCGCAGAAACAAAACCCATGAAGCTTTCCTCATCCATTTATCTGCAAGCTATGAACAGCATCATCTGCTTAATTGTTGAATGCTAAGCTTCTGTCAACAAGGCAGGAGCAAGGCCAGTAAAAACACTGAGAACCCTACCTACTGGTATACTTTGGCAACCTGCCATAATTTTCAGAAATGTAACTTCCACGCTTTTCTTCTGGGGGCATGAATTATCCCACACTAAATATAGGAGATAAAGTGAGTAAATGTCTGGGCGTGTGCAATGCGGGCAAGATATGACCGCAAAATGCAAACATGGGGCATTCAAAATAACAACAACAAACAGCAGCAATCATTTCTGGTGAAAATGCTTGACATTATTAATTATTTTCTGATCCTTTTGAGCACTGGGCTCTTAATATAAGTAAAAATAAATAAAAATAAACCTACTGTCAGCCCTGTACTGACAGGTTATGTACTTTGGCCTCTCTACCTGGGGATATTTCTACTGAAGGGTCACATGCAAATAAAAAAAGTAAATAGTAAGCCCAATGATGTCAGTGACATCATCTACCCCTGAAGCGATCCATGCCTAGACAGTACAAAAAGCTATGTATTCTGCCCATTGTTCTTTGTTTCTTACCAGTTGTTGCAGTTCAGTGAACAGGAGGTGGGCTGGCATAATTGCTCAGGCAAGGGCTCCACGTGTGACTTGATTAGCTACTGCTCAATAAAAACAGCATCTTTAGGAGCAGCGCTGCTCCATTGTTTTCTTGGCACCAACATCCATGGAGGCAAGTATTGGTTTCCAATTAATTGGTTTTATTAAATTTCTATCCCACCTTGCCTTCCAGGGTGGTGACCATCGAAGTAGGAAAAGCAGTACAATTAAATAACAAAACAAAACATATTTCAAACACTTAAAGCTAGTGCTTCAGGAAACGACAAGATTACAGCAAGGAAGCTTGCTGAAACAGCACATAAGACAGATAATGGCTTTGTTTCTAACCTAGGTTTTGCTCTTGGGAGCGTTCGGTGAGTGGCATTTTATATGGACATAAGAACAGCTCTGCTGGATGAGGCCAATGGCCCATCCAGTCCATCATCCTGATGTCTGTGGGAAACTGGCTAGCAGGATCTGAGCACAAGAGTATTCTCCCCTCCTGTGGCTTCCAGTAACTGGTATTCAGCAGCATTACTTCCTTCAACTGCCTCCACAAATAGGATGTCCTCACCAGTGGAAGTGTGGCAGCATTCCCCCCCCCAATCTCCCTTTCCTCTTGTAGCCCATTTGCCCCTCTAAAATCTGCTGTGGAGGGTTGGGGGACCCTCTAAAGCAGCAGGAGAGGCAGGGCAGGGGGCTTAAGGGGGAATGAGAGATCGGCAAAAATACACCACCCTGTACTCCAGTGAAACCTCTACTGGGTCCCAGTCCCTTCCAGTAACAGAAGCAGCCTTTCCATTCTTGGTGCCCCTCTTTCCCACCTATTTTTTATATATAAAAAACATTTTATCCATCTTATCAGGGCCGGCTCTAAGGCAAGGCTGGGTGGCGCAATGCACCAGGGCACCGGGCCGCCAGACAGCCTTGCTGCGAAACAGGGCGGGGGGGGCGCCGGAGGGATCTTCGCACCACGGCACCAGGGCGCCAGATATGCTTAAGAAGGCCCTGCATCTTATCCTAGCGATTATTTTAACAAACAGGATCACAATTAAGCAAGAGGTACTAACACATTCTGGGACACAGGTGGCGCTGTGGGTTAAACCACAGAGCCTAG
The DNA here is from genome assembly GCF_965207765.1 of Zootoca vivipara. Taxonomy (NCBI): domain Eukaryota; kingdom Metazoa; phylum Chordata; class Lepidosauria; order Squamata; family Lacertidae; genus Zootoca; species Zootoca vivipara. Next base: position 85,643,782 of record NC_142584.1, read on the forward strand.
GGCTTGCCGAGCAGAAGGTTGGCGGTTCGAATCCCCGCGACGAGGTGAGCTCCCGTTGCTCGGTCCCAGCTCCTGCCAACCTAGCAGTTTGAAAGCACGTCAAAGTGCAAGTAGATAAATAGGTACCGCTACAGTGGGAAGGTAAACGGCATTTCCGTGTGCTGCTCTGGTTCGCCAGAAGCAGCTTTGTTGTGCTGGCCACATGACCTGGAAGCTGTACGCCGGCTCCCTTGGCCAATAATGCGAGATGAGCGCCACAACCCTAGTCAGTCACAACTGGACCTAATGGTCAGGGGTCCCTTTACCTTTACTTACTAACACATTAGCACTCATTAACAAGCAGGCCCCATCTTGAGAGTAACTGAATGAAAATCAGACAGGAGAAAACACTGTAAATAGTTTGGGATAATTGCATTCCATGTTCAATTATTGAACAAATAATACCCAATTCTCTGCAAATTTATTCAATATTTGCCTGCCTTCTCTCACTTGTACAAAATTACAGCTCAGTGGTAAACATATTTACCTGGAAGTTACCCCAATTTATTTAAATGGGATTTGCTTGCAAGTAAATATGCTTAGGACTGAAAATTCAGTCAGTTCTGTTACGGTAACTATATTCTAAATCTGGTTTCAGTGAAAACAATCTGGTGAAGCACTGTATTTGCGTTACCCTCAGAAGACAACTTTGCCGCAAGTAATAGATTAGAAATAAATTCCATATTGTATTTTTATCTTTCCCTTTCTTCCCAGGGAAACTAGAAAAATACAGGGTCTAATGGAATATCCTATCTAGCAGTTTTCTTAACAGCGTCAATGTTGTAAAGCAACACAATTGTGTAAAATGCCTTCAAATCTGGACCAAGTTACTTCCTTTATTCCCACATTTATCATGTTTTAGCTTGTACACCATTTTCCATCTGTGCGGGAGCAATTGTTTCCGCCATTTTGAACGGGTGCTTTGAGCTCTCGTGCCAGCTGCTATCAGCTGGCAGGTTTAAAAATAATTCATCTCAAACACAGTGGGATGCAAACAGAATAATTTCGCAAACAGTGCTAGAGACATGTACAGTTTTGTGACATCAACTGACTCTGAAGGAACACAAAGAGCTGAGCTGAAATGTTTTGAGACAAGGAAATAACCTCTTTGCTAAGATCAAAAGTAAACCCTTTAGGTACAATTCCATTGGAGAAACACACGAGGGGGGCGGGGGCGGATATCAGTAGGCATTTAAAGTCTGAGTAAACAGAGATCTGAATAGTGGCAGTGAGACTACTCCATCTTACCTTCCAACTGTACCTACTTAATTGATGCATAATAGGAATTTAACACCAAAGCTATTATTTCACTATGTATACAGGCTGCTGGCTTGTGGTTTCTGACCATGTAGTGAATACCACAGCTTTCCTATTTTGGCTGGCACAATACTATCAGATATGGTTTAGGATATGATATGCAACTGCATTCGGTGGTTGGGAATTTTTGAGTACCCTATAGCCAATGACTTTTTGCTGGGTATCCCATTCTGTGAAGGTGGACATTGATGGGCCAAGTGCCTTACCCATTCTTTTTTCAGCCACTGTTCCTACCACATCTCACTTTCACCTGGGGTGAAAGCTAGCCTGCACCATTCCAGAAGCCAGCTTTAGTCTGGGGGTTGCCAGCTGTTGAACGCTTCATTGACTATTTTGGCAAGTCTTTGGCGAGTTTGTGCCAACAGGCTTTGTGGAAGTGATTCACACATTTGACCTGCACACTGCCATTCTATAAGCCCCATTCCCATTAATGGGGATGAAACAATGAATATTCTTTCTTTCCTCTGTCAGGAGTTAGGTTGTACCACATTTATACATTTTTTAAAAAATGCGTTTTATACCCTTTCCCTAGCAATAAATATGGCAGGAAATCTGGGAGGACAAAGTCCAGCATTACCTCCACTGCGATCAAATATTTTAAATCCACCGCTCCCATATGATATATGCCTCCAGCCTTACCTCTATCCCGCAATCCCTGCAGACAAAAAGCAAGACTATTCTTCCAACATGGCATACTGGTGCTGGAGAGAGACAAAGAAACTGCAAGTTGTCAGCCTCTTGGAGGGGTCTGTATATGCGCAGTAGAAATTGTAATCCACCTTGGTTTCTATGGATTGACAATTCCATCTAGACACTTGAGGCAGCTCCATAAATGGTGCCTCAGACTGAGGGAGAAAAATCCACAACTCTGGTTTACACTATGTGAAAACCTCGTTGCAAAGCATCAGTCAGGACCTAATTTTGCTGTCAGGATAGAGCAATCTCACATGCTCACAGCAAAAAGAAACAGATGGCTGGGAGTGGAAGGGAAGGTTTGAAGAGGTGGAAGGGCAAATTGCAAGGCTCTTCCATGCTGTTCCTTAAAGAGCTGGCTTACCTTTCGGTAATTTCTACTGCAGAGAGATACATGATAATAATGTACTTGCCAACTGGCTTACATTTGCAGGATGCATTATACGCAATAATGTATACCATATAACCTTAATAATACATTCTAGTCACTTTAGTATTTATTATATTCAAGTCACTTTTGGAAAACGTTCAACTTGGCAAAAGTTCTATTTATTTTATGGGGAAATCACAGGGGGTTTTTTTGTTTTGTTTTTTTGCTTTTTTGCCCTGCATTTTATCACACACAGAGGAGGAAGCGCACATGAAATGATGTCTCAAAACAAATAAAACATAAAAACCCAGCACATGTCATCACCTTTACGGAGAGTGGGGGAAAGATGCAAGAAAGACAGAGGAGCATTCACACAAATACGCAAAATGTAGGCCACTCTGAGCCTGTGGCATTGGACGCAGTATAAATTTAAATACATGAATAAAAAAACTGTCCTGCATGTCACAAACGTAAGTTTTCCTTTAGTTGCTAAACTTGAATGGCACTTGAAACAAGTGGCCCATGTCTTCAACTCCAACAAGGGCTACAAGCACATGAAATAAATCTCTTTCATGTTACTGAGCATGTTACTGAGATACATGTTACACGTCTATGCATCCTTACCAACCTGAGGATTAGATAAATTAATGGAGGATAAAGCTTTCAACTGCTAACAGTCACAATGGTTATGCTCAGCCTCCGCTGTCGGAGACGGTGCAGGCGGCGGACATTTTAGGTGCCTCCAACTGATATGCATGGATCCTTTTGGACCTGGAGGAGGGTATAACAGGGCCATAACAGGGCAGGGTTATGCTCATGTGCGCTCTGCCACGGGCCAAGGGGATAGGAACAGAATCCCCGCACGAAATGGCCACCACCTGTATGCCTCATCATTGAATACTAGTAGAAACACACAATGCGGTATTTCAAGGAATCTGCTTTAGTGTTCTTCAGTTCTGATAGAAATTCTATCGATGTGTATCGGATATGATTCTTTAAAAAATATAATAATAATCGTTGTCAAAACTGTTGTGCAGTGTTAAGTGCTTTTTGGTTGTAGCTGAGTTCCGCAATAGACATCTTAATGTGTGGGCAGTTTACAACATGCTCCAAAGATCTTCTTGATAAAATCTTCACGAAGTGAAAATATGGCAGAACATCTTCTTACTGTTGCCTGGTGCTTACGCTAACCGAGTGCACTATAACATTCGGCAAAGTAAGTGCTCAGTAATGAAGTTGTTCCTAATAAAATGGGAATCTCTCAGGGCTAAATCATCTCCTTTCAATTCCTCACTACTCAGGTTGCAAAAAAGTAACATGCACCTTTCAATTTTTAAGATCAGCTACAGTGAATTGGGGGAGGGGGGAGATAAAATTTCACAGAAGATGGACATTAGGGTTGATAGTCAAGGCAAACATTTCCTGTCAATTAATCAGAAACTAGTTATTGGGGTGGGGATTTTAGAAGAGAGGGTGTGATGGGCCATGTTGCCCCTGAGTCCGAAGTGGCAAGTTCTGTTTTCACAAATGTCCTTCCTTTTCAGCCTTCTTCCAATTCTGAAAGAGAGAGAGTGTGTGTGTGTGTACAGATAGGGTATCAACCCTCAGGGGAAGAGATTTGATAAACCCCCAAATGATATTAGACTATCAATTCCCATGTGCCATTTTGAAAGAGATTTTTTGTCTTTCTGCCCAGAATCAGGGAGTAAACAGAGGCTTGTGTAATAGATTTAAACCTTTCCTCTGCTTCCCCCATCCCTCAGTTGGGATTTCCGCTTCTCCACTTTGTAATCCTAGCCTTTACCAAACAAGCCAATCATTTATTCTTCTGTAAGCCCCATGTGTAGGATAATATTTCATTGATTTACTCAAAAAGGTTTCTCAGAAGTCATCCTTGCCAAATTAAAATGAAAAGTATTAACTTCTGGTTTTCTATAATCAACGAAAGATTTAAAAATTTCTGGCCCATCAACTACATGAACCACTTACTAATCCAATACTTCTCATCTCACTCTTTCTCCTCATAAGAGTGAAAATACACACACATACAAATACGGTAACTTTCTAATTGTGTCTCCTCTGGCTTCATGATCAAACTTATTTTTGATTGTAACTGAAGCACCATCAAGCTTAATGGAGCTAGTATGAGGCCCTTAAAAGGAAAAGACTTGGGTTCTTTTTATTTTGGAAAAAAGTAAAAAATCAAACAAAAGCAAGAACATCAAATAAAAATACAATATAACCACAAATTAAAAGACAAAAATGAAAAGGAAATGATTGCAGCACTTAGTACATAATGGGTGGGTTTGTGGTACAGTTAATCTTGAAGGAAAGATTCACACACAGCTGTCTCTCACACACCTCAAAACAGTTTAGCGGTCTGCTTGCCAGACTTCCAATTACATGCTGCACTTGTTTTGCTGTTGGAAATTGAGGCTTAATGTGGTCTTTATTAGGTTCCTTTGGTTCAAATGACAGTGCATAGTTTTTAAAGCGTAAGAAAATAAGATATGCTGTGCTGGATCAGGCCAAAGTCTCATCTGTTCTAGCATCCTGTTTTTCACAGCGGTTAAACAGATGCCTATAAGGAAGCCCACAAGTCTCACCATAGCACTTTCTTCCTCCTGTTCCCCAGCAACTAATGTTTATCAGCGTACTGAAGAGGGGCTATTGCGCTCGTGTCTGCATGTAGCAACTGCAGGGATCAGGATGCTGGATTTTATAGGTATTTCGTCTGATCAAACCAGGCTATTACTAAGTCTTTCCTCAGAGTTGCGCAAAATTCAAATGCTTTGTATTTGCTACATTCATATTCCTGCATCTTTTACAAATCAGATACACCATTTACTGCACTGCAGATAAATTTATGTGCCGAAGGCGATCTGAAACTATTAGCATGCAGGCAGTTGCTGTTTGTTAGGGATATAGTACTTATTGTGGGCATCTTTAAGGCAAATGCTTAAAAGGGGTAGATGAATTTTGTGAAGCATAATTCCTCCCTTCCTGTGATATTTGTTCCATCAGTCCACATGCTGTTCGTAAGGCTGAAACATCTGCTTGTAGGCTTGCATCTTCTTCTTCTTCTTCTTCTTCTTCTTCTTCTCCTCCTCCTCCTCCTCCTCCTCCTCCTCCTCCTCCTCCTCCTCCTCCTCCCCCTCTCTGAAGCAATGTCACATTAAAAGACTAAGAGAGGCTCTATTTTTAGGCTTTTTTCTTACAAACGACACAAGAAGAATTATTCTCAAAATAGCAAGTCCATCAAATCAGTTTGCTAAAATTATTTCTTTAAAGTCGCCTGTTCCAAGGCAATGGTGTCCCCCCCCCCTTTTTTTTGGAAGCAGGGGCTTATGATGTATGTCTGTGATTTTCCACATATCTCATCTTGAGAAATTGCCCCATAATGTGATATTTGTGAAATTTCAGGTCTATCAGATGATAGGAACCTAATACCTCCTAATCTTGGGGACAATTTCCTTAACTCATTTCCTTTAATAAAAGTTAGGTGATCAGTGTGTGTGTGTTTTATCCAGGCAATTTTGTGCTAAAACCTAGAGCATATTAGTGAGAAGTACTGAATCAATTATTCCTGAGTTATCAGCGACATTAGATTAGAAACGCAATGGCTTGCTTAGCATTCACAGATCTCTATAATAAAGTATATTACACACACACTTAATGACAGCTATATGCAATCTGAAAAGTTAATAACAACATTGTTTTCCTTTCTTTTTAATTATACTGGTTCATCATATTGTGATTTGCATCAAGGGTGAGATGCTTGCAGCCAGAGGGCTCAGCCGAATTAAATGCATGTGACAGGGGAGCCCAGAGGGAGAGGAGGAAAGGGAGAAATGGACAAAATGGATGGAGTGATGGAAAGAGGCGGGCAGGAGTTCTCTGCAAATGATCAGATCTCTGGCAAGATATCCCTTCCCAAGCAGCCTGCTCAGTAGAGGACGGGGGTGGTGGAGAGAAAGGAGTGGCAAAAAGAGAAAGGGCCCCCCTACCCACTTTGGCCCTGCCCACCACTGCCTGTGGCCCTGTCCACTGTCAGCACGAGGCTCCTAGATTACCCGCATGGAGATGGCCTTCAGAAGGAAAAAGATTATCCATCTGATTAGACAGTGCCATAGATATTTGCTCAGAACAGTGTGCCTCTGATTAACTACCAATTCCTGAGGACATACCTTGCTGCCTTGCTTCTGCAGTCCGACTGATACCTGCTTGTCCTCTGCCAGACATAAAATATGCTGGAGAATGTGGCCTATGTTCTGATCAAGCAAGAGTGCTTCTTATTTTAGGCTCATTACCCTAATGGGTAATTGGGGGGCTAAGGTCATTTAGTCAACTGATTCCTCATAAGCAGGGCCATCCACTCATCAGATCAATCAATATTACTGTTTTAAGGTCAATCAAATCTACAGACTGCAGCAGAGCATCATCTGAAATTCATGTGCACTATATAAAAAGTTACTACCGAGCAAATGCTCCCAGGTGTTTCAAGAAAGGCTTCCATACACACTGCACCCTTAAAGCACACTGTTAGCACGTTCCTTCTCTCCAAGAATTCTGGGCAGTATAGATTACCCCTCACAGAGTTACAATTCACAGCAACCCTTAACAAACTATAGTGCACTGAATTGGGGTTTTTTTTTGGGGGGGGGCTTTCAATGTGGTCTAAAGTACAATTAGGCCATACCCAGTAGCAGAAGGCAGCAACCTCCAAGATTATCTAGCAAACATAAGGTGGCAGAAAATTTTTGCCCAATAAACCCTGTCAGTAAAATCCATTCACTGAGGCCAACTTTCTGTGTGAATTAATGTAATGAGATTGAACTTAATGAGTTTTTAGAAACCCCTCCAATCCTTTGCTTTTATATTGCTAAAGTTGGATTTTACAGAAAAACAGACCACTAAAAAGTTCAATTCTTTGTTAAGTAAAAGGCCTGGTCAGGTTTATTATAATATCCACTTTATAATGTAAGCTAGGATAAGGAACAGGAGTTCCACAGCCTGTGGCCCTCTATTTATTGTTGTTGGACTCCAACTCCCATCAGCCCCAACCAGCATGGCCAACGCTCAGGCATGATGGGAACTGTAGTACAGCACCATAGGTTCTCCAACCCGTGCCAGAACAGGCAAGGGAAATCCAACATTCTATGCTAGAGGAATGTGCACCTTTCCAATTTTAGTAGGCTATGCATGTTCCAGAGAGGCTTTTCCAGAACTCCATACCTCTGATCATTAAAATACTTTGATCAATTGCATAGCGCTTTTACAAAGCGAAGTGAGCCTGCAGTACTTGTGTTAGGCACAACCCTCCTTGATGGAACCGCATGTTAAAAGCTTGTCACTCCTTAGACAGCACTGGACTGATATGAACAGAAAGCCTGTCTTGGCCACTCTTCAGAGCAGTGAATCACATGCCAATAGCAGATCAAGGAACAGGGGTGGGGTGAGGGGCTGAGTCTGATTTCCATAGCCCCCGCTTGCTCATCAATTGAACAGGTATTCATTACTGCCTGTTGCTCTCTTTCTCTTAATTGAGGAAGGGAATGCCAGCTAAAGGTTATGCTCATGGCTTGAGCCCATAAATTATGCAATATCACAGTGTGAAAGGTGCACAGTGTGAAACTGACTGACTGGTTACACACCACATTTCAAACATGTCAAACCAAGGCACCATTCTCCTTTATTAAAATGACTCGTAACACATCTGAGAGAATGGAAGCATGAGCCTTAGCCACTGTGGGTTCCCAGCCAAATCAGAGCTTAAGTAACAGTCTATTACGCCAATTAATTCTAACCTCATAGGATAGCCTTCGGAACTTCCATTCAAATTGGCGTCTCTGTAACATTGCTTTTCCTCCACATTGGGCAGTTTAGAGTTAGAAGCATCGTGCTGCTGTCAGCCTTGGAGTGGGTGGAATGAGAGGCTACAGCTACGCAATACATTCAGGGACGGGTAGGCATAATATATGGACAAGGTACTCCCTGGCTCATGCTTCAGGCTTTTAGCCACTACACCACCCTAGCTCAGTTTATCAGGAAGTCCATCAAGGGTTCATTTGATCAAACCTCTGTTTACGCTGCCCTACTAACAAATGAATGTAGACTCAGAGTAATACTAATTATGGAAAATTGGAAGCTGGAAGATTTACCAGAGACATTCTACATTTTTTATAATAGGGAAAGATGAGGATCTATGTAAAGAAGGGAAGTCTGACTTTCTCTATTTAGCCCTATTTAGGCATTCTTAAATTCTGCACATGGAGGTGATATGCAGGGGAGCATGAATCCCTCACCATAACCTCCCTACTTTGAACATGATTACTATCCTCTCATGATCAGGAATCTGGAGCATGAGGAAGACTGTCATTTCAGCCAAACACACTTAAGAGTCTGCCTTCAGACCTTTCCTCTCAGTACTAAAAGGACAAGGGGATGTGCCAGCACACAGACCCTGCACACATACAATTTTAAGAATATCTGAAGATGGCTATTCCTTGCCTTTCTCCCCTAATAGTAAGTATACTATGACTACTGAGCACACTCGCTCCTCTTTGGACTTTTCTTCAGGGAACTATGTACCCTCCCGCTTAAGACCTTTTCCCCTTAAAAAAAAATTTTTCCCCATACTTGATGCTTCCCCAAGCCTGCTGATTATCTCCCCCTTGTATGAGAGGGGTGCCCTTTTCGCTGCACAAGCAATTATCCTCGTCCTCTGAACATCATTCAGGTCCTGGCTATTGTTTCCTTCTATGCTACGAACAAGGTGGGTTTCCTATGGTTTAATTACAGTGCACTCTCTGTTGCAGTTATTGTTAAATAATTAGGAGCTAGGAAAAAAGTCTCTACGTACTACAAATCACCTCGCAATCTACCCAAGAGCGCCCCCAGGGCTGTTGCCTCCATGCCAGGCTTGTGGAGTCTGCAGAGGCAGCTGATTATAGTCAGGAGGATGCTCAGCTGGATATCCCTTTGAATGAACCCACCAGAACTGCTTCTTATGTTAACAAGCCTTATTTTTTCTTCCCGGGCCACCCAACCTCTCTGCTCTCGCGCTGCTCCCTTAGCGCACCTCCCGCAACGTTCTGCAGCTCGCGCCGCAAAGCCTTTCTGCCCGATCACGACACTGTCGTAAGCGGCGGTAATAAAGCAGCAGTCTCCATCCCGGAAGTCGGGGTCCGCCTTCGCGCTTTACGTCGCGCCTTAAGCCGGAAGTATCAGGAGACGGCGTTTCGTTTCGTTTTGTTTACTGTCTCCGCGTCGCTTGTTCTCGGCTGTCGCTGGGGAGGCGGTGGCGGCAGCATGGACAGGAAGAAGCCGCTGGATGTTACGGTTTCCTCGGTGAGTGGCGAAAGGGGGGGACCTATAGGGTCCCGGACACACACACACACGCCGCCGGGGACTGAGCTGGAAGGCCCAGCCTCTGCTGGAAGGGGCGCTCTGCACATGCTCGGGGGTACTTGGAAAACCCAGCATTACTACCTTTGGCATGACAGAAGAAGTTGCCGCCCTTGCACAGGCTAAGCTGCAGGAAACAAATGGCTTCTTTGTGCCACTTTACATGTGCCCTTAAGCTCTAATTTACTTGTCTTTTTTATTTTTACGGTCATAAATTGCTTTAAACAGTTAATATTGTGGTTTTAATGCTGTAACCTGCCTCGGGGCCTTAGAGTTGAAGGGGGCGTGTAGTAAGAATACTGTATCTACCTTTCGACATTAGGGTTGATTGCCAGGTACCAATTAAGCCCCTTTTCTTTTACACCTCAACTCCTCTGCTAATCCCAAGGGCCTCCCTTGATGGCGAAGCTTTCAGATTGTCAAGACCATCTTGACAGTTCCTGGGCTCTTTAAATGCAAAGAGGTCCTGGTGAGAATGTAACTTTCCAGCTCTTTCCATGTCCCAATAATTCAAATATTTCGGAAAGCGTTGTTAAGGGTAGAGGAAACCCAATTAGGTTTTAGGGTCATTTTTAGGTCTAGCTCTTGACTTCATTTTAAAATGTTTGGCTGCCCAGAGTACAATAAGATTTTTATGCTGTTGATGTAGACAGCTATCGGACCTGTTCATTCAATCCAACCAGAATGTACTACTCTTAAGTGAAGTACAGACCAGTGTTTTCAGAAGTGATCCCACCATTGGCTCCCAGTACATTTCTGGGCACAATTCAAAGCGTTGGTGTTGACCTTTAAAGCTCTAAACGGCCTTGGCCCAGTATACCTGAAGGAGTGTATCCACGGCCATTGTTCAGCCCGGACACTGAGGTCCAGCGCCAAGGGCCTTCTGGCGGTTCCCTCACTGCCAGAAGTGAAGTTACAGGCAACTAGGCAGATGGCCTTCTCGGTAGTGGCGCCTGCCCTGTGGAACGCCCTCCCATGAGATGTCAAAGAAATAAACAACTATCTGGCTTTTAGAAGACATGTGAAGGCAGCTTTGTTTAGGGAAGCTTTTAATATTTGATGAATTACTGTATTTTAATATTTTGCTGGAAGCCACCCAGAGTGGCTGGAGAAACCCAGCTGGATGGGTGGGCTATAAATTATTATTATTATTATACATGAAAATTCTGAGCAGTCGGTCAGACACCAGAGCTAACCCACTGCTGTGTTGCAGAATTCTCAGGATTAAATTTTTATTCACATTTTTTGGTTTGTTTGCATAAAAGAAACACTTGGGTAGTAATATGCAATGTCTGATAAGATGTATATTCTCTTAGGAATATCAATATTCTGCTTGATCAAGTATATTGATTGGGAAAGTGAGCTGGGACTGACAATCTCATCAATGCCCCACCCCCTGCAAATCTTTTTTCAAATCACTGATTAAAAATGACAGTGTATGCTATAATGTTCCATAAAATAAACTGTGTTGCAATTTAGTGCTTTAAATTGGAGGTTGGAAACCTTTTCAGCTTGCTAAGTTGTGTTCTTACATTCTCCACACCCCGCCGAACCACCGTGATAGGAAGGAAATAACATCAGGTGACCCATTTTCATTTGCTGCCAAGAATGATCCCAGTCAATGAAAGTGTGGCATATCAATTGAGTTATCAAAATAATCAAGTTTTATCTGAGGTAATCAAATACCCCAAGCCGGAATTAAGATTGCCGGAAGAAATATCAACAACCTCAGATATGCAGATGACACAACCTTAATGGCAGAAAGTGAGGAGCAATTAAAGAACCTTTTAATGAGGGTGAAAGAGGAGAGCGCAAAATATGGTCTGAAGCTCAACATAAAAAAAAAACCAAGATCATGGCCACTGGTCCCATCACCTCCTGGCGAATAGAAGGGGAAGAAATGGAGGCAGTGAGAGATTTTACTTTCTTGGGCTCCTTGGTCACTGCAGATGGTGACAGCAGTCACGAAATTAAAAGACGCCTGCTTCTTGGGAGAAAAGCAATGACAAACCTAGACAGCATCTTAAAAAGCAGAGACATCACCTTGCCTACAAAGGTCCGTATAGTTAAAGCTATGGTTTTCCCAGTAGTGATGTATGGAAGTGAGAGCTGGACCATAAAGAAGGCTGATCGCCAAAGAATTTATGCTTTTGAATTATGGTGCTGGAGGAGACTCTTGAGAGTCCCATGGACTGCAAGAAGATCAAACCTATCCATTCTGAAGGAAATCAGCCCTGAGCGCTCACTGGAGGGACAGATCGTGAAGCTGAGGCTCCAATACTTTGGCCACCTCATGAGAAGAAAAGAATCCTTGGAAAAGACCCTGATGTTGGGAAAGATTGAGGGCACTAGGAGAAGGGGATGACCGAGGACGAGATGGTTGGACAGTGTTCTCGAAGCTACAAACATGAGTTTGACCAAACTGCGGGAGGCAGTGCAAGACAGGAGTGCCTGGCGTGCTCTGGTCCATGGGGTCACAAAGAGTCGGGCACGACTAAACGACTAAACAACAACAATCAAATACCAGTCCTTGTCTTTTTGTAAGGCTATAGGTTAAAGAACATCTGAATCTAGAACTGCTTATTACTCCTATATTATATTGGGTCTATTTCTACCCAAACGTTGTATGGCGTAAAGTTTTGTCAACCCTCACTTTATATGCATTTGCACTTGTCACCTTACTAGTATTTTATTTTTTCAAGGTTGCAAGTATTTCAGTTGCTTGGCTATAGTTGCAAATTCATGTTCTTTTCCACCGAGACTCATTTAAAGTTCTTTATTGTCTTGCTAAATGGAAAATTGTCTTTCTTTTCTGATGCAGCTCATAGACTTGAAAGCTGAACTTTTCCGAAAACAGGAAGAATTCAAAAAAGAAAAACTTCTGAAAGATGCTGGAGTCCCTGTAAAACCTAAAGCAACAAACAAGGTAGAGTTTGTTTACAATTCAATCCTATAACAGTCTGCTCAGAAATAAGTTACAGGTAGGTAGCCGTGTTGGTCTGCCGTAGTTGAAACAAAATAAAAAAAATTCTTTCCAGTAGCACCTTAGAGACCAACTAAGTGTGTTGTTGGTATGAGCTTTTGTGTGCATGCACACTTCACATGAAAGCTCATACCAATAACAAACTTAGTTGGTCTCTAAGGTGCTACTGGAAGGAATTTTTAAATTTTGCTCAGAAATAGGTTTGCTGAATTCAATGGGAATTATACATAGGATTGCAGCCTACAACTTAATAACCTTGTTGAATTTGGTGGGATTCTTAATTCAAGAGTGATCTTCTCCTTGAACAGCTGCCTGAAATTCTGAACAGTAGTTTCCAGAAATGTGACAGGCTCAAAGCTAATGAGCTAAAAAGATGCAATTTGAGGAATTGTGTAAACTGACATTCAATAATTTTGTAGTTCTCTATACCACAGAGTAGAGCTTTTTGTTTTAAGAAGGGGAACCTGTAGAACCCCATGCTACTGTTAGGCAACTTACTTGCAAACCATTTATTACATTTAGGAAGAGCTCTGTAGGAATGGAAAGCTTTGGTGCGCTTGATATAGGCAAGGGGCCTTATGTCACACACCTGAGCTCTGATGTGTTTAGAACTGGCCAGTACTGGAGCCTAGATGATGGAAAGATCTACGTTTTTTAAAGATAAAAAATAAAAGCCTGCTGGATCAGGTCAAAAGTCCATCTAGTCCAGCATCCTGTTCTCACAGTAGCCAACCAGATGCCTTTGGGAAGCACACAAGTAGAATCTGAGTGGAACATCGCTCTCCGCTCTTGCTGTTTTCAGAGACTGGTGTTCAAAAGCTTGCTGCCTCTTACAATGGAGGTGTTGGCTGTTCTACGACTATTTGTGATAACTGAACTCTGGTATAGTATTTATGTTTCATTTTGAAAACTTAATGTTGCAGAAGCCGAGCATTTGGACTAAACAGAATAAAGGTGTTTCAGATCGATCTGAGAAAGATGCTGAACAAAAGATAGAAGAGCAACAAACATTGGACAAATCAAGGTAATACTTCTGAGAAGGGCAGACGTAAAATTTTATTAGTCTGGTTACATATTATACACTGAACAAATGTAAAATAGGATTGTGTGTTTCAGAGCTGATGCTTAATTTCTGCTTCTGAAATTAGTTGTTCTGAACTTTTGCAGCCCTAGGCTTGAATGCCTATGCTATAGACAATCATTTCTCTGACACCAAGTGTGTAACCATTTGTGCATCTGGTACCACAGGTTGCCTGTTAAAATACAGTCAATTTCTATGGTTGTGATTTATCATACAGTTTGCACACGAGAAAGTTCAGATTCAGGCATGTGCTCTCTTGAAATACATCCCCAACTTTGTAGGATGCTCATAAGCATTTTTGCTCAGAAGTCTTAGTTCCCTTCAGTGGGTCATTCGTCCCTAGGAAGTGCTCAGGGGTGAAGTCTCCTATCCTATAAGAAGAATAAGTAATGTTCTTCATTCTCCGTGTGAGGGGAGTGTAACACTCTTTGCATTTCGACAATTATATACAGCTTCATATTCTTGGAGGTTTGGTGTCTTTCCAACTGGGACTAGTAGTATCCCTCTTTTCCCATCTCCTTGTTCCTGAGGGCACTAAGGAACAAATGGCTTGGAACGTACAGGCAAATTCATTAAAAACTCTGGCATTACAGAAAAGGAAGGAAGTAATGTGCACAGAGAAGAGAGAATTGTGCTTGCAGCTAGGGCTCCTGTTGTTTCTACCAAAATAAGTTGCTTTATTAAACCGGGCAGTTTCTCTCTAGCATTCCTACATTTTGATAGTGCCCATGGCTTTGATTATTGCCTTCTGGGCCTCTAGGAAAGCACTATAGCCTCTTTTTTTAAAAAAAGTTAAGTTTCCTCCATCTGATTCCTCCTGAGAGGTCCTTGTATATATGCATGCCCATGATTGTGTGGAGGATGTTGCTGTTCTCTCAGCAGCTACAGCAGTAGTGACCCAGTGTTCTCACCATTCCACACTTGGGAATCAAAAATGCCCCTGTTGCTGCTAGTTTAGGTCGCATAGGCTGCCTTAAGAGGCAATGATGTAAGAAATGAAATCTTTCTCCCATATCCATAATGGCAAAAGACTTCTTGCTTTCTAATGGTTAACTGAAAGGGATGTGTTCCTGTGTTTTGTAGGCAGAAACTAGAAGAGAAAGCACTGCTCTATGAGAAGATGACAAAAGGAGACTTTCCAGGTGAGTGAAAGCCGCCTTCTTTATGTACAGAAAAAATGGCAACCTATCTCCCTAGGATTGCTTGTCAGACACTGTTTTCTGCGCATTGTCATGTAGTGTGGTCAAGGGCATTGTTGGCAGCAGTAGAGCTGATTGCTGCAATTTTATATTGACTCCTCTCTCGGCTGGGTCCTTTTGATATCTGTCATTTACAGATTGATTTTTCTGTTTTAGATGAAGAAACCGAGGATTTGTACCTTGTAGATTTCACCCAGAAGATTATAGACAAACGGCGAGAAGTACAGGAGCTGTGTGCAAATGAAGCTGCTAGAAAGGCAGCAGAGAAGGCAAACAGGGAAGAAGAGAGACTTTCTGAAGCAGAAATTCCACCTCTTCAGGACCCCACTGAAGAATGGTTTGTAGTAGCATTGTGGTGGTTCAATCTTGTTTTATATGATTTCTCTGCAATTACTACCATCACTCCCATACTACCTCCCACACAGAGAACATCTCTTAACTGAAGGATACTACTAATCTATAGTTAACTTTCTTACCTATGAGGAAACATTATTCCATGTTTTTCCCTTGCAAAAGAATTTCCAGTAGGTTATGCTTTTCATATTAAGGGTGATTCAGTTGTTCATTTTCCTTGGTTAGATGTTGCATTAATTTCACCCCCTCCATTTAGAATAGAGTTCAGTCATATTTTTGAACAGCATTTTTAAGTTTGATTCATATGCAGAAGCCATTAAATGAACCCGCTGAAATTCTGTTCACTGGTCTCCTATCAGTTGTATACACATCTCTTAGATAAACAGCCACCTTTCCCTTTTTAGTAGCAATATTTTCATAAAACAAAAGTGCATACTTTTTTAAAGCATTTGTCAGCCTCTCTTAAGACTTCTGTGAACTTGTTGGCCCATAATATTCAACTGCTATTTTCCTAGCTTGCCTGGAGCTGCTTGTGTTACAGAAGTTAAATTTCTGGATATTTAAATTTACTTTAGATGTAAAAGCACACATTTTGCAAACAGTCATCTAAGTACTACAAACAACTCATAAATTGTTTTCCGGTGAATGTGTAAGAAAAGTGTTGAGATGCTGCAGGTTTTCTCCCCCCCAAAAAACACACAAAAATCTGTCCTCAGAGTTGGAAAACACTGTGATAAACAGAAATTGGATACCCACCAGCAAATGCTCCGGGGGGGGGGGGGGATAGAGATAGAGGGAGCTACTCCTGGATCCTTGGCATTCTTGTGAAAAACAACATAATGAAAGCATAACTCATTAATAGCTAATAATTAGCACTACATGCTAGTCCCAATAACACTTTGGACAGCTATGTGTCTGTGTACTCTAAATAATTTGGAGCATTAAACACTAAATTTTACTGCGAGTATTAATGGGCAGCATTTACTGCTCCTTGTCTGGATCTTGAACAGTTTTCGATAAGAGAAGTAACTGAGAAACAGTTTTACATTAAAAGAACATTGACAGACCTTCTGCTTTGCATTTGTGTTCAGCTTTCATTAAAATAGTGGAATAAATGTACAGTAGAAGCGATCCTTAAATGAGTCTTGAAAAATATTGTTTCAAATTCAATACTTGTATGGGAAGTCGATGCTGCATCATTATTTTCGCCACAGGGAGCAGGCCCTATGTGCCAGTTTAGATGCAGGCTATTGTACATTTTTAATGGTTCTCTTAACTACCTTATCACAAAAGCAAGCAGCTGAATTACAGTGAGTTTTAGAAATGGTGACTCTCCTAAATGTAGGGAAAGGATGCTCTGTTAAACTTGTGATTGCTAACATTTATGGTGAGGTAACTAAAGGATTGTTCTATGCAAGGTAGGCCTATTACATGTAATTATTTGTTTCTTTATTTTCTGAGTTATAAATCAGACTCTGACTTCTGTGTACAGTAAAGCTGTTTTTCCATTAAATTCTAGGGTAGATTATGTGGATTCCTTGGGCCGTTCTAGGCGCTGTATGAAGAAAGATTTGCCACATCTGCTTCAAATGGATAAAGACCTTCAGGGAAAGAGGTGATGCTTGTACAGTACTAAATTAAATAGCTGTTTTTTTCTTTCACATATGGAATGGTGGGGTATGGGTACTCGTCCAGTTGGACTCCGATGGAAAATGTTCCATGTTCACAGAAGAGTACATCCAGCTGTTTCTTTACCCCATGTCCTAAGCCCTGCGCAGGTTCCTGAAGAATCTTGTTTCGTTTGAGCTAAGTGGACACTTGATTTTTTTTTTTGTATGTGTAGAGAACAAATTCTGCATAAATACATGAAAAAGCTTCTAGGAGATGAGCAAGTTGACAAATTTGTCTATGCATTCTGGTCAAATCTGTGTTTGCAGCCAAGTTAGCAATATTATAATGCTTCTTGTCGATTATCAGCTTGGGGAAATCAGGGGTGACTAATTTTTTGGCTGGAAATGTACTGGGAGCCAATGTAGGTCTTTCAGGACCAGTGTCATATGGTCTCTGCGGCCACTCCCAGTCACCAGTCTAGCTACCACATTCTGGAGTAGTTGTAGTTTCCGGGTCACCTTCAAAGGTAGCCCCACATAGAGCGCATTGCAGTAGTCCAAGCGGGAGATAACCAGAGCATGCACCACTCTGGTGAGACAGTCTGCGGGCAATAAAATTGAATTTTAATGTGTCCTAATGAAACCTAGAGGAGTCTGGCATTTTCTCCTCTTAGATAAATGCATTTCAAATCTTTTTGATCAAGTCAAGGACACAATGTTCTATTAAGTAGAACTTGATTTGTTTTTCCATTATTGAAGTCTTACGATAACCTGGCAAAATGGGCATTTTAGGAAAGCTAATCGCATGAGTTATTAAGCAATTGGCTCATTCATTTTTTTCCATAGCTAAGTAGGAAAAATAAAAAGATATTGAAATGTAACTCTGTTGATCTGATGAGGGTAGCTTGCCGAATTACTTTATCTTCTGTTTATTCCATCTTTGCTTCTCATCAAGAGAATGCCTTCTGCAGAGAAATGTGAACACTTGGCAGTGGGAGCTATTTCATCTATTTTTAGGAATTTTCCAGTTTTTTCTCTTAACATTTTTTAATCTTTTAGGTAACGAATGAAATGCTTTTTTAGGCAGGACTTTACAGCACCATGTTAGCGGCACATTGATCCCTCAAAATAGTTTCTGAAAGCTATGTAACAATTTACAGTATTTACAAGTAATTACAATGCCTTTATATTGTAGAATGTACAACTCAAAGGACATGTAGAGGAAAAAAAATTGATGGCTGCTCTGCAAGTGCCTTGGCAGTTCAGCAGAATGTCTACCCAGAGGTGCTCCAAGGCTCTTAGAGAGCTGCTGTTATAGGGCATTGTGCTTTTAGATGAGATATACTCAATTGGTTTTGGGATTTCTCACTCGCAAACCATTTCTCACTCATAAACTCTTAAGGGATGCTTCCCTCCCCCTTAGGCAAATGACAGAAGAGAAGACTTTGTTGTCTGAAGATATGAGAAAGGAGCTTCAGCATCAGCAGTGGGAAAGGGAAGAAGAAGAAGCCCTAAAGAAACCTATGGGGCCAATGCATTATGAGGACATTAGAGAAAATGGTGCGTATTCTTAACTGTGCATGCAGATCTGCCTTGAGAAATGAGATGCGCTTCTGCTTCTATTGCATAAATAGATTCATTTCAGTATATCTTGTCGATCAAGGCCGTATCCTGATTTTTTTAATCAAGGTGATCATCAGTGTGCAGAATTCACAGGATGCTATAATTAAATGTGGGGGAAATTGGGAAGTCCCGTAAACTTATACCAAATCCTATAATAATAAATATTATTTATTATTATTATTTGTGCCCTGCCCTTCTGGCTGAGTCTCCCCAGCCACTCTGGGCGGCTCCCAATCGAGTGTTAAAACAATACAGCATTAAATATTAAAAACTTCCCGAAACAGGTATTTAATGATAATACATCTCACATCTTTAACCTAATTAGTGATTAAAATGTGTATATGCTGCTGTATCATAAAAATGTATCACAGCAGTTTACAACAACATATAAAAACATAAAGCCATACAATAAAATCATAAAGTTTAAACTTGATCCAGAGTGACTATTGTCAGAAGAGTAGAATTTCTCTGTCCCCATCCTTCATCCATTGAAAGTGGGGGAAATCCATTGAAAAAAGATGGTTAAGATCAGGCATCCCCAAACTTCGGCCCTCCAGATGTTTTGGACTACAATTCCCATCTTCCCCGACCACTGGTCCTGTTAGCTAGGGATCATGGGAGTTGTAGGCCAAAACATCTGGAGGGCCGCAGTTTGGGGATGCCTGGTTAAGATTGTTGTGATGTGAGTATTCTGTGTGTATTTGGAGGTGTAATAAACAGGTTACTATTCTGCTTCATTGAAAACTGACTTAATAAGCAAGCACTGTCTTCCTTTGCCTAGGGAGGGTTGTAGGTCAGTGGTAGAACACATGCTTTATTTTTTTTTCAAAAGATCCCTGCTTAATTCCCTGGCATCTCCAGGTAGGGATAGGAAAGACTCCTGTCTGCAGCCCTGGAGAACTGCAGATCACTCTAGGTAAAACAGAGCTAGATGGATTGGTCATCTGATTCAGTACTCTTCTGTGTTCCTGTGACTGATGTTGAATATCATCCTAAGAGGCAACTCTCTGTATCCCAATATCCCTGTAATGTAGGATGAATTTATAACACTGTACCAAAAAAAAAAATCTTCCTTTCAGAGGCCAGACAGCTTGGTGTTGGTTACTTTGCCTTTGCCCGTGATCAGGCTTTGAGGAGAAAGCAAATGGAAACCTTAGAAATGCTAAGAGAACAGGTATGAAGTTTAAGTGTTTACAATTGTGCTGGGGGGGGGGGGATATGTTCCACTATGTAGCTTTTCCTTGGGTATTGTATGGTTGGTGCATACGAGCAGATTGATAGAGTAACCTAAAATGTCCAGTGCCAGTCTTTTGAAAGATGTGTAGTAATCGTAACTGAATCAAGAACTGCCAATATGTGTCCGAATTATTATTGTGATATCTGTGGGTAATGAATCTCCGTGTGTGCAAATGTGGGGAGATTAAAACTTCAAATTGGCTTGCAGTTTATGCTTCAGGTTTAGGTGCAGAAATTTATGCAGAAGCTCAAGTTTCCCAAATAGATTTCTTAGTGTGACTTCGATTTAAAATACTCATTTCTTTTCTAAACCCAATACTTTTTAGTTGTGTGACTGCAATGAAAAACTTGTACGCCCTACTGTTTGTTTTATGGCTGTCTGATCATACATACGAAGGTTTTACTATCATGCCTTAGTAATTATTTGGTCACTTATAGAAGTGTTTGCAATATCAGAGTTTGGATTTGAAAAATATGGGGGGGGGGAATTGGTTGAAATAAACTACATGGCTGTTGAGTAGTGTCTGTGTAAGTAAGCAGTTAATTATTGGAAATAGCAATGTAAATCACTTGCTACTGACTACATAAATCAATTGTCATTGACTTTTCTAAGACTACAGACCAGAGAGCAAAACGTGAACATTTAGCAGAGAAACGTAAGGCTGTTCTGGAAGCCAGGCTGTCCAAGCTTCGAGCGAAAAAGCGATTGAAAGAAGGTGACACAAAGGAAAATGGAGGTACTTTCTCTATAAATTTCCTTAAATGCAGAGAACAAAGGATCCACATCTGTATTCATCAAACTGAACTGTTAATGAGGACCTAGTTGACACTAATCATAAGACCAATATTTCATCTCTGCATCAAATACAAATATTTTATTGCGGGGTTTTTTCAGATGGTATTCAGAATCAATTTTCTGAGGGTTAAATCTCACTAAGCAGCACTCCCAGAAGACCCATTGAAATAAATTGACTTAAGTTAGTCATGATTTCATTGGGACTTCTCAGAGTATGGCTTGGTCAGATAAAACCTTGAATCCAAAATGATGTTCACTTAGAGAATGGGTGTTAGAGAGGGATAAGTTGTTGGGAATCTCTACTTCAAGACACTTTCTGATGCCAAGAGGCTGGGGAAGTCTGGCAAAAGTGAAGATCATGATGCATCTTCAGAATATAGAACCAGGTGGAGAAACCTTTTGGCTCTATGGTCCAGATTTTTATCAGTATCAGCCTTGTGAGTAAAATTTGATAGGTATGCAAAACTGGCCACCCATTAAAATCACCTCTGCAGCTTTTCAAAGTCCTATTTGAATCAGCCTCTCCCCTCCTGGTTCAAGTGGTGCTTTGCTCTACTTCTCCTTTAAGTGGGCGGCAGGAGTAATGCCCCTCTCCTCCCTGCTTAAAGGAGAAAGGAAAGGGCTTTAATCTCTGTTCATCAGCATATTAAATCCTGCTGCATGGTGCTGTTTGCAGCTGGGAACAGGGCAGTGGAACCTATTCAGGATTCAACACTGCCATGCTGATGGGTGGGCGTAGTTATGGGGAGAGGGCATGACAGGCCAAGATGGGCCCATGGACTGGAAGTTCCCCACCTGTGATATTGGGGTATATTAAGTAGAAGGAACCTTTGACCCAGCAGATGCTGCTGAACTACAACTCCCATCTTTCCTGACCATTAGCCAGGCTTGTTATGGCTGATAGAAACTTTAGTTCAGCAACATCTGCAGGGCCAAAAATTATCTGAAGTGTAGGAAACTATAGTGAAATATTTTCAGTCTTGCTTAGTTCCCCCCCCCTTGTTATTCCAATGCAGCCTTTAAAAGATACATTGCTAAGGAGCATTTGAGCTATCTATTGAAATGCTAGGGGTTTAATTTATTTTTTCTTCAGTTTCTTCCTTTGTCGTGATTTAATCTACAGCAATTTTATTTGCGGGGTGGGGACTAAACATCCCAGTGAGATGCTTTCCGCCCCTGCCCCCCCGATTAGGTAATGCTTCAGAGTGTCAACTTGTAGCATGGCAGTAGCTTGTTGAATTATCTCCTGGCTCAAGTAAAATTTGTTTTAATAATCTTTATCTCCACTAAAACAGAAGGAGAAGTTGCTATGCCAGCAGCAGCTGAATCCAAGCCCATTGAAGTGCCAAGCGTTTCCGCGGAAAATAGAAAAGTGGAAGTGATCATTCAGGAAAGGAAAGATACAAAGCCTGGCGTGCCCTATGTCCGAGAGTGGGATAGAGGCAAAGGTAAGGACTTGAAATGTGCATCAGCTTAGCATGGTATAAAAAACTTTTGGATGGTGAGCTGCTCATACTGTGTCAGTATAATCTCTGCTTTGGTGGGCTGGTACCATTTCAGGTGAAGGAATGTCATGTTGTGATAGTCCTGCATAGAAAAAAAGAAAAGAAGGCACTACATTTCATGTGGAATTGAATTTAAGGTGTTTGGGGAGAAGGCTATGCTACCTCTCTATTCATTAGGCAAAAATAGAAAACATTTTAGCCTTACCTTCTTTCTGTTGTCATAGGTGCTCCTTGATTCCCTTGAGGACTTCTTAGTGAAAAATTGTCACCTGAAATAAGAACTTACTTCAACAGGCGACATTGTTCTCAAAAGATTTATTCCCTACCAAAACCACTAGAGGGCACACCATGCAAGAGCAATGTTAACACATTCGTAGCGTTTATTGTGGCCATGCGCCAGTGTGACCAAGTATGGGTTAATGGAAGAGTTTGATGGTTAAGCATAGTATGTAAAATAATAATAATTCAGCTTGCTCTTTTTTTTCCCTCCTTCCCGTTCATAGAATTCACTTTTGGACTGTGGTCAAAGAAGCAGGAAGATCTCAGAAATGAACGAGACCCAGAATTTGCACCTCCCTCTGCTTATTTTATGGGTCAAAAGAGAACGCATGACTTTAGAAGACAGAATTGGAACAAGCCTGGAACCTCATATGAAAAAACAGGAAACCTGACAGGAAACCTGCCATCCCCATCAACTGAACCTTACAGTAGCAGCTCACAGAGCAATCAATTCCCCCCCACTCAGGAACATGACAGTGAACTGCAAAATCAGCAGCCGGCTTACCAGACTTTAGATGACATGCTGTCGTACTATAAACAAGTAACATGAGCTTTAGATGTTTTGAAATTGATCACCAAACAGTGTTTGGGATTCTCACTTTTCATTTTGTTTTAAAGCTCAAGAGAAAAGGTGTTTTGGTAGGATATATATCACATGCCTTTTGTCATGTATGCATCTTACTGCAGCCCTTGTGCTACTTCTGTCCCCACTAGCATTAAAGGTTTATGTTTCTAAAGGTTATTGCTATAGTATCCTGTATTCGCTGCCATTTCCACTGCTGTTTGCTTCACCATAAATACGATGACTAAGATCCAAGGGCCTCCTCTAAGGCTTTGGACCTGAAGAGCGGGACTGATGACTCTCTTAAAAAGTGGTATGCATACCCAGAAAGAGGCCACCATGCTATTTTGTGAACTGCTTTTGAAAATCACCTTAGTTTTTGAAATGTAGTTTATTATTTAGCGTGACAGGCTATTCTTTGAGAAACGCAGCACACACCTCCTTTTGGCATGCAGAATTAGTTGTCCAGGCCTTTGCACCCCCAGCATTAGAGTAATTTAGTGCCAGCTTGTAGGGTATGGTAAACAGCACTCCATAAAAGGTCTTCTAAATTAAAAACCATGTCCACCCTGTGGCAGCTGGCATTTGTTCACATACCAAGCAAAACAGTGCATTGAACGGAAGCCTCTTAAGATTAGTATGGTGGTTGGTTCTGCTATCCCATTAATCATCTGGATTTCTGACAGTGCTGACGAAGCAAGCAGTTCATATGGGTGACTGTTAACAGAAGCTGCTGTTTTAATATAATGGAAAGATACAGCAGTTTCCCCCCACCCATCTCCCTAACCCGAACAGTTGTTTTGTGGTACTTAAATATTTAAAGCTGTCCCGTTCACTGATGCAGTGTGATTAGAATGACAACTGGCTGCAAAATAAAACTGGATGCGTTTTCCAATTCTGCAGTGTCTATTTTAGTTTGAGCTATAAAGTTGATGAAGGATATGGGGGCTCGTAGCTTTGCAATTGCTTAAAAAAATAAGGCAACACTCGTGTAGTCCCTTTCCTGATTTACTTATATCAGTGATGTAAGCAGGAACAACAGTGTTGCATTGGATGGAGCCAATAAGCGGGGTGGGCGGCAAATGTATGTGTTGGTGGAAGGGAACAGCAATTCCATGTGTCTCAAGATCACATTTCTCTTCAAGAAGTAAGCCCAATGAACAGTGGCAACTTCTATCCTCCAAAGCATTCCTGAGACTTAACAAAGCTACAGCCCACTAGATGGCAACAGACTACTAAAATATTGACAAGCTATGCACAAGGGTCAGACAACTGTTTTTTGTACCAAAAAGTTTAATCAACTGTTGATTTCTAGTACTTAAGAGTAGCTTTAATAGGTTGAAGGGGTGTTAGAAAAACATAGACCAATCTAAAGACAATCTCTTTAGAAATCCTGGAATATGAGAGCATATTCTGACTCCAGCAGCTTGGCACCCTGTGGCTTATAGCATTGCTATAATGGTTTGCAGACTTCAGTTTCTAGCATAGTTGTATGTGGGGTGTTGCTCAGTAATGTGTACACAGGCTTGCTGCTCTCTCTAGGGTTTTAGGCAGAAGCCCTTCCCAGCCAGCATGAAGATGGCAAGCACAAGATGTGGGATTTTTTTCATGCATATCACCACATGCTCTGCCACTGAGCTCTGGCCCTTCCCCATCTCATGATGCTTCTCATTTTCACTTCTGACATTTTCAATATAAAAGCACTTCAGCCAACAGCACTGTGGAAGGTAAGCACAGTCGGCCTTTTAAAGCATTGCTGCCTGACACAGCATGGCAGCAGCCAATGCCTGGCCCACCAGCAAGGCACTGCCTGTCAGGTGGGGCCTCTGATTGGCCCGTTTGAAGCTGGCGTTCAGTCGGGAAGTCCCGCCCTGAGATCACGCCAGGCGGGGAAATTCTCAAATGGCCGGCAACCATGTGAGAGCTATCTGCCAGAATGGCAACAGAGTGAGGGGCCATAACTGCCACCCACCTGGAAAGAGTTGTAAAAACAAGTTGAGCTGCTGCAGCTCATTCTTGCCCAGAGTGGCCTTGAGTAAGTGGCCTGAACCTCCCTGTGAGAATCTACATAACAGTGCTCTCTCCTATTATGATGCAAGAATGGGCATGTCATATGGAATGTTCAGCATCTCCACACAACTTTCAACTGCTGCTGCAACTCTTGGAACATCTGCGGTTAACAGTAGGTAATCCAAAGCCTTTCATTGAAAGCATTGCAGTTCATTGTGTGTCTGTCTATATCTATCTATCTATCTATCTATCTATCTATCTATCTATCTATCTATCTATCTATCTATCTATCTATCTATCTATCTATCTCACACACATTCCAAACTATCTAGGGCCCATCAGAATGAGACCTGAGAGACCAGGGTTCAAATCCCCACTCGGCCGCAAAGCTCACTGGGTGACATTGTGCCAATCCCTGTCTCTCAGCCTAGTCTGCCTCACAGGGTAGCTGCTGTGTGGATAAAACTGGGGAGAAGGAGAACTATATACACCACTTTGACCTCCTTTAGAGGAAGGGTGGAATACAAATGCATTTAAAAAATAAAATAAAAATTATGCTGGCTTCCTGCATACTTATCCCTAGTCAGAAGTAGAAGTGACCATGTGGTTCTTCCCAGTCTAACTGTACGGACTGGGCAGCAACTGTCCAATCAGAGATAGTAAATTAGGGCTGGGGGGGGGCAGAAAGCATGGAGACCAACAGTAGATGGAGCCTGAGCCACTCACAAGGATAATTCCAGTTTTGGCTGCTGCCATCTCCCTCCTGAGTTCTACAACGGCAAGACTGATGCTAAGTAGGAAGAAGATGACAGCGACACTACCTGGACTCATAAGTAGGAAATCAGGTGGGGTCTGGCTAAGGGCAGGTGGAGGTTGGGACAGCAACCCATTTCCCTAATGGACCAGCCTCCCCTGTTTTTGCCTGGTGTCTGAATGGTAGAAGTGAGGGTACCAGGTGGGCCTCCCTAGAGAGTGCATTCCAATGGTGAAGACCAGGCATACCCAAACTTCGGCCCTCCAGATGTTTTGGACTACAATTCCCACCTTCCCCGACCACTGGTCCTTTTAGCTAGGGATCATAGGAGTTGTAGGCCAAAACATCTGGAGGGCTGCAGTTTGGGGATGCCTGGTGAAGACCCACCACTGAGAAGACTTTCTTCATGCTGGCCAGGGATGATGAGAATTGTATATAAGAAGCAGTGTAGATAAATAACTACCCAACTTTTAGAAGACACCTGAAGGCAGCCCTGTAAAGGGGAGGTTTTAATGTTGGATGTTTTATTGTGCTTTTATATCAGTCAAAAGCTGCCCAAAGTGGCTGGGGCAACCCAGTCAGATAGGCAGGGTACAAATAATAAAATTATTATGGTTGTAGTCTGCAACATCTGGAGGGAACCATGTTGTCTTCTTGTGGTTCAGGTGGGTGGACTGGACAGCCCGTCTAATATGTTGGTTGCTTTTTTCCATTTGGGATTTCAAAGCAAGCCCTAAATGAGTGCAAAAGAAGTCTCTACTGAGTTGGCTTGTGTGAGAAGGAGGCTGAACTGAATTAGCCATTCCTCTGTAGAGGGTATTAGCCTCTAGCTAGCTGTAGAAACTTCAACTTCCATAAAACTTAGACTGACAGTTTATTAGTTCCAGCTGAAAGTTTACTTTGTAATTAAGAAAGTGCTTCAGATGCATTTTCTAATTAATTCAAGGGTAATTTATCTGTCACACTTGAAATGCCTGGGACTATTTTTGGACTTCTCATTGGTGAACATAGGAGCAATAAAAAAAGCATGGCTGCCTGCTTATGCTGGGAAGTTTTATTGTCTCTTGAATTCCATGTTTTAATTCTCATAGCCTTTTCAATTATACATGATAACTCAGTTCATTTTTTGTCCTTCAAGCCTATTTTGCCAGCTTCTGTCTTCAGGCCACTGCAGTTTCTTTTAAGATGTACTTCTAAGAGTACCAGAACAAAGTGGTTCTAAGTGTGGCTTGACTGAATTGGACCTACAGTTTATACATATCTTTAGATTAAATTTTAAGAAAGCAGAAGAGATGCACATCTTGTTCTTCATTGCAGCTGGTTCATTTGATGTCACAGTCTTCAAACTGTAACTTGGAGCTGAGCTTTAATATACCTGTTGACTGCTGAAGAAAGAGCTCAGTGAAACAGAAAAGGTTGTGTGTGCTTAATCTACTGGTTAATCTCTCCGTTGCAGCAAAAAGAGTATGTCTGATATGAGGGCTGCAGATGGAACCAAACCACCAAAGCCTGTGAATCGTTTCACCATGCACAGAATCATAGAATCTTAAGGGAGCACGAGGATCATCTTAGTCCAACCCCCTGCAATGCAGCAATCTATTGCCAAACATGGGGTTTGAACCCAGGACCCTGAGATTAAGAGTCTCATGCTCTACCAACTGAGCTATCACAGCAGGCTTTCTTTAAGCATGAGGCATTTGTGCTCAGGGCCTTCTAAAGCAGCATTCCTACCTCCATATGGTGGAAGCCTTGCTGCAGCGGGGTAGCTTGACTCTAGGAGAGATGGCCAAATTTGAGCTCCCCTCCCCACATTTTATCTAGCTGTCTCTTATATGTGTGTTTTCTGCTCATCCAAGGAACTCAAAGTGCTGAATACGGTGATTTAAAAGTGATGGGGAAGGCATTTTCTAGAAATGAGCCCGCAGTATTGACAAATAACCTGGTTGGGCTGGGGATAGTTGCATAGTCTTCCCAGGATCAAAAAGCAAATGATTCAGAAAGGCTTCCACTTTGTAAGAGTCCTGTAAAGATTACAGTCTAGGTTGGTTGACCCAAGCTGAATAAAATCTCAAATAACAGACACCCCTAATCAAAACATTTATATTTGTTTATTTGTCTAGAATGCACTTCTCTTTGTCAATCAACATACTTTCCTCCGCTAGCAAACAATTTCTTGATGATCCAAATCTAGTTTATGCCCCTTCTGTCACCTGATTCTTCCCTGTCCTGTCCCTAATATCCATCTGGCAAACTCTAACCTCTTCTTGCCCACCACAATTTTTTGTTTAGCTATTGTAGAGTTCAGGTCCTCTGGAAAAGGACCAAGTTCCATGTGGGTCCCAGGGTGTCCTCTGAAAGATGCAGAAATATTGTGGAAGAAAATCTGGCTGACGTGAATAGAATGCCATCTGGGAACGCTAGGCATGCTTCCTTGAGCTCTCTGGGAGGAAGGTGGGATATAAATGAAATAAATATGTGTGAAGTAGTGTTAGTGCTAGCTGTAGAAGGCATTCATAACACAATAACACATTCTTCTCCACCACATTTTTTTAAAGATCTCCTCACATCAACTGAAGTGGTGATATGAATGACCCAAAACCCGAAACAAAGACTGACCAAAAAGGCGAGGCAAAGGGTAGCTCCAAAGGAGACCAAAAGACTGATCCCAAGGGTGACCAAAAGGCTGACCAGAAGCCCAGCCCAAGGGTCTCCCCAGTGAAAACTGTAGACTATGCACAAATCAAAGCCACGGCACCAAGAGTTTTGGCAGACATGGTACAAATGCTTATCATAGGGCGGAAAATGGGCTTCCATGTGCCACGAGGGGTCAGGAATATCTTTGAGTTTACATGGGATGAGCTCCTGTTGACACCACCAAGAAAATCATTCGCTGGTTTATATTGCCCTGTGGTCAAGTTCGCTTCCATGGATGACACTGATATTTCCTCCACTCCTACTTCAAGAGCTCAGAAGGCGGGTCCTACACCCTCAAGGTTAAAAGCGAATTATGTGACCCCTTCATCTGAAGACCAACAGATGCTCCTCAAATTCCAAAAACGGTCTGTCCATCTCCTCACTGAACTCCTGAAGATGAAGATGAAACTAATGATTGAAGCAGCTGCTGGTGAGATCATCTAAACTAAGTGTTCCTGCCAGTCTTCAATTTACACAGGGAATTTAGTAATCTCTTTGGAAATCCTGAACTTTATCAGACAAGCAGGCACCATCCTCCAGGATGAAGCGGAGTGTTGTAGAAGGCAGCATGTATCTGTTATGTGCTTACCAGCACATGCTATGGTCCCTGCAGTTGGAAACACCAAAAACCAGGGTTCTTGGTTGTGTGGATTATTGCCTTCTCATTGTGTGAATGTAGGCACATTGCAAATATCTGATTGAACATGTGTGTTGCATGGGCAGACCCTGTCACCCTTTACCATATATTTGAGAGTACAGGGTGAACTCTGTAAGATCTGAGTTGGGCTGAGCTAGCACTCAGAGGCTGAGTTATCATTCATGAATTATATGCAATTTTTTGGCATGGGACTGTAAAGAGGCCAGATTTGTTTGGGCTAGTGCAGGCATCCCCAAACTTCGGCCCTCCAGATGTTTTGGACTACAATTCCCATCATCCCTGACCACTGGTCCTCTTAGCTAGGGATCATGGGAGTTGTAGGCCAAAACATTTGGAGGCCCGCAGTTTGGGGATGCCTGGGCTAGTGCTTTCATTCTTGCTTTGAGGTTCTAGGTTCAATCTCTGGCCTCTCCCACTAATAATACCAAGTCCTTGGTAATAATAACAGAAACCTTGGGAAACTGCTTCCAATTAAAGTAAACAATACCAAGGTGGTAGGACCAATGGTTTCACTCAGCAGTATTTTTTATCTGCAGTTAGTGGGAAATTGCATTCCACTGCCGCTGTGAACACACACTTTTCTTATTTTATGCATGGTAGCTGCTTTTATATCTATATCTATCTAAATGTACACCCCAATTGTTCAAATATTACCTTTAATTTCTAACCATCATGTTTCCTTCCCAGGCCCCGGTGCTGAGGAGATTGCAAGGAGGTTTTTGGAAGGTGGCCAAAATCTGTTCCCGAAATCACGCGAAGATGCAGCTGAATTCACACCCAAAGAACCTAGGAGGAGAGGTTGGGGAAGAAACAGTGTTGTCAGGTGTTTGGACCCTGTGATAGCACCCCTCCTTTAACTGTTTACACTCTAGTCTCCTTTGCAGCTGGAAATGCTTTTGTTCCCAGGAGTTTTGCATGTGCCAAGAAGATGGGCCAACGAGTAGGTATGGTAGCAAGACCACTTGGGCTGAGGCCTCGGTGTATGCATGCACCAGAACGAGATGTGAATGAGGTGGCAGAGTCCAGGCCAGCATATTTTATTCTTATGTTATTTTATTCTTATTTATTAATTTAGATTTACATGCCAAAATGGCTTCTTAAGCAGCCTACAAGAACAAAACCAATTATAAAATATCCAAATGAAATGCATGATAGAACAATTCCACCATCTAACTGGATTGTTAAACCACTCTGAGAATTGTAGCTCTGCGAGGAGAATGAGGATCTCCTAATAACTTTCTGCACCCTTAACAGTTTTATTTTGCAGTGTGTGAAGACGTACTTTTTTTGGTGTGAGTTGAATCTTCCAACATTCAGCTTTACTGAATGCCCCTTTCTCTTTCCATTTTCTGTACACCATACATAATTTCTATCATGTCTCTGATCTGACGTAAAAAGCCCCAAACATTGTAAGCTGTCTTCCTGAAGCAGCTGCTCTATCACCCTGCCCATTTGGGTTAATATTTCAGGTTTTTTTCACAGATGCGCTACCCCTGAGGTATTTTACTTCCTGCTCTCCAGAGTGTTTTCATTTTTAAAACAATCTGAAATGGAAAGGAATTCTTCTTAACTCATCAGTTTGCGTTTTGTTGCCGCAGGACGTGGTATGGCGCCAATACTTCCAGCGATTCCTGTTTCTTCAACCACCCAGCTTATACAGCAAATGTCAATGAACTGTCTTTGCTTTCAGTTGTCTCTGAAAGACACCAAGCAGCAAAAGGGCGCAGGTAGATACAATTTCTAGAAAATGAGAGAATACTAAATGCTCCGTAGGGCAGAGTTGCCACAGGTGCTTGGGAGCCCATGTTGCAATGCTGTTGCTGTGTTAGCCCTTGATACTGGTATCATTTTGCATTTGACTTTACTGCTGGAGGAGCACAGCATCATGACTATAATATGCCAACATAACCATGGTGTAGCAGTCATTAGTGTAACGGGTATTGGGCTGGTACAGCAGGGCTATCCACATGGCTATTTGCCTATAAACAAACAGGTGTGTGTGTGTGTGTGTGTGTGTGTGTGTGTGTGTGTGTGTGATTTACTGGTGAGTGCAAATAATTTAATATTGAATTTTGACTTCCAGTTTTGATAAAGTGATGTCCAGTATAATGTACAAAAGGCTATTTGCAACTTACAAAAACACCATGTGGAAATGTCAAAAGTATCCAGTAGGTTGTATTGAATAAATTTAATATTTAACAGATTTACAGGATGACTTTAGGAGAGCTCCATATATATATATGTTTTCCATGTCTGTCTAAAGGTAAGGAGAAAGAGCCAGCTTACGATGAGAGACTTGATCCGTGCCCTGAAGCTAAGGAGTTGCTCCGAGACATTTGCCGGACTATGTAAGCATCTTCAAATGTTTAGGATACAACACATCTTTATAGGGTAATCTCATGGGTTATTTTAATAGGTCGAAAGCTCAGCGGCAACCCCACACCTGCAGTGGGATGATATCTAGGCAGATGTTTTATATAGAGTCCATCTAGGCCTGTATTTGCTTCTCTGCTTGGCCGTAACTCTCCAGAGTCTCATGAACTGGTCTTTCCTTACGCTGCACCATGAGAGACTTACTTGAAGAGGACAGGGATTGATCAGTGGGTTTTATACATACAAAACTGGGGATTTGCACCGGTAGCCAACAATGTTTTTAGACCCACCACAGCCCAACTGTAGCTCAAACCTAGCGGTACATTTCAGCCATTCCTGACTCTGGAATTAATGGTCTTAGGGCTACCTCATCTTTAGATGGAAATGTGTATTACTCAGGCCCCATCCACACCACTAGTTACCAAGTGCAGTAATGCTTCTGAATACCAGTTGCTGGGCAGCGCAGAAGGGCAGAGTGCATTTGTGCTGGGTTCCTACTTGAGGCTTTCCCACAGCCATCTGGTTGGCTGCTGTGAGAACAGGATCTTGGACTGGATGGGTCCTTGGCCTGATCTAGCAGGTTCTTCTTATGCTCACTTGCATTCCACTTTAACAGTCACAGGCCTCATGCCTTCCCCCAAAGAATATTGGGAAGTGTAGTTTGTTAAGGGTGCTCAGAGTTGTTAGGAGACCCGTTTCCCTCTCAGAGCTACAGTTCCCAGAGTTCACTCAGAAAAGTCTTTGGCTGTTAAACCCTTCTGGGAATTGTAGCTCTGTGAGGGGAACAGGGTCTCCTAACAACCTTCAGCACCCCCCTAACAAACTACATTTCCTAGGATTCTTTGTGGGGAGTCATGAGTGATAAAGTGGTATGATAGTGCTTTAAATGTATGGTGTGGATGTTGCCTTTTCTTGAAAATGTAGCCAGCCAGGCCTGCTGTGTTGGCGCCCCCTCCTGCTCATTCCGTTCAGACTCCCTCTCCCAAGTGGCACTTACATATGTGTGGATTAATTCTAAGTTTCAGCCCCTTTCATTTATTTTGCTCTGTAAAGTTGCTGGCAGCCCGAACATGAGAGCTATTGAAAATAATAATCCTGAAAATGACATCAGTTTGTTATTGTTTTATTATGTATTTTGTGATTTCATTTTGTATTTTTATCCCCACCCCCCTTGCCCTGTGATCTTTGGATGAAAGGTGGAAAACTAACTAACTAACTAACTAACTAACTAACTAACTAACTAACTAACTAACTAACTAACTAAAGAAAATCAACCTACAGTACTGAAGTCCTGACTCTGCTGACACACTGCTGTTGTTTCTGTTCCTTTTAGAGCGCTAGAGAAGAATGCAGCCATAGTAAAAGGCCATACGAGACCCCTAATCTTGAGAAATTACATGACAATCCATAGGTCACCATCTCAGGCCTTGAAAAGGGCTTCAGTGTCCCTAGTAGCTTCCGAGGTCCGGCGTATGAAAGGGAAGAAGTTCTTCTTTTCCTTTCCTGATGGAACATCCCTGATGTAGTATCCTTGGAAATGTATGGGGAACGAGTTTGGGAGATAGGATTGGTTGTTGTTCTTTTCCATCCCTACTGTACAAGGATTAGGCTTCTTCTGAGTGCAGCTACAAAATTCAGTGTGGCTTCTTGATTAGCAGTTTTTTCAGACCTTTAATGGGTCTAGACTGTTCGGTTTATCTATGTAAGCCAAACCTCCTGTGCTGGAGTGGAATGTTTAAAGGTCAGCTGATTGTGTGGCTTGCTGCAAAGAACTGCACCGGGCGTGATGCGCTGGGCTTTACAATGGCCACTGACCAGCTGATCAGTGATGCCTGCAACCCTCACGCTTTGGCACACTACATCTTAAGCTGCTCCACAGTGGAGTAGGTGGACATGGCTTGGCCTCGCAGGACAAATGGGGCTTCCTCCAAAGAATGATGGGGGAAGCCAGTGGGGGCTGCTCCATTAGTGCCCCACCAACCTGAGTCTGCCCTTCTTTGCTTGCCTTGTTACAATCAATGAGTCTGGGGTGGCTCTGCCTGCCATTGTCTCTAGCGACACCTGCTGTTGGTCTCCTTGTCTTCTACCCTACCAGCACCAATAGGCACCAGGCACCACTTTGGGGGAACCCAGAGTAAATTTGGTGGTTGGGGCTGCACAAAGGGGGTGGGAAGGGGGAATTTCATTGCACTTGTGGATGTAAGGATGCAAATGAGTGAACGGAAGAAAACATGCAGCAAAGTGTGTCCGTTCCAGTTCTGAAATTAATTTGAGATTCCTAGTGAAGTTGGCATCTGAGAGCTGTAGAATTTAGGACAGAGCAAACCCACAGAACAAAAAACTATCAGAAATCCCATCATCCCTGTTGTGTGAGGGCTTGCAGAAGACTCGGACTCACTTTCTGTGGGATGTCACTTTGTTGTTGTTTAGTCGTTTAGTCGTGTCCGACTCTTCGTGACCCCATGGACCATAGCACGCCAGGCACTCCTGTCTTGCACTGCCTCCCGCAAATTTGGGGTAGGAAAAGAGGTCAGAGGAGAGAGTCTTAATGAAATCTGCAGCCACACTCCAAGAATCTCCCCCTCCCCAAATGCCAGCCAAATAATGGCTGCACTGTAGCCTTCTAAGATCAGTAGCTAAGGGAGCAATGGCACAAAAAAGCAAGGGGGTGATGTAATTCAAGTACTGCTAGCTTAGCTGGTGCTGCTGAAGCCTCTCTGCTTGCATTGCAAGAGCATAGAGCTAAGCTATTTCAAATCCTTTGCACTCTTGCTTTCTCTTCTCTCCCTCCCTCCCTCCCTCCCCAAACTTCCTTGACAGCCACTTGGCTGCAGTTCATTTGGAGTTGTTTCACAGAAGCACATGCTCCATTTGATCTTTCCACCAAACTGGGAATTAAGAATGAAAGACTCTGACAGTGCAGGCTTTCAGATCAGTTCTGTGGTTCAAATGACTCCATTTGTCAGTCTCCATTTTCTAACACAGTGCGTTAAACACAAAAGCCTCATTTTGAGACCTTTACATACCCCCTTTTTTCTAGCTGATCACTTTGGCTAATAGATTCTTTTCCTTGCTGCGGTGCTTATGAAGATGTTGGGGAAATAACTCCTCTGAGGCAAACTGTTTCGCAGACAGAGGCACCCTATGCTTCATCAGACACTCAGCAGCCTTGAATAAAACTTCACCACTGGCAATCTGGCAAGGATCTGCATATGAAAATGATACAAGAAGGCAAGAAGCTCTAGAATTATGAGGACAATGATTACAGATACAGAGTACGCACTTGCTAATCTCCCTTCATGGGGAAAACTAGTGCATCAGAGAAGGCTATAATTAACTGTGTTAGTTTTGCACTTGCAGGGACTTTAAAGTGCCCCCCTGTGCCCTCACCCCTCCCACTACCAGGCCATGGGCAAGAGTCTGGGGTGAATCAGTTGCAGGGAACAAGGAGCTGGTTAGAGTAGGAAGCCAGTAGTCAGGACTCAAGAGTAAGTCAATACCACAGACCTTATAATTCAGAGATATGCCCAGTGTGTTTTTTCTAGGGGTACTCAAGGGCACACAGTACCACCCCCCCCAACAATGTTAAAAGTGTGGCAGCTACTGTAACAACTTCATGGTGAGTGCCGGCACCTTTTCATTTTTTTATTTTATTTAAAAAGTACTGGATATGACTTTAGTATTAATTTGAGGACTTGCCTTAAGGCAGTTCCTACAGTTGGTTGCTCAAGTTTGTAACATTGGAAACAGCCCTCATCAAAGATCCAGCTCAGTGAACTTGTACTATTACACTACAATCCCACAACGCATAGCTAGACAAATGCCTTTATTTTCTTTTTCTTTTTCTAAAAAGTGTGATATTACTTGACCCATGTCAAAGTTACCCATCAGGAAGTGTTGCCGTCTACCAGTTTCCCATATGCTGCCTAGGAAAAACCATCACCCTTCTGTTTCAGGATGCTCCTAGTCAAACGCTTCTAGGTACAATTACGTCTCAGGGCCATTCGTGGATACGCTATTGCTTTAAGGCCAGGTGAGTGTCACTTATTGATCCTAAAGGTTTGGTCAGGGGGTGTAGCGGGGAAAAGTGCAACAGCTGAGTACCCAGTGGATTCTGGGTCCTGATGTTAGATGGGCCATTGGCCTGATCCAGCAGGACTCTCCTTATTTCCAAATGTCTAAACAAGAAGGGAGCAGCACTTTCAAAACAGTGGTGAAAGCATACTGAGAGATTTCTTTTTTAAAAACAACAACCCCACATTGAATTATACTGACCTTGGCTCAGTTGTTCACAACTGGCACTGGCATTGCTTCTGCTTACCTAGGCAAGTCTTGGGGCTGTGCGGGTGAATGGGTGGGGCTGACACTTCTGATCTGGCACTCCCACTGGTGCACATGCATGCCCCGACCTCACTACTGCTCCACCACATGGGCATCACTGCTTAGGCCAAAAAGGATGGGCATCACCAGAAAGGTCGCAATGTGCATATAATTTACACATGTATAGATGCGTATTTAGAACTCATTACTATAATTTACTATAGTAATCTGGGACGGGGAACCTGTGCATGCACACGAAAGCTCATACCAAAAAAAGAAAAAAAGAAAAAATTTTTTGTTTGTTTCTCCAGACATCGTTGGACTCCAGCGCTAATTGGCTCCAGTCTCCATGGCCAATGATCAGAGATGGTGGACTGGTTGTAGTATAACAACATCTGGAGGCACACATGTTAGCCACAATCCATCTCACCATAGGGGGCAAGGCTGTGACCAGCTCACCTGGGTGCCTGCTCAGACTGCTGTTCAGGGGTTCATTGCTGATGGGTAGTTTCAAGGCCGCTGGTCTCCCTTCTTATAGCTTGCTTTTCTTTAAACTGGACTTGAACCAAAACGGCCCAAACAGAAGACTAATAATAATAATAATAATAATAATAATAATTTATACCCTGGCCATCTGGCTGAGTTTCCCCAGCTACTCTGGGTGGCTTCCAACAGAAAAATAAAATACAGTAATCTATTAAACATTAAAAGCCTCCCTAAACAGGGCTGCCTTCAGATGTCTTCTAAAAATCTGGTAGCTGTTTTTCTCTTTGACATCTGGGTGTTCCACAGGGCCGGTGCCACTACCGAGAAGGCCCTCTGCCTGGTTCCCTGCAACTTGGCTTCTTGCAAAGAGGGAACCGCCAGAAGGCCCTCGCTGCTGGACCTCAGTGTCCAAGCAGAACGATGGGGGTGGAGACACTCCTTCAGGTATACTGGACCGAGGCCATTTAGGGCTTTAAAGGTCAGCACCAACACTTTGAATTGTGCTCGGAAACGTACTGGGAGTAGAGGACTGTCATCCTGTGAAAGCCCTTCAAACAGAGGACTGTCCTCTGTAAAGTAGCACACATTGGTACCGTAATCCTGACCCCAGCCATGCTCATCTAGAGCAAGCTGTTTATATGTCTCATAGGCTCAGACCATTCAACTCTGTTGATTGAGTGGTGGTGGTAGTAACTTCAGGATTATAAAGATATTAATGAGTGCTTATAGAAATGCCTTCACTTCCTGGACTGCTTAGGTATCATGTGAGAGAGGCGCCTGCATTATCTCAATTTTACAGATGAATAAACAAGAAACACAGGGAAAGCTCAAGGTCACATAACTAGCCAGTGACATGGATGGAAAAGCCAAGGGCCATAACCCCAATTAAATCAAATGTGCCTTATCGTTCATGGTAGACTTTTAAAACCAAGTAGTGTAGATCTGTTACTGGTCATTTATTGTCATGATTTGCACCCATCATTCCTTTTATAAGGGAGGATTAATTAATTATCTCGTTTCTCAGTCTTTAAACCGTGTGATATAGGAAGCTGCTAATGGCAGATGTTAAAAGCATAACCCCACTGGGTGTAACTAATGGTTACGCTACATAGCACTGCTCAGGGAGAGAAAGGTCATTGGAGTGATGAGGATTTGGAAAGGGGATTGTAAGGGGGGGGGCGGAACTAACATAGCTCTGCAGCCAGACAGGGGCAGGCCAGAAACAGTTACACGTGATATTTCCTGGGGAGTAAAGAGCAACCAGAACAAAAGCACAGCAGCTATAGAGAGATCTGAGGAAACTGAGAGGCCAGGGTTAAAGAGGCCATGGCTGGAGGCAGCAATGCATTTGAACACCAGTGGCTGAAAACCACAGGAGGGGAGAGTGTTCTTGTGCTTGGGTGCTGCTTGGCCTCTGTGAGAGCAGGGTGCTGGACTAGATGGGCTAACTAGTCTGATCTGGCAGGCTCTTCTGTCCATAGGAAAGTAGGGACCCCTAAAAAGGGGGAGAGTGACTGGTGTGCCTTTGGGAATAAGGAAAGCGATCGTTAGACTGACCACCTGACTTATTATCAGAAGAAGAAATCATGCAATGATGTAAATGCATGCTAGTTAGTCAGTTTTAATCATTTCTGAAAGCCTGCAAGGATTTAGGTTCCACACCAGAGAAAAGTAGTGGCCCAGCTGGCTGGTACTGTAGTTAGAAAAAAGACAAATGTGAGAGTTGGCAGTGATGTGACCTAGAAGTAAAGCAGCAAGCTTTTGTTTGAATCTAAGGCTCTGGCTATGGGAGTAACAAGACCCTTTAGGGTGTTGATGCTGTGAACCCCTCCATTGTAGGCTCAGGCTATATATGTGTGTACATAAAGGTACCACAATCTCTACTGTGCCTCATTCTCAAAGAAACATGAACCCTGGGTAGGTGCCTGGAACCTCTGGAATCTCATACCGCTTGGAAATTGGGGAGGTGTGCAACAGTATTATAACATCTATTGTGGGCTATGAATATCATGGTTCAATCACATCAGTTCAGGATATTAAAAAATTGGGCCACTGAGTTCCTTATTATGCATTTCCCAATATTATTGCAATCGCTACAGTCAGAATCTTTATTATGTATGTATTCCCATCAACTTCTTCCTTAGTATTAAATTGCATAGTTTAACTGTTTTTCCTCTCACCCAGCTGTTCAATAGCGCTGATGATGAATAATGAAGGAGGGAGCATTAGAGACAAGGATGGCTATTTAACCCAGCACTGGAGCTGGTATTCCAAAAACCAGATTCTGCAGTCGTTAGACTATCAGGTATCAAATGGAACTCTCGGACCAAAGAATCCACTAACATCTCACATTTTTCGAATAGCCGTCTCTGTGGTTGGTCTCTCTAGAATTCTACAAAGATCTCTAAAAGTGTGTTCTTCTAGTTGAGAGAAATTATAGGCAGAAATTCCAGTTTATGCTTTGTTTCTGCTGGTTTCCAGAGTCACATTTTACAAATCCCAGAACTGCCAGCAGGCACTGGGCTAGTTGCCACAAACTCACTTGTGTGACGGTTCCCAGAGATGAGATCACAGCTGCTGAACTTCTCCCTTTGTCCTCCCTTTGCTGTGCTGCAGGGGGCTAGTACATGGTTTGGCTTAGCATGTCATCTCAACCCTGGTTTGTGGTCTGTTTTGCTCCAGATAAACCATGAGCTGTAATCAAGATTTGTCTGTGAGTTGTCTGGATGAGAATCCATGAGGTTAGATTTGGATAACACACCAAGCCAGGTCATGGCTTAGCTCATTGGGTGTTGAGTGCACTCACACAACTAAAGTCATCTAGCTTGGACCTCAAATGCCCCATTTGTCCAAGACTTGAGTTTGCTGTGGACATAAAGTACTATAATGAACTCCCCATCAGAATCCAGTAACGTGAAGCCTGCACCCCAAATTTGGGCAACATTTCCATACAATTTCATCACCACTACTGTAGTTGAGGGAACTTTTAGATGTGGGAAAGAAGGCTTTTGCACTTTGCATTGCACCCAACTAAATTATACTCAGGTAAGACTCATTGAAATTAAGTCTGTCATGTCCACTAATGGGACTGCTCTGAGTAGGACTGACCTTGGATACAACCCTGTAAGCATGATGACAGTGGCAAATGCCAATTGTGTGAAGCAGCCCCTAAGACTTTCGTTTTCTTCTTTTACTCCTTAGATAAATGAACAGCTAAAACTCAAGGTTGTTAATCAAAGTTCAATGACAATTACTTTCACCGACCAAAATGAAAGCATCACCTTGTCTTTGGTAAGAGATGGATGCACACATAGATCCAAAACTGATAGGCAGGTAAGAAGTCACAGCATGGAAATAACATTATGGAAGTAACAATAGGATATCCAGTAACTGCGTGTCCATTGACTTTTTCATAACCCTGAGGGAAATTTCTAGAAGTAACATTTGAAAACTTGTCCTAGGTCTAATTTTCCCCAGTACATCAATCCTTCTGTTATCTCTCTTTTTGGGATACAAAAGTCTTACTGCCATACTCTGTAGATTGTGATAGAATCTATCTATCTATCCCGCCAGACAGCCGTGCTAGGAAACGGGGCGGGCACCGGAGGGATCTTCGCACCACGGCGCCAGAGCGCCAGATATGCTTAAGACGGCCCTGTTCCCAAGGCAGTTAACATACAAATCACATATACATAATAAATTCTCATAAAGCATTAAAATGGAACAATCATTTAAGATAGCATACAACAAACTGTATAGGTGCCACTACAACCCACAGGATGAAGGAGAATCATTTTAGTGTCCAGTTTAGTCAATCAGTTTCCATTCCGGATAAGAAACAGCAGCGTTATCACATTTGCGGTGATATTTTTGTGTGACGCTATCGCACATTGTACTGCTAGCAATGTCTCATCACAAGGGATGCCTCATGCTTGTCTCACAGATCTCGGCAGTAACCCCCTCTATCATTTTGGTTGCCCCTTTTTGAGGCCTTTTTAGCTCTACATCAACCTTTCTGAGGTGAGGTGACCAGACTGTGCATACTCTTCCACCAATGTGATTCCTAAGAGCACATTTGGCTTCGTGCGTTGTTTGGTCCTAAGTTTTCCAGCACGTTACCTTAAGCCTCACACATTAGAGTGCTGTGCCCTTTAGCTAACACATCCCTGTAGCCAGATTTTATGCTTATCAGCAAAAGCTAACTCTTCTATGAAGGCGAGTAAGCAAACCATGCTTTCCTCTTTCTTAATAATAACAATAAAAAGAAGGTATGCCACATTTGACTCTTTTCAAATTGCTTCCCTGGAGTCCCATTGACCTTTGAAGAGTAGCCCTCAGGAACGGCACTGAAACCTGCATTAAAGGCAACCTTCTTTCTTTAAGAGCCTATTTCCTGGTCTTTCTTCTAAATATTTATTTTGTGAATGCACTTTTGTGGAAAGACAGCCTTTGCATTAAAATGCTTTATTACCCCACAGGCTGCCTTCATAGGCTGGCTGAATGACATATTTCTCAGCTACTTGGTGTTAATTGGGCCATTCTTTAGATTAAGAATTCATTGTTGTCCCAGCTGGCATTCCCCCCTACTGCTTCCACTTCTTAAATACAGTGTGTGTGTGTGTGTGTGTGTGTGTGTGTGTGTGTGTGTGTGCGTGTGCGCGCAACATATAGATATAGATATGTATGTATATTTTATATTCCCTTTTCTTGTTGAGAGCAAAACTGTTGATGTATGTGTTAGGAAAACAAAAAATATTTTCAAATCCATATTTGTAAAATTTGCTAGAGTTTGTAACTGCCTTGTGCATTCCATAGCTGCCAAGTTTTCCCTTTTCTCGCGAGGAAGCCTATTCAGCATAAGGGAAAATCCCTTAAAAAAAGGGATAACTTGGCAGCTATGGTGCATTCAGAGGAAGGTTAAGTGCTGAACTGTACATGCTGGTATTGTGGATTTTAGCAGAGGATGTTCCCTTATTTCCAAATAGCTCAAAATGCAGCAAGGGCCACTTCTCCCATGGATAAATTTCCATCTGCTCAAATATAAT
This sequence comes from Zootoca vivipara, assembly GCF_965207765.1. NCBI lineage: Eukaryota > Metazoa > Chordata > Lepidosauria > Squamata > Lacertidae > Zootoca > Zootoca vivipara. Next base: position 85,685,176 of record NC_142584.1, read on the forward strand.
AATAATAATTCCTTTTCTCTTTACTTACCACAGTCGACTGGGAAAAGCATAGAAAGTGCTGACCAGGAAGGACAATGGGTCAGAGCCTTAACAGAGATTAAAAAGAGGTTTGAGAAGATAGTGAGACAATTTATAAATGGTATTTTGATCATCTCAGGTACAGTAATTCTTATTGGTCATGTGGTATTCGTATTGCATGTCATTTAATTTGCATCCTGAGGTCTCTCTATCTCTCTTACAGACCTAAACCCACCCACACCCACCATGATGATACAAATTAAAACTCAAATGGATAATTGTACAAGCTTGACACACCCACCCACACTCACACTGTGTCTCCCATTGCTCTCTCTTAATCAAAAAGATAGCTCAAGCTAGCAACCACATTATTCTTCTGACTAGTACAAATACTGTAACGTGCTTTGCACTGTTTGGAGATGGGGTCTTCAAAGAAATAGCTCTGAGCATGCTCAGAAGGCAAGGAGGGCTGCTCTTCAATCAGCCCTCTGTTGCCCTATACAGGTGCTGGAATTGCCCTCATAACAAGAGGGAGGGGTAACCTTCACAACTGGGACTGAAAAGCTGGCAGTCTTGATACTCAAATTTCATGTACTTTCTCTGCCCAGAAATAGATGGGAGGCACCTCTCTGCCATAGCTATGCTTTTGGATTAGTGTTGGCTGAGTGGTGCAGAGATCTGATTGGACAGAGAACAGTGGATTGACAGAAATGTTTGCAGAGCTCCTTTGAGTTCAAATAAAAGCATAAAATGTATGTGGGACAGGGAAGAGTGTGGTTTTGAGATATTGAGGGTATTATTATTATTATTATTATTATTATTATTATTATTATTAAAGTGCGACATTCTCATTGGGAGAGCTGTGCCCCAGTAGCTCTAATGGGTCTGCCTTCTCTGTGTCAAAAATAACTGACAATTCTCTTCTGGTTCCTATGGCAGGGATATGTTGTGTAGACTATCCAATTGACTTTGCCCCTTCAAAGAAAGTGAAGTTTTTGACAAAGGACACAGTACTTCAGTCCTGGGATCGTGTTCATACCAGACCTTTGACCGCTAAACGGAAATCAATTATCAAGCCACATCCTACACGGAATCTTGCCTTTGATACGCCTTTCAGGGCGAAATATAGGCCTCCTTCAAGGTCAGTGGGGTTATCTTTTGTGGGGACAGTGTCTTAGTTTCTATATAAAAGCAGGACTAATCATGTGGGTTAGCCGGCTGCAGAAAGGATCCTTGTAAGCCGGCATTTCAGTCATAAGTAATCAGGATAGAGGGGCAAGGTGTGGTGTGGGTGCAGCAGTAGAGCCATTCTGATGCTCCCTCCACTGCACCCTTACCGTGCCAATCTGCCTCTCAGCTGGCAGCACAGACCTCTACATGGGGAAACTGGATGGACAACACTGCCCTGCAGGCTGCTTCTGATTTTTAGGCCATGGCACATTGCATCGGATGCATGAAGTGGATACAGAAGGTGCAGGATGCAGAGATGCTTGGTCTCAGGTGCACTAAAGTAGGCCCAAATTGGCAAGCATCCTGCAGTAGGGGGAAAAAAAGCTGCCATAATGGGTGCATTTGCATGAACATGGATGCTAAATCAGTCTTTGCCAACCTGGTGCCCTCCCAGTACTGGATTTACATATAAGCTAAATTTAAAGAAAATTTAAAGGGAAAAAAACTGGATGTACATTACCAAAATCTATATATATATATAAATGTAGAAGGTGCATGTTTGTTATTCCACACATTTCTCCACAACCACTTGCCCAATTGCTGTCAAATTTGGCTACAACATCAGAGTCACATGTGGGAGTGTAACCATCCACCTAAATTGGCCAGATGATACACCTAGCATAGGTAAAAACCTGGATTTATGTAAAAAAAATGCGCCCTCCAGTGGACATCCAACAAACAAAGGGCAAACATACTCCCACAATCCCTCACGCCCCGGAGACCACGGCTCCAACAGGGTTTACATACTAGCTCTACTTTACAGCCTACAGACTAGGCCTCTGCTCTGCTTTACAGACTAGGCCTCGGCTCCACTTTACATCCTACAGAGTAGGCCTCTGCTCCACTTTACAGACTATCCCAAGTGGAACTGTGGGTGGGGGAGGGGGGAGGGGGGCCCAAATAGGTCATGGGCTGACCCAGGGTGGGGGAGTCACAGGGATGACCCAGGTGGGGGGAGGGGGGAGGGGATACCTCATGGGTCACTACAGGATGGGAATAATCACAGGGATGTGACATAATGGGGTGGGGTGGAAAAAACACATAGCCCAGGGGGGGGAAGGACACATCCTCCCCCTTTCCTGGGAAACAAGGACCCTGAGTCAGACACAGCAACGCGTGCCCGGGCCAGCTAGTATAAGATTAAAAAAACAAATAAAATAAAACCTACATACAGCAACAGTGTTTTGTGTTGTGTGGGCTCCTACTTGTTATGTGGCTTTAGATACCTATTAGGTCCATAAATTACCATATAGCATATATTCAACACAAAAAACAGCGACAATTTGCTGTTGACAAAGGACAGCTGGACATATAAAGGGCCCCATTACCTCCAGTAGCTTAGGGCCTCATCAAACCTAAATCCGGCCCTGTGCCCGCCTGATGGTTTTGGACTCCCACTCCTACCTGGCTGGGGTTGAACGGAGCCTGTGGCATTGTGACAACCTCCCTCGATAAAGATGGGAGTGCAGTAACGTGACCAGATTTGGGAGCTTTGAAATTTAGACGCTCCCCGTCATCAGGAAAATTTAAGAGGTCTGGTGTTATCTGTATGTGGTAGTGTTTCCTAATATCCAGCAGCAAGGATTTTTAATGTGAAGAGAAAACCTGTGGCCAGTTATCCCTCAACCAGAGGATCAAAGTAACGAGGAGGCACTTTGTAAACAGAACTGGAATTTCATTTAAACACTCGATGAGGGTTATAGAATAATGGTTACTTTGATAAGGCACAACCCTTTGTTCTAGTCAAAAGCTCTTTACAGAGATAGTTAAGAACTTTACGTAAAACTCTCACTTTAACTTGTTTCTGAATAAATTGATTCCTCCTAGGATGGCTATTTTGTTCTACTAGGCCAATAAAACACACCCAGGCCCTTTTGGGAAATTTTTTACCTTCCCCTCAGGATTGCCCTGCCTAGCTCACCCCTTTCCAGGCTCTAATTTAATTCCAGTCTGATTCCCATCTGACAGTTTATTATCATTGTTGCATATCTGTTAAGTTCTCCCTTTTTTTTAAAGGGAAATTCCCTTATGCTGAATAGGCTTCCTCCTGAGAAAAGGGAAAACTTGACAGCCATGCATCGTTGTTCTTACTACTACAATTTATTCCTGCCCATCACCCTAAGGTCCCAGAGCAGTTTACAACAATAAAAATACAACATTGATACTAAAACACAATATCACATACTTTTAATATCTATTAAAATCATTTATCTCTATCTCAGCCCTAACTCAGCCCTTCCCATGCTCTAAACTAATCCTGGCCTGATTCCTATTTTATAGTCCATCCCAATCTGACAGTTTAACTGTCAGGTTCAAATTTTGAACTCTCCACTCCCTCTTCATTGATTGGCTTCTGAAGTCTTCAGGAGGCTGACCAAAGCTCTGTCCATCACAGAGCCTTAGTGCAAAACATCAGAAGGTCACTAAATTGACAAGTGCTATGCTAAATGTTCCCTGGAGCACTAAAACAGCGAAAGACGTAAACAGGAGGGAAACTATAGGGAGAATTACCCCTCATACAGACTTCTGCTTGTGCTTTCTCAGCATGGGTTCATCTTGTTGTGTCATGCCATTTTCCCCAGCAAAACCTTCTCTTTACTGCTGACAAACATCAAGCTGCAGAAAACTCAGTCCCTGTTTTACCAACTCTGGACAAATCTGTCCATTTTGGTTTCTCTCAGTTTCTCCTTTTTCCAGTCTTTAGTTCACCACACCTGTACCCCAGCTTGTGATTTATTTATTTATTATTTTTTAAAAGCCCTCACAAAATTCACCAGCATTTTAGTGTGCATTTATCCTAATGGGCTTGCATGCTGTTTTCCCTGATATAATGTAGTTTTGCGTGTTCACAATTTTGTTCATGCTTTCCCCTAATAAACATTGGGGGGGGGGCCTGGAGAACTACACCGCAAATTTCCGAAAACTGCAGATTCCAAAAGATTGCTGCCTTTTGGTTCACATATTGTTTTGGGAAGTTCAAAACCAAACACAGCTTCTCCCTTGCCCCTTCTTAGCCAGCCCAAAAATTGAAGAGGCATTCACTGGGAGAAGGGCTATGGAAAGAGATATTGTTGGCAAGGCACTTTGGAAGATGACTGACTTGATTGGAGCTGTGGCCCACCACTCATTCCTTCATCACCTTAACTAGTTGCTGACCAGGTCTTCAACTATGTTGCCTGCTTTCTATCATGTTTGGCATTTTGCCCTTGATGGACCATAACAGGACTGTACTTGAGAAGGACATGTCTCTATGGTAAAGCATCTGCCTTGTGTGCAAAGGGCTGCAAGTTCAGTTCTCAGCATCTGCAGGTAGGGTTGGGAGAAAGCCCTCTATGAAATCCCAGAGAGCTGCTGCCAGTCAGTGTAAACACCACTGAGCTCGGTGGACCGTTGGCCTGACTCAGTACAAGACAGTATCCCGAGGACCACCTGTTTCCATATTGTCACAGGCGATGCGTTGCGACTACTCTAGAGTTGGTACACATATGTACCAACTTCTTTGTCCTTTCAGTGCCAGGCAGGAATATCTTTTTATTTCCCCACGTTTTGAAGATGCAGTTTAAATGCTGCTGGCTGTTTTTTGCTACTTCTTTTAATTCTGTGTCTTTTAGATTATTATTATTATTATTATTATTATTATTATTATTATTATTATTAATGTTTTAATGGTTTTGTGCTTTTAGTATGCCACCCTCATGAATACGATTGAAGGGCAGTATGAAAATGCTTAAAATAACCAACCAACCTCTGACTAGCATTCAAGTCGCAACTTTACTTTGCTTTCTCTGCCCCCCACTCCCACAACTACCTCTCTTTCTCTCACAACCGCATTGTATGCTTGTCACAGGGGCAAAGCAGAGGTGCCTGCACCTAAGGAGGCAGTTCGTCCACCAGAACCTTGGGCAATTTCTCTTGCTGACTGTCCGGTCGTGCTACACAAAATTATGTCCAAAGACAGAGATGATTTATGCTGCAGGTGTGTGGTGAAGATCCCGCTGATTACAGACTTGGAATTTGAAAAGTTTATTACTGCCCCAAGAGACCCTGATCAGGTCATTGTGATCTGTGTGCTGTCGCCTCAAAATCATTCTTACTCCCCTTACTTTGAGTGGTCCGTTGAAAATCTGTACATACAAATGCAACATGGCCGTCCCTCACCTTGTATTCAGGTAAGCTAGCCGCTAAACGTGTGTGCGCTCCACACACACACACAAGAGTTGTGTTGGTTGTGCATCTGTGTTTGTATTTTGTGAGCGTAGGATTTGATATCTGACACAGAAGTCTTCTTCCTGTTCATTTTAATTAAGTTTAAAAGCATGTTTCTGGAGTGTATGGAAGCTGAGAATAAGATAAACTCTGAAACGTGAGGGTGGAAGCCGAAAGGAGACGTTCCAATGGTTGGGTGACTCCTTCTGTTCTCTGCACCCGAAGCTCTTGGTCACTCCTCTCAAAATAGATAAAGCTGCAATGCTATGCCCACTTTCTAAGCCCCAATAGGCACAATGGAACTGCAAAACATCCATAGAATTACACTGTAGATTAAAGTCATACAAATAAACAGCTTCTGCTTATTTCCATATTTGATTCACAACACCCAATCAGTCTTTCCTTGTCACAAGAATAGGACTACTTTGGTAAATAAACTGGATTTTGGTGAAGCATATACACACCTTAGATATGAGGCCCTGTTTACTTGGCTTCTTTTCACTAAAGGTATTAGACAGGCTCCCTGTCATTTAGGCAGCCCATGTGCACACAGACACATATTGCCTGATGAGAACATGCCTTGCTAGAACAGACCGCCAAGGCCCATCTGGTCTACTATTCTGCTTCCCACAGCAGCCATCTTGCGACCCACAGGCAGGGCAAGAAGGCGAAAAACAGATCCCCCGCCATTTGTCCTCAGAATTTGGTATTTGGTGGCATATATTTCCTCTGAACATAGAATAGCAACGTAGCAATGTGACTGTTATGTATTTGTCCTCTGTGAATTTCTCTTATCCCTCAAGAAAAATGGGCACAGAGGTGAGAGGCCTTTATATTTTGTTACAGGCACAGGAACTCCAGCCACAACATTTCCCCTCCCCACAATGATCCCTCCAGGCTGTGATATCATTTTTCAACACATTTATTTTCAGGGCCTGTGCCAGTATCTGTCACCCATGGGCAGTTGCCAGGACCACAGCATCTCAGCAGGGCTCATTGCTGATGTCTGCCCTGAACTCGCCTTAAAATGTTTGTTTGACCAGTACACAATGGTTGGATCTTGCTGCCATTTTAATTCCCCACAATGTGCCACAGTAACACTACATCAGAGCATTGTGAGAAATCAAAATGGAGGCTAGATTCAGAAGCCTGGTACTCCTTGGAGCACTGTTGCTGTTGGACTTTGCCTCAGTTTAAGCCTACCAGGGCACGGCAACAGTTGAGGTGTCCGCAGTAGATATCAGTCTCAAACTGGCTTTGGTGACTTTGGAATGAAGGGAACAATGTATGGCAAATCAGTCCTTGGGGAAGAAAGACCTGGGTCGAGTGGGCTCTACGGTGAAGCTTACAATCTCAGCCTTTCTTCTCAAAGTCTCTTAGCAGTTTATATGGCCAATAGCTGGAATAAGCCTCTGCTACAGGCTCTCCCTGCTTTCAGTCAGGTTTTCAAACAGTGGGTGGGAGAAGAGAACGAAAAACACCCTGCTCATATGGGTGGAAAACAGAGAGGTCTGCTAGAGCCCTCACTGTCTCCACTTCATCTGCCTGCCTGCTGGAGTTGGCAATATTTAGTTCCTGTGCTAGACTGTTTCTGTCCCCTAGCTTCAGAAACGTTACACATTGGTTAGAACAGAAACCCCAAGGACCTTTCCAGTACACTGAGAGTATCACTTGTTCCATTCCCAGTGCAAGCATGATCCCTTCCGTTTCCTGAGATACGATCTTGAAAGCCCTCTAAACAAAAATCCTCCTCTGCTGGTGCAGAAGCATGCTGTTGTTCCTGGAATGGTGGTAGTAAGTATCTGGTCTTTTTCTTCTTGCAAAAATTCACACACACACACACACACACACACACACACACACACACACACACACCTAATGAATGAGACCCCACAACCTTTTGAGGAGTTCACTAATGCTTTTGCTATTATAAATTTGTTAGTCTTTAAGGTGCCACTTGACCAGGGCGGATTTTGGTAATATGGTGCCCTGAACAAGGACAAAATTAGGTGGGCCCCCAAATATTTCTTTTCACAATAATTCCTTTTGGTACAGTTGATCTTTTCAGCAGGTACCCATATAAATATTGCTGCTGCTGCTGCTGCTGCTGCTGCTGCTGCTGCTGCTGCTGCTGCTGCTTATGTGGCTCCTTAGCTCAGCGCCCTGTGCAGGGGAACTGCCCTATTTCCAGTGCTGACGAGACAGAACTCCCTACTGTAGTATGTTTAGGGTTGTAATCCTAGTTACATAACGATTATGCACTGTATCCACAATCCCTATACAGGTAAATACACTGTAAAATACCTGTCTCCTCTCTTTGGTTTCTTTTCTAACAGAAGATTTAAAAGCACTCTTTCCACTTGTTATATTTAGACAGATATTAAAGCAGATCATGACGCTGAGTTCACAGGTCAGATGATGAGATTAAATCAATCTCATCATCTGACCTGTGAACTCAGCGTCATGATCTGCTTGAATATCTGTCTATATATAACAAGTGAGCAATAGAGCTTGGGCTTCAGTTGACTCCTCCAAACCTCATGTTTTGTGCAGAAAATGTGCTACTGTGTTGAATGACTCAGGCCCCCACTCTAGTTATTCCTGCAGTATATTGTCTCTTCGTGGGAGCCTTAAGCACATAAGGAGAGATGCTTTTTATTTAGACCCATTGACAGAGGCGCCAAATCAGATAATGAAAGCCTTTCTGTGCTCTATTAAATGCTTGTAAACCTCTGACCATGGAAGTCTTAACACACTGGGTAGTCAAGTTCAGAGTTTCAAAGGGTTTGGAGGATATTATTCATTCCCTTCAGCACAGAAGAATCTATTGGCTGACTTCACCCTTTCTCTGTCCCAGTGCAGTTAATCATATTATATACCACTTTGAAGTACAGGCAACATTGATTCTAATAGCAGGAGATAATATTTTAACTGCATAAAAATGGAGGTGGAAGTGAATCAGAGGTGGGGTACGGGTCACTGGTAAGAACTTCGATTCATCTCAGCAGAAGGCTGGCACCCAAGATTATCCACATGGGAAGAAATAATTAAAAGAAATGGGAAGGAAGGTAACTTTCTCCCGTCTTCCACAATATTATTGTGATCATAATTAGTACTGACATAATTAATCTACTCTTTTCAACTTTTTGATAGATGTATATTGTACTTTACACCCCAAATTTAATTTAGTTAGCTCTGAGTTCACCAGAAGTTTAAGAACCAAGACCCTTTTAAAAGAGCTAGATCCTTTGCGTTTCTGCTTGGGAGTAAATGCTATTACTTCCAAGCAAATATGTTTAAAATTGCAACCATAATATTGCATGTGACATGTGCAAATAATCTGCATAATAACTGGCTAAATATGGATGGGTGCCAGGCAGCAGCATCTGGTGAGCATTCCCTTGGATTATTTTATTTATTTACTGCATTAATATAGCTGTCTCGTGATGACTTCTCTGAGTGGGCCGCAAAGCGAAAAATTAAATAAAACGCAACACTAAGCTACCGTATATAGCAATGAAATGATAACAAATTAATTTTAAAAACTGAATTGAAATACAATTAAAAACCCAATCAGTAGCATCCACTGTAGTCTATGCATTGCTAATCTTGGGAATACTGCTCTGTACTCCGTGTGGCTCTATCCTTGGGCCTGGTCCAGAAGCTCCAGTTAAGTGCAGCAAGACTGCTGGTGGGGGCAGATGTTTTTATCAGCTGGAAAGATTTGTTGAACACTCTAAGATTTGTTCTTCAAACCTGAAAAAAACTGTAAATTGCAACCCATGGCCATAGACCATCTATGCACTGTCAGCCATAATATACAGAGGTAAATTAATGAGTGCATAGAGACTATTTTTCTTCTCTAGATAGAAATGGGCAAGTCCAGCAGGTGTATTTGAGACTGCCTTGTCGATATCTTATGACTGTGACATTCACGGGGTTAATGAATCATTCTGGTGCCGACTACATATGCAGACTAAGGCCCCATCTGTAATATACATTTAATGCAGTCATGGTTTATCCCAAAGAATCCTGGGAACTGTAGATCAATCAATCAATCAATCATTTTATTTGTATGCCGCTTCCCAAAAGGTAAAACCAAGCTCAAGGCAGCTTAAAACATATAAAAAGTTACATAATTACAAACATAACAAAATAATCATAAAAATAAAGCACACGACCAAATTAATCTAAAAGTACACAACCAAACCGAACAATTTCTGCATAAATCTAAAATAAAGATAAAATAACAATATCAATGATAGCAACAACTCCCATTTGTCCAGCTGGGTGTTTGTTTCAAATAGGAAAAAAGTGAATACCACCTGAAACTTCATTACTTCCTACATAAAGGTGACTTTTAAAACTTAGTAATACAGTACTGTGCCTTCTATGGCACTTGAAGTGAAGCAATAGCCCACTAGAGGGAACTGCTGATGCTCTGAATGGGCAGAGCTGGGAAGAGAAGAGGCTGCAAGTTACAGCTGCCAAAGAACTTTGGCTTCACAATGAATGCTTTGTTCCTTGCACGGAAGCAACGCTAAATCATACAGGGCGAGCATGTGGTTGCCAGCCACCCATTTCCTACAGGGACCCTTACCATTTCCGAGCCCCTCTGTCCCACCTCCCTGATCTCATATCCTTCCCTCCTTGAGCCTTCCACCCACACCCCTTGTTCTCTCTGTGGCCCCACCTACTTCTCCTGAGCAACTCTACTTTCTGCCTTCTCTCCTGGCTCATGTGCCTGTTTCTGTGGCCTGCCACCCTTTCTCTCCCACCCACGTCTCTTTCCTCTCTTACCCTTTTCACCCCTTCCTGGCCAGTCAGCCCTTTGAGACTTTCCAGTATCACATTGCCTGCAGATATGTACATTACATATTGTATTGCTGTACAATGAATAGAAATATTATTTATTTCTGTATATGAATCTATTACAAAAACAAAACAAAAATTTTAACTGGCCCTAGGTAGTAAGCATGCCCACCATAAATTTTGAAATTAATTACAACAAACCCCCCCTTACAAAAATGTGGGCTCTTTGCCTTGTGGTAACAATATTGCTGTAGTTCTTTTAGGCGATAATGCTCCCCCAAAACACACACCAAATAGTTTTAAAATACAGGACTTTTGGCAATTGAATCTTCTATATATCTATATATCCAAGAGTGAGCCACTGAACTGAGCTGCAACCACACACACCTACAGAAATGTGAAAATATGTCGCTTTTCTTGATATCTGGCACACACAAAAAAGGAGCTGGTAACCTCTTGTGATTTGTGGGGAGTAGGGGTGTGGTCAGCAGGCACTGCCTGCGAGGGACACAGCAGCCGAAAAGGGTTTGCAATAAGCCTTTCTGTGGTCAGGCTGTAAGACCTATACTGTTTCTGCTTTCCCAAAGTAATTGATGTTTCATTCAAAATCAGGAGTGTTAAGTGATGTGCAGGAAGAGTGTGTGTGTGTGTGTGTGGAGAGAGAGAGAGAGAGAGAGAGAGAGAGAGAGAGAACTGTCAAAGCCCCTTCATGTCTGGATGAAAACATTTAAGCCTCCTGTGCATAACAGGAAAAGGAAACCATTTGGTCCTAGCCTTCCAACTCACTTATATATATTATTGCAAAGCATTTTTGTTCCCCTCCTTCCTGCCTGTTTGTCAACAGATGTATGCTGGAGGGAAGCCAGTCTTTGGGAGCTGTGTTTTCAACGGATACAGCTTCAGCAAGAAAGACCTGCTGAAGCAGATCAACCGAGTTTGCCTTGACTGCAAGATGGGCCACTTCCTGCCACAGAGCTTCAAATTTAGGTAAAACAGGAAGTCCAAAGGAAGGGGAAGATGGGAATGGGGACAGGGGACAGGGGAGGCAGTGTCATGCAGAGGTCTGTGTTTGCAACATGAACTGGATGAACTGGTGCACTGTGACCAGAGGTGAGTTGTTATAAGAAGAATGATGTGCCCATAAACTCCATTATTAGCTGTTCTTGCTGCTAAGTATATAACTAGAGCTGGGGTAGCCACTGGGATACCACCCAGATGTTATTTATGTATTTATTTCATAAAATTTATATACCACTTGATTGTAAAAATCCATCTGATGGGATGTCTTGGACTACAACTCCCATCAGTCTCAGCCAACTTGGCCAATGGTCGGGGTGATGGGAGTACGATGTTGTACCATGTTGGCAACTCATGAACGAGATGAATAATTTTTAAAAAGAAAAAAGGTTGAATGCTAAATTCTTCCTTGTTGTGTTTCAGGTTTCTAACATTAGGCTTGTTGACTGATTAAGTTTTTAGAGTTGTATCCAAAGCTAGTTCTCAGAGTTTGTGTTTGTTAGTGGGCATGAATAACTTAGGTTTCTTAATTTCAATTAGTCTACTTTCAGTACAACTTGGAAGTCAATTGGATACAACCCTTAATTTGTTGTTGCTTATTCAACTGACATGTAATCAATGTATTATGTTTACATAAATCTGCATATTACTGTACCAAATCTTTAATAGAGACTCATTTTTTAGCCTGCTGAAGTTTCCATTAAGAATGAGAGAAATGAACTTTTGAGTTAATAAACTTGCATCACTTAGGAAAGGGCACCATCATTTTCTTTTTCACCCAAATGGCAAATTCAGTTCAGTGTATGCAGGTGTGCCACATTGGGGCAAAAAATTTCCTTATTTCACAAGTGCACTAATGGAGCCTAAGCAGGAAAGAGACCTTGGGGTCAAAATGGATAGGTCAATGAAGATGTCAACCTAATGTGTGGTGGCTGTGAAAAGGGTGAGTTCTGTGTCAGGGATCATTTGGAAATGAAATGAAAATAAAACTGTCATCAGTGTTATAATGCCATTATACAAATCTGCGGTGAGACCATACTTGGAATACTGGGTACAGTTCTGGTTGCCTCACCTCCAAAAGGATATTGTAAAGCTAGAAAAGGTTCAGAAAGGGGCAATGAACATGAGCATGGAACAAGTAAAACAGGCGTATATGTAGAAGAATATAAGATTATTAAGTGTGGAGAAAGTGCTGCCACGGGCTGTAGTAAGGGGCCACCAACTTGAATGGCTTTAGAAGAGGATTAGACAAATTCAAATTTGTGTAAGATAATGCTGCCAATGGCTGCATTATAACTTCACTATCGGATGTATTATGCCTTTGAATGCTAGTGCTGGGAATCATAAGGCGGTGGAGGGGGTAGTTCTGTAGCACTCAGGTTCATAGTTGTCAAGTTCTCCCTTTTTAAAAGCAAAATTCCCTTATGCTGAATAGGCTTCCTCGCGAGAAAAGGGAAAACTTGACAGCTATGCTCAGGTTCTGCTCGTGGGCTTCCTGAAGGTATCTAGTTTGCCACTGCAAAGCATCTAGTTTGCCACTTGATGGACCTTTGGAGAATAAGCAGAGAGAAAAATAAATTTGTGATTCGCCCATCCATACTCCTTACATATCTCTTAAACCTGTAGGGGTCAATGTCAATGTAACACAGTGTTTCTCAACCAGTGTGCCTCCAGATGTTTTGGGACTACAACTCCCATCATCCCTAGCTAGCAAGACCAGTGGTCAGGAATGATGGGAGTTGTAGTCCCAAAACATCTGGAGGCACACTGGTTGAGAAACACTGATGTAACAGACTGAATTGCAACACAAGTTCCATCCATTCTTTCTTATAGCCCCTTTCCCTTTCTACTCCTTCTGCCTTCTCATCCCCTTTTCATCTGTAATGTGGCTTTGGAGCCGCCTAATTTCCCTTCCACAAAAGAAACAACGCATGTTCGCAGAATGGGGATTCCACAGCCGTCTTGAGAGTCTTTTGTTGATGTTTGAGGGGGAGCTGTCTGCCCCCATCTTGTTCCGTTTGCTTTCCATTATTCCCAGCCCATCTCTACATGACTCTGTGGTGCTGCCTATTTTCCTTCTCCTCCATCCTACTCTGTATTCCAGTTGCGTGTTCTATACTCTATGGACAGCCCGAATTGAGGAAACTGAACGAAAGACACAAATGCATCAAATGGACACATGTTCCCCAAATGTGCTTAATTCATTTTGAACTGCCTCTCCACCCCACCCCTGGAATTTATTCTGAAACTAGTGACGCAGCCTTGATTATCCATCAGCGATGTGAGGCTGTCCCTACCTGCCAGTCCTGTGCTTTGGTGCGTATTATTTTATGTCATGTGGGCGCCTTTAGCAGCAACTCTAGCGCCGAGCAAGATTTACAGTCTGTTTTTAGCAGCTCGGGAGACTGGAGGAAGAAAGTCCATTCAAAGCATGTGCTCAATGGATGGATATAGCATCAGCTCCACTACAGTCTGTTAAACCATTTGCCAGGGGTGACTAATGGCTGTTCATTCCTGTGGTATTCTCCGCAGTCACGTTCAAGAAGGCTAGAGTTTGTTACTGGAGCGACACTGATATCTGGGAGCAGCATGACTTCATTCTGTTCCTCCCTCCACCCCATAAACTAGCTGCTGTTGGAATTTAAACTATAGCGCAGTGTCAGATTCCTAGACCAAGGGCTGTGGACTCTGACTTTGCTAGAAACTCATTGTCTTTGTGTGTAGGAATTCTAAGGGTGAGATATTTCACATCCTAAATTTATGGCACCACTGTTGTGTTCTCTCTACTTTGAAGTACTTTGAAGCACACATACACACAGTGCCAGGCATCTCAGAGTCTTTAAAGAAAGCAGGCACAACCCAGTGTTAAGCCCCGTTGAAATAAATGGGACTCAAGTTAGGTCATGTCCACCTCATCATCACTTTCACTGGGGTTTAGTCATGATGACTAATGTTTTGATGGATTGTGGCTGTGGAATCTAGGAACTGATCCATTCTCTGCTGATAACAAGATGCCTCTGTGTGAACTGGAGGGATTAGGAAACCCTTTATGCGTCACTGGAGCTTGCTTGTGATCTTAACTAACATACACTGAAGAATGAAGTAAAGATAAGAGGGGAAGTAGGAAGCATTTTCACCCTGTTTGCAAATATCTGTTCTCTCTGCAAAATAATCTGAATATTGAAAGAAAGGAAGTGGAATTTGGTGCTTTCAGTGCAATGTTTTCCTTCATGACTTCTTCCATGAGCATTCCATGAACATCTGCAGCATCAAGGTCCTGTTTGCTTGGTTAATTTTTACAGTCACTGACCAATGAATCTAATTCTATCTCTAGAAGGACAGTAATATTTAATATATTCATATAGACTATACTCATTCATATATCCACATATGATCCACATATATTCATATATCATATACACATTCTTCAATCAAGTCTTGGCTATATTTTCCAAGAGATGGTAGTTATAGACATCCCTTATTTTAAGAGATCTGATATCTGAAGACCACCTGAGCCATCATCAATACAATGTTGTACTGGAACTCTCTACTGGCACTTTCAGTAATATAGAGAAAACATGTGATAGCCTCTCTTTTTATTGAAACTCTGTAATGGTAACCAAGTCCAAGTCCCCCCACCCCCCCCCAAAAAAACCCCTTTGTATTACAGGTCTAAATTCTCAACTCATCCATCTCAAGACAGCCAGTGCTAAGGGTATCTACTACTGTATTGCACTTTGCTCAATAGTACAGCAAAACCTAATCTCTGTTCATAGCAAAGTGCCGTAACTGTATTTCATCTACTGGCTTGAAATGAGCCCTTTCTGCAGCCTTATTCAGAACTCCTGATGTCTGGACAAGGGATGGAGTTCATAGACTCATAGTTGGAAGGGTTTATGAGGATCACCTAGTCCAAACCCCTGCAATGCAGGAATCTTTCACCCAATGTGGGACTCGAACCCATGACCCTGAGGTTAATAGTTTCATGTTTTACTGAGTGGCCCTTTAGACCATGCCCAAGCAGCACCCATGGGAAAAGAATGAGAAACCAGCTTCAGGGAGAGTAGACATGTATATGGAGTGGAGTCCAGGAAGTCAATCAGCTGGGTGTAAATTAGAGAGGATGACAAATATTAACAAGTGGAGAGGAAGATCAGTGGATAAGGAAGAACTGGCGGCCATTTGGGCAAAGATGTGAAAATGGAGAAGGCTATGGACAACTGCACTTTCCTCTTTCGTATAGGCATTAATGTGGAAGAACTGGCAGTGCGGGAGCAATAGCACATGATGAGCATGACTTAACTTTAATTCTTGCCAAACATATTTTGACAATTAACACTTTTGTTGAGTCAAAAATAACTGCAGGTGTGTGATCAGTCAATGAGAGGAGTTGCATTTTTTAAATAAAACAAAACCCAACCCAGTCAAATGATGATGTCCGGAAACTAGGAGGAGTGAGAGTAAGGCCAACAAGTTAGCAACTTGCAGATATTGTTGAGTTGATGCTATTTATTATTGTACAGCTTACCCTAAGCAGGGCAATGATCTGAGTCCAACCAATGACTCACAGATATATGAAAACATAGCAGCTGTGTTCCTTTTTGTGCCTGCCACCATGAACTGCCCGGGGTTGGGGGCAGGAAAGCAGGCTGATGGCCTGTCAAATAGGATGCATTCGACATAGCAAAGGAATGCTAGAAAGCAGCAGAAAGGAAAGTCTGTTGTTCAAAGGTCAGCAAGACAAATCTCTGGCACTGGCTTTCAGGAAAAGTTGAAGGTAGCTGAATTTGTTACAAGGAGCACCATTTTTAAAAAACACGCACACATACCACATTTTGTTCTCTGCTCAGATGACTAAGTGTTTATAGTGAATAATCAATATATTTCTAGTTAAAACAAGGCAGATCATAGGAGTGAGAGGAAGTTACACACAAAACACTCCATCAAAAGGCAAACAGGCAAAACAAGTGAGACCAGCAACAAAATGTTGCAGTCGGGAATGTTTCTGTATCTGTTCAGGGTTCCACCTGGCTCATGATTCATGCGCCGGGCCTCTGTACCACAAAGTGAAGAACGAGAGTGCAGAAACTGCCCTTTAACACAAGAGAGTGCCACCCATGCAGTCATCATAGTACTGCTGTGTGTTAAATGCAGAGCTATGGGGGTTGCACACATGGCACTCTCCCTTCTAGTAGGGATAGACAAGCCTGTCAATATTGTTTCTCATGTTTCCAACCTTAAATCCAGTTCTCCATATTTCCATATCTATTTGCAATTTTAAACCCTCATGAAAATTCACGAGCAGATTTATCCTAATCCACACATTCTTGCAAGGCATTTTCCTCTAACATGATGCATTTTTAATGCTATTTTCACTTATATGCATTTCTATGCACATTTGTACCCTAGTGAATGCATCTTTTATAAACATTACTGCCTGGAGAACTTCATTGCAAAATTCAGAGAAGAGTAGATTATGATTTGCATATTGTTTGGGGAACAGTAAGTTGGGGAGATTTTCCCTTTATATGTGAACTGGAACACAATTTCTCCCCATTCCTATCTTCTAATGTTAAAAAAAGCCACTAACTAGAGCAGGCAAGTGGTAAATTGGTGGCAGCAGCTGGAAGAGGGGCAGAGGAGTAGGAGTGGGACAAGTGGAGCACGATGTGTTATATGTTGGACCTTGATTGCAGGTTATATATACAAGTTAAATAACAGGGTTATATAGAGCACCCTGATAGGTCTGTTAATTCTGCAGTTTTTGCTAGTCCAAGGGAAATGAAAGAAGGCACAGTTTTGTTTGCACTTACGTGAACAGTGCACAGTTAATTCCCTGTAAGAATACAACATGCAGGAAGTGGGCAGCTACCTCCTGACTAATTACTTTCTTGACAAAACTGTACCATTGCCTTGGCTCTGTGATTGGCACATGGTCTTTGTCTGGGCCAGCTCCAGGTTGGCATGGGTCATCAGGGTGGACAGCTCTGGCTCCTCTTGCCGTCCCATCCTCTGCCCTATGTCTGCTACTGGTGGAAAGGCAAGCAGGGCAGGACATCCCCACCCACAGTGGACAAGGAGAGGAAACTCTAGTAAGAAAACCAGTGCCATGGGTGGAGGAAGCAGAATCTGTTGCATGGCTAGCAAGGTGGTGAGAGCGGCAGGGAGGTGGTGCGAGGTTGTTGGCAGCTGCCCTGCAATGCTGTCTGGTGCCACCAGGCTTAGCATCTGCTGTATCATAGGAACACAAGAGGAGCAGGCCAGTGACTCATCTTTTCCAGCATCCTCCTCTCATAGTGGCCAATCAGATGCCTATGTGAAGACCACAAAGAGGACCTGAGCACAACAGTGGAGGTAGAACATAACCACCAGAGTCAGAAGCTATAGATAGCCTCATCCGCCATGTTTGTCTAATCCTCTTCTGAAGCCATCTGTGCTGGTCGCAATCATTGCTTCCTTTTGGGAGCGCGTTCCATAGTTTGATGATGAAAAGGTTTCTCCTGAATCTTCCAACATTCATATTCAGTGGATGCTCCCGAGAGGGAGAAAAACCTTTCTCTAACCACTTTTTCCACACCATGCATAATTTTATCCACTTCTGTCATTGCAACATACTCCCTTTAGAAATGCGCTGCAAATGTAGCAATTTGGAGAATGTGCATTTGAGTGTCCTATGAGATGCCCCTCTGCTTTTTCCTTACATTTTGTTTTCTGCAAGCGAGACAGTTAGAAACCTGCTCAAGATTAACTTTGATAGCTGTGGACTATGAACAAATGTTGTAATGGAGGCTGAATGTGCCTCCTGGGTCTGCTAATGCCCACCCTGCTGTATGTCTGCATGGTCCAATAGGAAGGTGTGTAATGCATTTGGCTGTCTTAAGCATCCCGGACGGCAGAACATAACAAGAACAAAATTGCCTTGCTAATAAGGCCTTAAATCCAAAGGAGGCTAAGGAACCTGGGTATTCCGTGTGTCTTTCAGTTTGTGATGGATTGTGAATTGCACATTTATTGTAAGTAAGCCCCTGCCTTTCTCCTGGTCTGCATAATCGGCCGTAATAAATTATCGGGGAGCCACAAGTCCCCATTCCTAAATTGCATTCACGCTTGTGCAGTTGGTCAACGTCTCTGTCCATTGCTGTGAATAATTGAGCATGGTGACACATACTGGAACTTTGCTAATAGTTAAAATGATTTTTGAATTAAATCAAGTAATGGAAGAAACAAGGAAACGGCCTGTAAATCATGTCCAGATCCCAAGGCGTTTGAACCTTTGCTGCTGCCTGTTTGGAAGTTTTTACAAACAGCCCTTGACATATATTGCTTTTGTGGAGTTCCCCAGCATGAACCCCCTCCATCCCTTCGAAATAAAGAGCAGCACTTGAGACCTGTTCTCTGAGTTGCTGGCAGGAGATTCTGCACAAAGATCTTGGCAGCACTGTGAAGGAACAATTTATTATTCCTCCTGCACCAGTGCTAGGACTCAAGCCCGCAACCTCAGATATTGACTTCCTCTGGTGCTGTTGCACTGATGCTCCTGTCTCAGCCCACATATGGTGCAGTCAGAATGCATCTCTAGTGTAGGTGGGGAATGGAGCTGGACTATTCCTGTCCTTTCAGTGCTGTATATGTGGTCCAGCTGGTCCAGAGGAGAGGTTCCGAGTATAGGATCAGCAGTCCATCATTCTTTGTGCCACTGAAGCAAATTGAAAGGATTGTGGTCCTAGGCTTTTCAAATATCCTTTGAAAAAAACAGAGAGGGTTAATCTTTTCATTATGGCACTCATTTCTTAGCCACACTTTATCACTCTATCACTAAACCTTTCAAGCAATGGTATTTACTTAGCTGGATTTTCTAGCTCACTTTTTCCCAAGGGCTTGGGAAATCAATTGCACTAAAATCAGATTTTATTCTTTTTTTAAAAAAGAGGGAGAGCTATAGAAATACCAAAATACAATTTCAGAACCATATCTCAGGGTGGAAGAACACACTGTGTGAATATACATCTAACAAAAGTGCAAAAGGCAGCTTCAAGAGGTAGATTTGGGGTGGAGAAGCAGTGTGTGTGTGTGTGTGTGCGTGTATGTGCGTGTGTGCAGCTTTTCAGACCTCAAAGATTTCACCCAACTCAACTGGGAATGGACCCTCGCTCATTAAATTGCTACCAGTTGATGCACATTTATATGAGCCTGTTCTGCTGCCAATACAACTATATCACTCTATTCAGTGATGTACTTTGGATATATATGATCCCTGTTAGCTGTTTTCTAGTAGCTGCCTTACAGCTGTAATCTGCTGGGCTTGAGCAAGCAGTCAAGTTTATGGTTTAAATGTACCTCTCCACCCAAAATATTTGAGAATGAAAAATGATGGAGCTAATATAAGAGAATTGTGAGCCAACTTTCAGGCTTAGCAAGAGATCTGTGTGCAGGTGGGCCTTCTAATGGGCTCTGCTGAGCACTTCGTTATTTAGAGCCATCACCCCAGTTTGCTATAAAGAATTTTTCCCTATAGCTTTTACCGTTTCAAAATTAATTTTCTTTTAAAGCCACACTGCCTTGAGGTGAGGAGCAGTGTAAAGAGAAAGTAAGAGCTGTAAAAGAAGGCAGTTAGGAAAATTGCTAATGTTCATGTGTACTGAGCTGACTCATTTGTTTTAGCAGTCCTATTTTTATAAGCTTTCTTTCCACTGCCCCTTTAATGTACCTTTCAACTAATACTGTCCTATGGAGGAACTTCCTTCCCAGTACTTGCAGAAAACTAATGTTCCTGACTATAGAAGGACTGCTAGGGAAAACTTACAAGTAATGCTAGATGGAAGAGATAGTCATCTTCTTCTTCTCTGGTGATGACTTGTAGCCAAGTAAGATTGTCTTACATAAACACGGTTTTAACAGTGAGTCGGCGTAAGTGACAGTGGAGGCCAATTCTGGATCCACACATCCTTCCACAGTGAGGACATAGGTTTCTGGGCGGGAGTTGATCACAGTGAGGGTTTGCCAAACTTGCCTTCATCTTAGCATGTTTCTCCCTTTCATCCTGAGTTTGATGACACCTTTGGTAAAGGCTGTTCTCCAGTTGGAGCACTCACAGGCCAGTGTTTCCCAGTTGTTGGTGTTTATACTATATATTTTAAGATTTGCCTTGAGAGAGTCTTGAAACTTCTTTTGTTGACCACCAGCATTACGCTTTCCATTTTTAAGTTCAGAATAGAATAGTTTGCTTTTGTGGAATTTTTGCCAGAAAAAAAGTAAAACAAAGGTGGTGACATATATGAAATTAAACATATTAGAAGTGTGGAATCCCTGGCAAGCATTGAACTATAGCATCCCTACGTTCTTACAGATCCAGCTCACAATACAAATAAATGAGTTAACTGGGAATATTCAATTCATTTTGGTACTAATAGCTTTCTTTGTCCCTCTATCACTGGTCTGCAGACTGACCCTGTTGTTAAAGTGATGAGATAAGTTAACATTTTAGAGTAACATAAAGATGAATCTTTGCCAAAATATATTTCTGTTTCACCTTCTCTCTCAAAATTAAAAGACCTATCTCTTTACTGCCATAAATTATTTGCCTCTGTACCCATAACCTCACTTAAACTAAACATCCGTAGAACTACCCTTTTGCAATAGGCATTTTCTTTTGTACACCAATGTCCTAGGCTTCAGAGAAGGATGGGTCACAGGAGTGAATTACTTTGCTGACCCTCCTGGGATTTCTGCTGGTTCTTATCTAACCCAATTGTAAACGGAATCTTTCTTAGACTTTGTGCGGGGATAAGAAAAAAGAAATTAATGGTGTCCCTTTAGATCAAGATGCAATCCCTTGCCTTTATTTGGTAGACAACTTGCAAGCAAAGGAGCACAAGTTCAAAAGAAAACAAGAGTCATTGCTGTAATCTTTCTCTCTTTAAAAGATGTGGATTCTGTTGGGTCTGTGACTTTAGCGGTGAGGACCAAAGTCTGAGAGGAGCTTTCCTAAAGTGCAGGTAGTTACCGGTAGGAGAGGCTTCAAGATATTCCATGAATCAGTGGAAGATTAAATACAGATTAACCAGTTTAAATGCAGGCAATACCATTTTAAAAATTGCATACAAGGAAGGATGTGAACCAGCATGCCTTCTGCCATCATTACTGCTCTGTGATGGAAGTAGCTGGCTCTGGATAAAATTTGCATATTGTAGGTTCCTTAGCTATACCATAGCTGTCAACCCTCCCTTTTTTGCGGGAAACTCCCTTATTCCAAGCCACAGCTGTCAAGTTTCCCTTTTTTTGTTGGAAATTCGCTTATTCCAGTGCTGTTTCCCGCTGCTATCCTGGATTGTTGGATATACTGTAGACTGTCCCCGGGTGAGGCTGCTGATCCCTTATTTTCAAATCCGAAAGTTGACAGCTATGAGCTATACAGTGTTACCTTGGTCTAAGAACAGCTTAGTTTATGAACAACTTGAATTAAGAATGCTGCAAACCCGGAAGTAGGTGTTTTGGTTTGTGAACTTTGCCTGGGAAGCAGAACATGTTTTATTTCCTGTTGAGTGTGTTCCATTCGTAAACTGACTCCCCCACTGCTATGGGAAAGCACGCCTTGGTTTAAGAATGCTTTGGTTTAAGAATGGACTTCCGGAACGGATTAAGTTCGTAAACCAAGGTACCACTGTACAGGAGAGGCACCATCTTTTGAATCTGGCAATCTCTGTTCATTACTACTTCCAGTTTAGCTTTGGCAGAGATTGGGAACATAGGAAGCTGCTTTATACTGAGGCTGCCCAATGGTCCATCTAGCTGCATACTGCCTACTACCCTTTGGAGAGCTCCAGAGAGTCTATTCCAGCCTACCTGGAAATGCTGAGGACTGAACCTAGGACCTTCTGCCTGCAAAGCTATGGTCTCTTCCTTTCAGGATGGGCCCAGATAGACTGAACCTACCCACTACTTTCCCACGATAGGCCTGGACCAAAAGTCCAACTAGACTAGCACCCCATTTTCCACAGTGGCCAACCAGAAGCTTCTAGGCAGCCCATAAATAATGTCCCTCAGTTTGTTAAACCTCCTAGGAGGTTTAACATCACCCTCTTTCATAAATAATTTTTATTAGATTATTATACAAACAAAACAAACAAGGCATACAGTATATTTTCTGTCCCTTCAAATACCCCCCACCCACGAGTCCACCTCTGCCACCTGTGGCACCCGCTGGTGTTGAGAATCAAAGGGGTCCATTATAAGACTGGGTTTGACCTCCCCCCTCCTCCCTCCCCCTCGTCCCCCCCCTGCCACTGAGAGGACAAGGACGGAGGGGTTCTGGGGGCAGGTTTCCCCACAGCTGCTCCTTTAAACACAGTACCCATAAAAAATACAAACAAAAAAAAAGAGAAAAACAAACAAACAAAGATTTAAAAAAATTCCCCATTCTTATATTCATCACATTGTAATTATGACTTCCTCAGATCTCCTCTTCCTGGTTTTCCTGACTACTCTAATTAATTATGGCGTGTTTTCTAATCCAGTTCCAAATCTTATCCTTATAATACTAACTTAATCCTCCTCCTTCTTCATGCTGCCCCCCCCCCACAAGTCCCCTCCTGCCACAAGAGGAACCTGCGAGGCGCAGCACTTCAAAGGTTCCACTTTTGTGTCTGGGCTTCCCTCCACCCCCCCTCTCCTCCCCAGAGCACCCCCTGCCACCAGGTGCTTCTGAGCAAAGAGAGGGGGAAGGCGGCCCTCCATCCAAACACTTATCTGAACGCAGTCATATTAATACAAATCTAAAAATTGTTTCCTAAGCCATTCTTCTACCTCCCTCCAGAAAACTAAAGTTTAAAATCTATTCGCTCCCCCTTCTCCTCCCGATGTCCTTCCCCCCCCTTGAATCAGTAGTCCTTTATCCAGCCAAGATTTCAGAAACCGTTAATCAATCACCAAAATACTTTTTAACTAAAACATTTTTACCCCACACCCATTCTTTCCCATTTCCAGATCCAGGCCTCTGTCCCCCCCTCCCTCTGCCTTTCCTTTCCCTCGGTTACCCATGCCCAATTTTTAGCCCCTCCAAAAGCCCTCTTTTCTTCAGTCTTCAATTCATTTTGTTGTTCTTGACAGCTGTCACTTTCCTTTTCAAGTCCTTGTTGTTCTTCCTCCAAGTCACCTTTTTTATAATCCACCTCAGTTTTTGCAAAGTCCAATTCTTGTTCTTTACTTTCAGGTAGGCTTTTCACATTGTCCTCTATGTCCTGCTCTTGAATCAAAGTCTCTGAACATGTTAAACTGGAGTGTTGCAATGTCCTGTGAATGTCCTTCAAAATCTCTAAATAGTTCAGAACTGACTCTTGGAAGCTTGATGAATACATTGTTTTCATTCCTTCTAACCACAAACTGGCAGGAGATTAGGAGGTAGAGCACACTGGAAATTTCCATTCTCACACGCTTTCCTCCATCTTGGTTATTCCATCCATTGTCTTTAACTTTTCCACAAAAAATCGTCTCTTAGGTCCAAATGCTTATCTTTTAATAAAATCTTACAGCCAATAGAACTTTGAACAAATTTTTACAAATTTCCTTGTCTTTTAGCAATTTTGACAGCTTTGACAGCTGTCAAATGAAATCTTCCCTTTGTGCACTTACTGATCCTCGGGAGGTAGCGGCACCGGGATTTGTAAAGGGATACAAAGTCTTTGTTTCTTTCAGGTACTAGAGACAAAGTATCTTTTTCGGCTTTGGCATGTTTAATGCGCCTCTTATTCAGCCATTAGGAAGAGATCGACTCCCATTTTTAAATCTCTTCCGATATTCCAAAATTATTAAATTTAGAGTCCAACAAGTCCCCACGAAGATTTCACTTACTTTACGGATGTCTTTTAAATTCTTGGGAGAATCTGCCGCTGCCCGGTAGAAGACTCGGGGCTTCGCTCTGTGGAGGTTCCGATGTTGACCAAAATGGCTCCCGCGACTCCTACTCCGCTGACTCTCGGGGACTCTACTGGGTCCCCGGGCAGCAGAGGAATCGCAAAAACGGAGCCCGCCGGTCTCGGAGCCTTCGGGACGCTCGACCCGAAGTTCTTGTGGGGAATCCGCGCGCCCCGCGGAATTCCCCCCCCTCCGCGATGCCAGGGACTGCGGAGCTCGCAGTCCCTGCGTCTTCTTTCTCCGACGCGGCAGACCGGAAGTGACATCACCCTCTTTCAATGCTCCTCCCGATGGAAACATGCAGATGGGGACAGATATACCCCTGCTTTAAGTCATTTAAATACTGTATTCTCTTGTATATTATTTACTACAAAGCTCAATGAATAAGCTCTTTAGTGATGAAACGTCTGATTACCGGAATGACGTCTGAGCACTGAACCACTGGTATATCACAAGTGGACTCTTTATTACTGCGTTTGCAATTGTTCAAGATAAAATCTATTTTGGAAGGAGAAGAAATGAGCACTGAACCACTGATGTAATATATTACAAGTGAACTCTTTATTTACTGTGTTTGCAATTGTTTAAGATAAAACCTACTTTGGAAAGAAGCTACTTTTGGCAAGCAAATGATAGACAGAAGTACACTGCTTAAGAACTTGGAAGGTCCAAGTCCAATAGTGGCTGATATATGTACACTATCATGGTGGTTCAGACTGTAGCAGAGTGCTAATTTTAGGGGCAGGGGGTTTCAGAGTGTTGGGCAGGCCTGTCTAGAAAAGCTCGAGATGTATAACGCGATGTATAACGGGAGGTACAAGCTTCTGACTCCACCCAGGGGGAGGAATAGCAATGACGTTTCCCCATCCATCACCACCAACTAATCAGTACAGTATGTGCATCTGTTTCCTGCTTCTTGTGTTGATTGAATTCTCAAATTAAGAAATAATAATTAAGTGAGCAAGCCGTAGCTTGCATGTTCTAAAGCTCTTCCATTTCTCTAGAGACCTTGGCAGTTAATAAGCGATGTTTGCAGAGGTACATATATCTCATTGTAGGCTAGCTTTTTGTACCTCTTACCTTTGTAAATGGTGCCTTAAACCAGTCTGAAGCACTGATTGCAATATTGGAGGAATCAACTTGACTCACATTTGCTGAATTGTTATAGGATTCCTGTGCCCCCAAACATGAGAAACCTCTTAAGATTACTCATCTGTATTCATGAGATTTATGCAACATTTCCTTTTGAGTGGAAGGTCTTCTGATCTTTCTCCCTTTACTTGTGACACTGGGGTAGTTCTGGCTGGGTCAGGTGATGAACTTGATCTCATGTCTTGATATCCCTGACAATGACTTTGTCAACTGAGAGCAGCAAGCATTAAATCAGGCCTGCAGAACTTGAGACCCACCAAGCTGAACACAACACACCAGCTTTCCCTTTTGTGGTGTACAGGTGCTTAACAACCTCCATAGTTTGTATAGTCCCAGGTGTGGTGCCAAACGAGTTGATTAAGACACGCATAATACGGTAGGTCTGCAAGTTGCATATGCCTGCCATTTAAAAAGAGAGTCAGTGTCATTTTGTTTTTGTTTTTTTAAAACATAATTTTTATTGAATTTACAAATTACAAAAGATGGTACATACATATACACCTTTTCCACCTTCTTCCCACCCCCCTCCATGGGTCCTCCCCTGCCACAGAAGTATCCCACGCAGGTGAACAGTCAGAAGTGGTCCATTTTATGATTGGGTTTCTGTCCTCCTCCCCCTCCCCTGCCCCCGAAGCCCCCCCCTGCCACCAGGGAGCTCCAGTGAACCAGGGCAGTACGCAGGAGTTCATCCATCCAACCATCTATTGTCATACCAAAAAAAAAAGAAAATACAAAAAGAGAAAAAGAGAAAAAAGAGAAGAAAAAAAAAAGACAAAAAGGAAAAAAGACAAAAAAAAAATTCATCATAATTGTTAAATTCATAATTGTTAAACCATATTTTGTGGGCTTCCCCACCCTCCCCCCTTCCCCGGTTTTCCTCCCTTATTTATCATCTTCAACAGTTTCATAGTTCATATTTTATAACATACACCTTTATATCTTGTACCACTTTTAAACTAACTATTATCATTTTCGCCTATTGTCCAATCACTGAGAAATCAAACTCCCATTTTTTCTTCCCGTGCCTAATTTTTACCCCTCTATAGGCCTCCATATTTTCACCTTTTTCCAGAATCAATTCACTTTTTAAACCTATAATTATTCCCAAACTAACCTTACACCCCCCCGAGTACTGGCTCCACCCCACCAATCCAGCAAGTTCCATAGTCAGCAGTCCAGTTATAGTCCTATTAACCCATCCTTACAATCACAACTTCACTTTCCCTTCACCCCACCCCCTGTTTACAGTCTTTTGCCATCCAGGCCTCCATATCAGACCCCTGAGCTTCTTCTCTTCTCTGCTTAATTTTTCCTTCTTCCCTGTGGTCATTCTGGAGTTCCAGTAAGTCCAATCGTGCCCCCCTCGAAGGGGAGGCACTCCATCCAACTTTTTGTAGAGTAAAATCATCATTTTTTTCGTGATGGGCTTCATTTTGTGTTAAGTCATCACAGTCCTCATCATTGTCATTCTCACATTCGTCTTCTTCAGTTTCAAAAGCTTCATCTTCTAAGAAATCATATTCTGCCATCATCATCTGGAATTGTTGCTGTAACACTTGCCGTTGTGTCTCCTCTTGACATAGTTCTATTCTTGCTTCCCACATTAAGGTCAAAACAGTCCGCTGAAACTCAGGCGGGTACCTTTTTGTTGACATAGTTCAGTCCTGTCAAGGTCAAAACTTGTCACATGGGGTGGAATATAATCGCAGTCTATTTTCTCGACTCCATTTTAACAAGCTGGCTGCATTCTTAAAAATAAAGTTCGAACTCACATTTCAAAAGTATATAAACCAAAAAAGAATTTCCAAAAAGTCCAGAGATAAAGATAGAAATAGAATTTAACTATAGATCCTGATCAACTCACTGGATTGTCTGGGCTGCCGGCTCCCGAGGAACAGAAAGGTCTTTCTTAGTCTTAACTTCTTTCTGCAGGGCAATCACAACCACAGTCTCTCTCCCCTTTTACCCTGCATTTAGGGGAGATTCTCTTTGATGCCTTTGAGGAATCCTTTTAAGTTGAAATCTTCTGTTTACGGCTTCGGGTTTCTGTTTACTGTCTCTTATGTTACCGTAGGGGGGGGTGACTTCCTCTTTTCCCCTCTCTCCCAGGTCCAAATTGTTGCCTTAATTTACATTCCAAAGAATCCAAATTACTCACAGTCTATTCATTTGCTGAATGTTCTTTGAAGAATTGGCCACCTCCACTTCCCAGACTCGCAGCTTCGCACTCTCAGAGCAGCAATGTCAGCCTGTCCGCCGCGGTTCACCTCCTCGCTCTCGGGGGCTTAAACAAAGCCGATCCGGGGAGGAGAGAGCCCGCTTTTGGCGCCGCCAGGCAAAATCTGTCCCCAAAAAGCTCGATTTGGGGCTTTTAAGGAGGTTTCGCTTCGCTGGAACGATTCCCTCCACCTCTGAAGCGCCGAGGTCCGCTCCGCTGTGCGGACCCCCGTCTGAGCAAGATGGCGTGGTCAACCGGAAGCCCGAGAGTCAGTGTCATTTTGTGGTGAGAGTGTTAGACTCTCAGGGTTCAAATCTCCATGAAACTCATTGAGTAAAGTTGTGTTAGTCACCTACTCTCAGCCTAAGCTACCATATGGGGTTTCTGAGATGAAAAAGCAGGGAACTGTATGCCACCCTGATTTCATTGGGGGAAGGGTGGGATAAACAGGGCCTCTTCTGCAGTGGCTCCCTATTTGTGGAATGCTCTCCCCAGGCATGCTTGCCTGGTGTCTTCATTACATATCTTCAGACGCCAAGTGAAAACAGTCTTATTCTCCAAGGCCTTTGGTTAATAAACAATATATGACTTTTTAAATGGGGGGTATATTTGTTTGTTTGTTATACACAAAAGGCAGTGTATTATTTTTTTTAAAAAAAAACTGTAAACTACCTTGGCTGAAGGGCAGTATATAAATTCAATAAACAAAATAAAAATGTAGTAAATAATAATTGCAACTAGTAATAGGGAAATGGAACTTGCCATGAAGAAGTAATCAGGAGTCGTTAAATCCAATTTATTTCATAAAATGGTTTTGGCATGTATTATACATACACAGTCTAAAATAGCTTAATGCTGTTTTTTGTGGGGGTTTTTGGTAAATCATGCATTAGCCCTCAGAAACTTTACTTTCCTCCTCCGGACATGTGTGTATATATGGGCCTCAAAGCAATGGAGTGAGTAATTGGTTAACCAGATGGAATTCACAACTGACACCAGATGAGTAGACATTTGCAACATTGGCTTAAGATAAAAAAAGAGAAGAAATTCAAACTTTCGGACTTCCGGTCTATCGCGCTGTTGTGAGGACGCAGAAGCCCCGAGCTGCGGGGCTTCTGGCATTCGCGGAGGGGGGGAATACCGCGGGGGCACGCGGATCCCCATAGAACCCCGGGTTGAGCTTCCCGGGGGCCAAATTTGCCCTGCAGAGCTCCTGACGCGACTCCTCCGCTGCCCGGGGAGCCCAGCAGAGTCCCCGAGAGTCAGCGGAGTCGCAGTCGCGGGAGCCATTTTGGGCACCAGCATTACCTCCAGAAGCGACGTCCCGAGTCTTCACACAGAGAGCGGTGGATTCCTTCCGTAAAAAGCAACGATCAGGAAAAAACAAAACTCAGCGTGAGTAAAAAAGCTTGATTGGCAATATTTTTTTAAAAAAAATTGGACACGGTGGGTGACTATAAAAACGGAAGTCGGTCTCCCACTTTGATTGTTATGTGAAGCAGTAACCTGATCCCCAGCAGGGGAAGAGAGAGGAAGTAATTAATTTACCAAGAATCAGACTCTTAAAACCCTCCAGGAGACTGGAACTAGGTCCCTGGAGAGATCAGTGAATGGATCGATATTCTGTTATTATTAAGAAGAGACCATGTTATTGATATTTGGATTTATGAAATAGCCAGGACTGGACTTAAAATGGACTCCATCTGGGAATTTGACACCTGTCACATCCGGTTTTATTATCTGCTGCTTTCCCACGGGACTTGAGAGCAAGGACGATGGCAGTCTCAACATCAGTACAGGACTTACAGTACCAAAAGATTTATTTGGAACTTTTATACATCAAGGGACAGCTGGTCAAGAACAATGAACAAGTGCGACAAATTAACAACAGAATTGAGGACACGAAGGGAGATATGGACAAGGATTCTGGAAGAGAATTGACCTGCGCAGACAACACGGAGGAAGAAATAAAAATGATAGACATTAATGATAATTTAGAAGAATTTCAAAATTGCAAAGAAGAGAGGGAAGAAGACTGTCAAAAAGCCCCACAAGTGGGAGATGTGGGACAAGTTTTGGACTTAAAAAAAGAACTCTCCAACGGAGAACCAGGGGGGGGGGTCTCTGCACACCCAGTGAGAGAGGGTGTGCAGGGAAGGCTCTGGGTTGAGGGGAAGGAAGAAGGGGGTGTTGGGAAACAGCAAGGAAAGTGTGGAGACAGCAGAGTGGGAGTGGGATAAAATGTTTAATCATGTAAATTTAGGCTGGTCTGATTGGAAATGTCCGACACTGGTATGAAATATGGAATTTGCTGAGGTATCTAGGGAATCTGGGTCCAGGGGAAGGGGGGGGGAGAATGAAGTATTAAAATGCAGTTTCATTGTTGGTAAAAATTCTAAGTTGGGGAGATATATTAGAATATGAGTATTTAAAAATTGAGTTTATAGATATAATTAAATGGTGATAATGAATGAGGAAATGTTAATTAATTAAAAATTATCTGGTATAAGGTGAAAACTGCTCTACGAGGAAGTAAATTAGGGAATCAAAGAGGGGGGGAACCGGGGAAGTCTCAATGTTATGAGAATGATATAAGATTATTAGATTGATTTTTTTTCTTTTTCTTTTTATTGCTGTTATATTTTCCTTTTTTCCTTTTGGGGGGGGTAGGGGGATCTTTTTCTTTTTCTTCTTTTTCTTTTTTTGTATGCTGAATTTGTATTTTGTGTTATTTTTTTAATGTGTAAAATGAATAAATATCATTTAAAAAAGAAAAGAAATTCAAACTTTCTATTAAAAATGTGCATAAGGGGTGGTGCAGAATACCTACATGTGTTTATTGACACAAACTTCTTTCATTTCTCCTGCCAGCCCCACTTTCGAAGATCCAAAGAGGGTCTCTGTCCCTGCCTTGGAAAGGTTTGTGTTTTTAAATGGTGGGATTTGGGGCTATGATAATAAAAATCAAGCCCAGCATCAGCACCTGGCATGGTGGGTCAAATGCTGGGGTGATTGATGCTGGGATTATTTTATTGTTAATCATTTTGTCAAGTTGCAAGGGTTCAGCACTCAGAGGAGAAGGGCAGGCCTGGCACAGCTGCGATGACTGCCATCCGCCACCCTCGGTGCCACTGGGTCCCAGCAAAGCTACGCTGGCTGTGAAGCTATACAGAGAGCCAGAGGCATTTTGGGGAAAGAGGATGGTGGCCACTACATGCTGCACCTGGCACCTAAAAGCAAGTTATGCCAGCACTGCTGCCTCCCCAAAGGCACCCCCTTGCAAGACTGGCACACCTTTTCTTGTTTTTAAAAACCTGGTACTAAGAGAAAGACTGGGCTGGGAGGCTACAGCAGCCTCTTCCTGTTACTGGCCATCCCTAGTATCCAGTAAAATCACAACTTTGGCTCAAATAATCATTGATCTGACGGCTTCCATTTTCCTTCTTGGTCCTTTCTTTGCTGCTTTCCCACATAGAAACAAGATAAAGCTGCAATAACCACAGAACAGAGCTAGTGTTAGTATACCATTAACCCCCCTCAAATGTATTTACGTTACTTTTGTCACTCTTTGGAAGCACCCAGGGTGATCATCTGACTAACTGATTTCCTGCCATCGTATCTCAGTGCCCAGTTTTTATCCAACTTATGGTGAATTCACATTTTGAGCAAGTAAGCCAATGGCTAACTTGCTCAGAGTTCCTGTTGTTGAGTGATAGGCTGATATGATAGGGGGTAATAATCCATGATGGCTTCCTGAATCAGGAAGTGGGAAACTATCACTATGTGAATGTCATAACTTGTGAGCTAATCCCTTGTTAATTGCTCACTGTCAGAGAGATTTTTAAGTTTGTAGATTCTCATAGCTCTATATGATGATTATTGGCTGGGGTTTTTTTGGGGGGGGGCAGTTATACCAACCCAGGATACGCTTATAAACAAACTGCCAACAAGGATGTCAAGTTAATGGGCTCATTTCCTCGACTAAACTGTACCTGGCTGCTTTGGCAGCTTTACAGTTTATAGTTAGGACACATCTTAAATTCTCAGCTTGTCAGGATCATGCTAATTTCGTTTAGGCTATGCTAATTCCACCCCTGTAGCCATTCCACTTTACCTGGTAAAGGGTGAGGCTGGATGAGATTCTGCAGAAGAGTAATCCTCAATGACAGAATGGGAGTGAGAGTATGAAGTCTTTCCCGTGTCTTTTTCCTGTGATGCAGTAACCGTTTTACGCTGGGGCATGTCTGCAAAACACTAGAGGCAATTAAAGCATCATTTGAAGGTACAAAAGGATTGAATGAGAGACCACGTAGTGTGGCAGCTGCCATGTTGCACTTAGACCGAGGAGACCCACATTCAAGTCCCCGATCAGGCATGAAGTTTAGTTGGGCCTGTCACTGTCTCTCTACAGGCTTTGGAATCTACCTTAAAAAAACAACAAGAAGAATCTAAAGCTCTACCTGTCCCATCTTAGTATAATCTGCTTTGCATTGTTTTTCCTAGTTAAAACTCGGGGTGGGGGTGGGGGTTTAGAACATTAGGCCTATGTGCCACCCTGTGCTCATTGGAGGCAACCAAAATTAAAACGTAGCACATAAACAGTGGCAGATCTTGGGGTCTCAAATTTCAGCGGTGGCCTGTTCGACACCAAAATTCAGCGTTCTTCTCCCTCTCGTACTCTATTCCAAAGCATAGTTGTGGCTTCCCCAGCAGTGCCCTTGAGGCACACGGTGCGACTGAACACAGTCACGCTACTCTAAATCTGCCTCTGACATAAATAAAATTGATGCAGAGAGTCTAAAAGGCCACTTCCCATTACTAGGACATGTGTTTGGTGCTGAATGTACCCACCTGGGTATGTTTAAAAACTAGAGGATGCTGGATCTGGCCTGATATGCAAAGCAATTATGATGCTCTAAACCAGAAATGGGAATCTTGCAGCCTCCCAAAAGCTGTTGGACTCCAGCTCCCTTCAGCCACAACTAATATGGCCAACGGTCAGGCCTGAAGAGATCTTTGGTTGAAAAATATCTGGAGGCAGGTTTCCTGTGCTTCCTTTGGAGGAAGCAAGCTTAATATCAAAGCACATTTTCTGTATATACGGTATGAGGGCTCACATTCAGTCCCTGACATTTCCAGTTAAAAGATCTCAGCCTGAGAAACGCTGCCTGTGATCTTGTATACTTGCCACCAGAACTGATGTTGGTGGTTTAAATAAACCTTAGAGTTTGATTCAGCATAGGTTAGCTCATTACATTCTCTTACATCTGCCAAGGTTGTGGGTTAAACCACAGAGCCTAGGGCTTGCCGATCAGAAGTTCGGCGGTTCGAATCCCCACAATGGGGTGAGCTCCCGTTGCTCAGTCCCAGCTCCTGCTAACCTAGCAGTTTGAAAGCACGTCCAAGTGCAAGTAGTTAAATAAGTACCGCTCCAGTGGGAAGGTGTGACGACCGGTGTCCCACTCTCTCTTACTATCACTGCGCCACAGGAATCCAGAGGGGAAAACACCCACCCTCTTCTCCTGCCGCCTCAAAAATAAACCCCTTTTACTAATGGGTTTCTTAGTAAGGAGAGCCTTCCAGCTTGCGTGACCTGGTACCTTAAGAAACTCTAGGCTGTCCGATGGAATAACCTCTTGCCTACAGTAAAGGGTCTCCCTCAGTTTGATTCCCCCACTGTAAAAGTTTGCCCTATGCACTCTGGCAACTTCTTGGCACCTCAGGTTACCCTTCTAAGCCTCCTCCGTGTAACTTCAGGACACAAACTGCCACCTCCCTGCCTGAGGTGAGTTTTGCCCTCTCTTGAGCCACCACGGCTGTGAGTCCTGGTACCTCGCTGGAAAAATGAAGACGGACCTCTCTTTTTTTGGCAAAACAGAGATGAAGTTTTATTGTGCTAGAAGCATAAGTGTTTCTTTAACGTTTCATGTATTTATTTGCCTTGTTCCAGTTGTACAAGAAAGAAAACTCAGTCAAACATTTAACTTTAAGTTTCCCTAGCCTCTTCACTTTCTTCATACAAGCCACCACACCCTTCTCCCTCCTAACTGACCAAACCGACACTCCCTCCTTTTAAACTGGGCACAGTCCCGCCCCCATCAGAATTCTCTGTCAGTCAGGCTGGAGGTGGGTTAACTCTTTGCCAGCCGGGTAGGAATAAATATTTTAAAAGTGCTTCAATTTGTCACATAAGGTAAACGGCATTTCTGTTCGCTGCTCTGGTTTGCCAGAAGCGGCTTAGTCATGCTGGCCACATGACCCGGAAGCTGTACGCCGGCTCCCTCGGCCAGTAAAGCAAGATGAGCGCCGCAACCCCAGAGTCATCCGCGACTGGACCTAATGGTCAGTCCTTTACCTTTACCTTTAAGTCCCATTGATTGCCGAGTAGACATGGTTAGGATGTGAGATATTCTAGAATAAGAGCATAGGAGCCACAGGTTAATGTATGGGACTGAGCCTAAATCTGCAGAATCTCTTCTGAATTGGATGTCTTACTAGAATTATTTAAAGACTTATATACCACATCCTAGCAAAAACCGTATTATGCATCCTTAATAAATCATGCAAATTAAATTTACACATATATACTTTGCATAATGTATTCTGCTTTCAAGACAGGTTTTCTTTTATTTTCTTTACAAGACGGCTGTCAGAGTGCAAACAGGAAAGAATAATATGAAGACTATAGAGTAGAGCAGTGGGGGTGGGGAAACTGCAGAATAGTGCAGCTATGGGCTTCAGGGCATTATTTACTTGCTTGTTAACAGAAATCCAACCCACTAAGGTTCCATTGTTTTAACCTTCACCAATCATTGCTTGCACATTTCTGTTATTTCTCTTCCAGAAACTTACTTTTAAAAAGATCAGTTTGATTGGTTGTAGTCAGCTAGTCCAACTCAGAGTAGACCCACTGAAATTTTTGAACCTATAATGTTTCATCTGTATGGTGTGAATGAGACCTTAGTCGTGTCCATTAACTTCAATGTGTCTACTCTTGAGCAGGACTAGTATTGCATACCACCCAATATTCTCAACATGCCAAATTATGTACTATATTCCATACCTGAATGAAGTGTTGGCAGACATGATAAATATGCAGGATTGTGGTTTGTTATGCTGCTGCGACAAGTTATACACTGGGTCTGCCGTATTAATGCTCTTTTATCAGTTTCTTACAATTAACACAGCTGCATTAGAACAGAACCTTTGCATAGGGTTGCCAGACTCAATAGAGGACAGGAACTTCTGTGCCTTTAATTGCCCTGCTCTCTTTTGAGTCTGGAAACCTTAAAGAGAAACCAGCAGACCCTTTGTTTAATTTCCAAGCAAAAGGGTCTGCTGGTTTCTCTTTAAGGTTTCCAGACTCAAAAGAGAGCAGGGCAATTAAAGGCACATAAGTCCTGTCCTCTATTGAGTCTGGCAACCCTACCTTTGCACAGTGATGGGATGATCACACAGTGAGGCACATGTGAATTCACCATAGTGGCATTCAGAACATGCTGCCAGATTGATATATTATATTGCCTTGAAATAGAAACCAGAGTTCACACGCTTGTCATGAATGTTGCAACATGACGTTTAACACCTAACACCACCTGTAAGATGATTAGGGTTCCCATTGTGTGTGGTTTTCAGTTGGCCTTACGATACAACTCACACTGCAAACGTCTCCCTTTCTTTTTCCCTATATATAGTTATTATAATGAGCCTGTGCCTCTGGAAGAGCCCGTTCGTGAGCAACAGAAAGAGACAGAGAAGTCAAAACGTGGAAAGAAAAAATCAAAGAAATAGCATACTGAGACTGGAAAGATTTTTTGTTGTTGATGACATTGTGTATATAGATATATAGATATATAGTATCACACACACTTCATGTATCCATATAGATGCAGCTAACTATATTTTATACATTATGAAGAAAGAGCCCACAATGAAAGAGCCTTGATTTCTTTCATTCCATGAGAAAGTTGCCTTTCTAAAACATATGGAAATCACTTCTCCAAAGAGGCAGTGAGAGTTCTAGTAGTAATTATTTGCATCAAATGTCTGGTTTCCCGGTGTACCAAAGTCCCAATGCTTTAAAATGGAAGCAAAGTCAGAGTGGTATCATCAAAATTTGGAATATATAAGACAAAAGGGCAAGAGAGCAGGTTCCTCAGGATGAGAAGGGAATGGAGAAGATGAGCCAAAACCAGGAAAGTGAGATATCAACTTTAATGTTAGCTAGAAGTGCATTTACGTTCTTAGTTTTCCATTTACATGTGAGGAAGAAGGAACTACAATAGCGTGGACTTGGCCCAGCTGAAATTTAGGGTCTGGTATTCATTTTCACAAGAAGATATCAGTGTTAGCATCCTCCCTCACATGCTATTCTTCTATTTGCCATGATGGTCCCTCTCCTCCCCCAAAAGCATTCAGACATGATCTCCCCTCCACCACCTTCCCTGTCACAGCCTAAAATGTTACAATTTAGGGGAAAATATCACTCAATTCTTCTCTGAATGTTCCACATGCATGTGGCTCTCGGATGGCAAATGAGAATAAGCTGTGCCAATTTCACATTAGACAAAGCTCAGGTGAGCCAACACTGCTTCATTCAAGAAACTGCAGAAGGATTCCTGTGGAAACACAACAGCATGGAGTAGAATTGTCATATGTCTGTAAACTTCTTAGTTGCCTATAACCTCTTTCCTGCTTTATATTAAAAGTAACATGTTTATCAAGTGGGTGGAAGCATCTTTGGGAGGCTGGTGCTTCTGAAAACTCTTGAGAGTCAGAGTGAGACTAGGTCAGGTGCCTTTCAGCCTGGAGCTGCAACCATAGAATCATAGAATTGTAGAGTTGGAAGGGACCCAAAACGGTCATCTAGTCCAGCCCCAGAAATGCATTAGTCATACCTGAAGAATCCCTGAAAGATGGCCACCCAGCCTCTGTTTAAAAACCTCCAATGAAGGAGCGACCACCACCTTCTGATGCAGTCTGTTCCTCTGTCAAACAGCTCCTACCACCAGAAAGTTCTTCCTAATCTTGGAATCGTATTGGCTACGCCAGACCTCCAATAACTGGTGGTAGTTCTCCAAACTGAGTGAATGAGCAGTAAAATGGCAAATGCAATTCAATGAAAACAAGTGTAAAGTGATGCATCACATTCATGGGGTCTGCACTAGAGGGAATGGACCAGGAGTGAGGCCTTGGGGTTATAGTAGATCGCTCAATGAAGATGCTGATGCAGTATGTGGCTGCCATGAAAAAGTCACATTACAGGCTAGGGGTCTTTAGGAAAGGAACTGAAAATAGTACTGTGTACAGTTCTGATAACCTATGAAGAAAGGTTGCAGTGTTTGAGACTTTTTAGTTTAGAGGAAAGGTGAGTAAGAGGTGACATGATAGAAGTTTATTAAATTATGCATGGTGTGAAGAAAGTGGATAGAGAAAGGTTTTCTCCCTCAAACACTAGAACTCGTGGACATCCAATGAAGCTGAATGTTTGAAGATGTAGGACACTTAAAAGACTTATTCACCCAGTGCATAGTCAGACTATGGAACTTGTTCTCCCAGGAGGCAGTGATAGCCACCAACGTTGAGGGCTTTAAAAGAGGATTAGACAAATTTATGGAGGAGAGGGCTATCAAAGGCTATGTCAGGGACTGGGCAGAGGAGGAATGGTGGAGCCTGCTCCCCAGCCTGACCCAGAGAAGAAGACAGTTCAGAGCTACAATAGGGGGTTGAGGGAGATCACAGCTCAGAGGCAGATGAGAGGAAAAGTTGGGAAACAATGGGAGAGAAGGCAAAGGCGGAGCTGGAGCAGCTGGCTGAAACTAGAAGGCATTCCAGACACAAACACACCCCAGAACCTGGCGAGCCTTAAAAGTAGGAGAGTAAAGGGCTCAGAAGCAAAGGGCCCTCAGTGCCACTCATAGAATAGATGACAAATGAGGAAGTGGGAGAGAATGGGGGTGGGTGGAGATTTACTCGGGCAACGCCATTATTCCAAGAGGCTGCATTCCCAAGCCTCTCTCTGTAAATATTGAATAAAAGCAGGTGTAAGGACTTTTCCTTGTCTTATCCGTTCATGGCAACCTGCTGTAGGGGTTGGTTTCTCTGAGGCCTTAGTAGCTATGGTGACTTCAAAGTTGGAGGCAACAATGCTTCCAAATACTACGTAGTTGCTGGAAACCACGGGAGAGGAGAGTGCTCATGTTCTGCTTCCAGGTTTCCCAAAAGCATCTGGTTGGCCACTGTGAGAACAGGGTGTTGTATTAGATGGGCCCTTGGCCTGATCTAGCATGCTCTTCTTATGTAGGAAGTACATACACAGAATGCCAGCTATGACTATAAAACCTCTTCTGGGTTAAATGTACATACATGTACAAGTTCTTCTCTACACCCCGTCTCACGGCAAAAACACTACCACATGACACAAATAGCACCCCAGATGCTTTCACATAAGGCATATATAGGCTTATCCAAATCCTCAAAGAGAAGAAAGTGAAAGGTCAGCTTCTCAGCCTGTGGAGACATAATATACAGTGGTACCTCGGGTTACAGACACTTCAGGTTACAAACGCTTCAGGTTACAGACTCCGCTAACCCAGAAATAGTAGAACTTTGCTTCAGGATGAGAACAGAAATTGCGAGGCAGCAGGCCCGGCTCTAGGTGTAGTCCCGGTGACGCGGGGCGCCAGGGCACCGGGTCGGTGGGGGGGGGCACTCACGGCAAAGCTGTGCGGAAGCTGTGCTGCGTGCTGCGAGGGCGGGAGCGTCAGAGCGATCTTCGCGTCTCAGCGCCAGGGCGCCCAACCTGCTTGAGACAGCCCTGCGTGGCAGTGGCGTGGTGGCAGCGGGAGGCCCCATTAGCTAAAGTGGTACCTCAGGTTAAGAACAGTTTCAGGTTAAGAACGGACCTCCGGAATGAATTAAGTTGTTAACCAGAGGTACCACTGTATATGCTGGAGGTTGGTCTAAGAGTCAGCGCTAACGCATTAGGAAGACTGATCTGGTACCAAGTCAAAATGTTCTTTAAAGTATAGTAAGTCACAACCTCATATCAACAATTTTTTGATTTTTAGGACCACTGAAGTTCTAGATCTACCGGTGAACTTATTGAGGTAACCAGAAAGGAATGGAACGTCTTAAGACTCTTATATAATAATAATAATAATAATAATAATAATAATAATAATAATAATAATTTATTTATACCCCGCCCATCTGGCTGGGTTTCCCCAGCCACTCTGGGTAGCTTCCAACAGAAGAATAAAATAAATGATTAAAAATTAAAAGCCTCCCTAAACAGGGCTGCCTTCAGATGTCTTCTAAAAATCTGGTAGCTGTTTTTCTCTTTGACATCTGAT
This sequence comes from Zootoca vivipara, assembly GCF_965207765.1. Classification (NCBI taxonomy): domain Eukaryota; kingdom Metazoa; phylum Chordata; class Lepidosauria; order Squamata; family Lacertidae; genus Zootoca; species Zootoca vivipara. The sequence goes on from NC_142584.1 coordinate 85,724,092, forward strand.
GGGAGGGCGTTCCACAGTTCCACAGGGCGGGTGCCACTACCGAGAAGGCCTGCTGCCTGGTTCCCTGCAACTTGGCTTCTCGCAACGAGGGAACCGCCAGAAGACCCTTGGCACTGGACCTCAGTGTCCAAATGTTGCCATTCAGATCACCTAACAGAAAAGTTTAAATTTAGATTCCAAGGGAAAGGTATAAATTTCTTGCTCATCCTTTACCCTGAGGTCCCAGGTTAAAACAATAGAATATTGAACAATAGAAACAGAGGAAACTATTCCAATCATAAAACAAAACCAATCAAAATGGAACTGTATAAATTCCATATATATCTGTTGTGATCATTTTGATATGTATTCAGAAAGAAGGGTTGCAATTCTTTTAAAAGATTCGTTTATTCAAAAATTTAACAAAAATAATGGGAGGAAACAAATGAAACATAATATAGAGGAAAATAAATACAATATAAATAATACTAATAGTAACAAAAAAAATCACCAGCAATTCACATTATGGATACAAGAAGTTTAAGGGTGTATCCATCGGCACATGCCTTGTAAGTTACATTTATTGGTTAACACAAGCCCTCCAGTTATCCAGTAGGTATTCTCATGAAATTAAGTTGTAGCCAGGGCAGTGAGATCTTCAGACTGCTGTATAATAGACAGTGAGTGTTTATCCTTCCAGGCTCAAAGTCTTTTAGCCTGTGCTTTTTTCTAAAAAGATGTTTAGGGGTACTCTCATTTTGACTCAAGAAAACCACTATTTTCTAGTTTAAATCGGGAAAATTAAATACAGTAAATGGACAAAAGTACAAAGATTCACAAAATGTTTAGGGGTATGTGTACCCCTGCGTCCCCCCATAAAAAAGCACTGCTTTTAGCAACCATCAAGGCTCTCAAAGTCCACTTTGGTTGTAAGTACCCAAGAACATAAGATGAGTCTGCTGGATGAGGTCAATGACCTGTCTAGTCCAGCATCCTATTGTCACAGTGGCCAAAGAGTTATCCTGCTGTTAATCCCCATACTACAGAAATATAATTTAAAAGTGGGTAAACGTGTGCAAATATTGAGGATTTCACCAATACAAAATTTATGCAGAAAACAACTCCATACTGGACAAGCCCACATCATATGCCAAGCTGCAGTCCTAAACTTGGTTACCTTGGAGCAAATGCCACTCAACTCTATGGGACTTACATAGGACTTATATAGGGTTTCATACTTTTATGCACATTTTTTTTAACCGTAGGCAGGTTATACAATCAAGATGATGGTTCTCACAATCAAAATGTCTGCAAAATCATCATACAGCAAAACTACATCTCAACCATAGTTCTAATATACTGCTTTTATATTTACATTTTTGTGATATGTATAGGATAATTTACTGAGGTTGTGAAACCAAGTTCTAATATCCCTCTGCCAAGGCTGGGAATTTGTGTGTGTTTTGTAGATTTTTTGTTTTTGGTTCATCACCTTTCAATAAAGTGGGCAAGTGTTGGATGTAATAGCTTTGTAACAAAGTGTCCCCCAGAGGCTGCAATAAATTAATATGGGTTTGAAAATTGCCATAGTCAAAGTGACATTTTATTAGGCTTGCTGCCTGTCTTTCCCGTGCAGACTCATTCCCATTATCTTGAAGACACTGCATGAATTTGACATAAATCATGTCATATGAATTCTGTACAAGAAGAACATTAGAAAGAAGACTAGATGGCGATGGTTTTATTGGATCATATGGGAATAAATGTTGTTCTTTTGCTCTCGTTTCCTTTCTCTTAAGAGCCTGTCACTATTGAATCCAAAAAATTATATGCAGCAAACTACAAAGACACACTTGGTTCCAGCCTAAGAACTGTCCTGCTGGATTAGACCAAGCTTCAGTCTAGACTGGCTCGCTGCCTATAACTGTGGCCATCTGGATGCTCCAGGGAAGCTTTTCATCAGCTGTGTCAATTTCTGTGTCTCCAAACCTCCCAAAATATAACCTAAAAACTGTGGGAATGGCTCTGGTTGAGAAAGATGAGTGCCTTACTTGTGCATTACATAACTCAGGAACAGACAGGGTCCCATCAATCTTTGCTATGTTCACATCAAATAGACCTTTGTATGTGTACATTTGTCCTGCTTGCAAGTTGCTTGTTTTCCAGATCAGTCTGAATGGCTTGTATTGGTTATCCATTATTAGGATGTTGGTGATTTACCACCTTTGGTGGGCTGGAAAGTGACCAGGCAATGTGCCTCAATCTCTCTCGCACAAACAATATTGCAAAAGATTCTAGGATGCACTCAAATGGGAAAGGGAGCTGTCCATGGTAGAAAGTATGTATGTGAAAGGGTAAAAGACTTTTGATGCTTCTGGCTGTCACCCCTTGAACTGTGTGGCCCTAGCCAATGCCTCACCTGCCTGTCTGGTTGAAATGCCCTGGCTAAGAAAGGCAATCAAAATCCCTGATTTTTAATTTTTTTAAAAAAACCTTCCTTTAAAACAGCTGAAACTGAACAGAAAGAGCTCTGGAAGCAGGAATCAAGAGGGAACCATTAAAAATGTCCACGTGCCAATGTGCTGGTGGGAAAACACATCATCCATGACCATGGCATGCTACATCACCTCTCCCAAACAGGGACACCTGCAATCTGTGCTACCTGGTAATCTGCTCCTTGTAAACGGGACCTAATTCCGGCAGGGAGAATGTAACTTACCACCTCAGCAGCTCAAATCCATCTGGTTCCCGTCCTGGCCATATGTTCTCTACAAAGAGAAGATTAATTTATCTTGAGAAATCTTTGGTGTATAACTAATTTTAGCTGCCACTTACGATAACAGGGCCAGAATCTCAAATGTGCTTACTAAGTCTCTGTAACAGAAATGTGTTGTGGAGGCCATTGGTTGAAAGTGCCAGCCAGCCATGCCTTCCTCCAAGAGACTCCATTCTACCCCTGCCCTGTCCAAATAATCAGCCAGCATTCCATACCCACTAAATATGTCTTTTGCGAAATGCTTGGGTTCAGATTGACTGAATAAACCCTCACTAAGCTGTTGTGGTGGGCTCCCCCTCCCTAGTGTTTCCCTCCCCCAAAAATATTTTTTGTACTTCCCTACACATTGGAATTGGTTCCGATACCTCCTTTTTTTGGGTGTGGACTGTGCTGCCTTGTCTACCCAAGGATGCACATTCTCAATGAATCAGTTCCCTATTCTTATAAAGGAGAGTGTACTAAAGTAATTGGGAGGTGTTGACGGTGTGGAAGTGAGGGTTTATTCAGTCAAACATGAACCCAAGCATTTCGCAAAAGACACAGGCACGATTTAGGCAGATGTTTCATATCCTCCTCCTGCATTTGTTTACTCACTGCCCTACAGTATTTCAGCAAGCCTACTCAGAGCTATAATTTAGTTATCGATTATATATTGATTATAACTAGCTGGCTGCCTATTAACTAACAAACCATTTTTAAGGTCCTGGTACTTACATATGCAGCTCTGGGCCAGTTTACCTGAAATGTTGTCTTCCCCTACATTGTCTGTAAGGGCATTAAGACCAACAAATGGAATCTGGTTAGTTTTGCCACTACCTGGTGATTATCATCAGCTTGTGGCAACACAGGAGCAGGCTTTTTTATATATATACTGGTGGAATACATTCCCTGCTGAAATATGAGAGGCCACATCAGTAATGGCATCACTTGAAGACAACCATTCCCCAGATCTACTGACTTTAAACTGCCTATTGTATTTAAATTCACAATTATCTGACATTTAACAAAGAACAAACTCGTGGTGAATTGGCTGCATGTATAACCAGTGTCTCCTGAAGAAGCGTAGTGTAGTAGGACCTGGGAGACCTGGGTTCAAAAACTCAGCCATAGCATTCAATGGGTGACCCTTGGCCAATCACCATCTCTTAGCCCACAAGGTTATTGGAGGGATAAAACACAGATGGGAAAAGCATCTATGACACCTTGAGCCCCTTGGACAAAAGGTGGGATACAGGTGGAGTAAATAAATAAAATAGTAGATGAATAAACAGGCAACATAAAGTATGAAGAGGAAACAAATGTTTGCAGGGATGGTGCATGTTGTGAACATGTTGTGAGCATGTGCATAACTGTGGCTCCCCATCTTGTCTCCAGCCTGTACCCCTGTGTGTTTACAGAAGCACACATCCAAATCATTCTTTATGGAGTTCTCAGTGGAAAACACCACACACAGACAATAGCAGAGGTACCTGTTGTGAACCTGTGCAAACCAGGTGTGGGGAACCTTTAGGCCTTCCAGCTATTACTGAACTACGACTCCCATCTGCTCCTTCAAACATGGTCAATGGTCAGGGGTGATGGGAGGTGTGGTTCAAGAACATTTGGAGTTCCAAAAGTTCCCCATGCCTGATGTAAACCATGGAAATGTGAAGTTTCACCGTTGGAATTAAAATCCCCACCCCCCAATTCCTGCTCCCTCAGGCAGAATTTTGAAGCAGGCAAATTCAGGTGTTACATTTCAAATGTTTTTCATTCTCAGAATGTCTCCATGAGTTTTGAATATATGTATCTTTGTTTCCCCCCCCCCCCATGCTGCAGTACATCTGGAACACATCTGTAATGCAAAGCCCTGCATGCAAACCCAATCAAAAATATGACGGGTCTAGCAGGACAAGAGGGCTTTGCGCTTTGGGGCATCTGTTGTGAACTTGTGCCTTGAAGACGTCAGACCAAAGCTTTTTATTTGTGCATGTTAAAAAGGAAAGGGAAAGCAAGTGTTGTGGTTCAAGGGCAATAATGCCCAAGTGATGGATGATTCATGTGAAGCTGGAGACATTAACCCAATAGAAAAAGATGTGGTGAACAATGACTCCTCATCTGTGTATGTAAAATGGTGCAACTACAAGGTAAGGAAAAAAGGTAAAAAGATTTACTGAATGCAATAAGATTGGACTGAGACCGGGGTGGGGGAATACAAAAACGCCATACAGATTTACTAGCTATAATAAGGCTGGAAAAAAATTAATAGTGGACAGTTAAAAAAAGATTCATTAATCACAAACACATGGTTCCTGTAGCAGCTGTGGAGGAAGCTATCTATTTGGATTTATAGATTAGAATGTCATCCCGAAAGGCAGCCAAGTTGCAGCTGCTGCCTCTGCCAGTGTATCGCTGCTCCTAGATGTCTCAGCCAGGAGCCAGACTGATCACAAAGGCTCAGGGCATGGCTGGCCCACACAGACATTGTAGGCAGGGATCCCACAGCCTACAGTATTTGTCTCACTTGTCATTTAGGGCCAGTTCCCATGGTCCCATTCATGGCAAATGCAACAAGGTCTGCAACCAACTGACTTGCGACCTTGCTGACTTGTGAAATATTGCCTTCTTGATGCTTGAGTCCTCCTCTCCATTGGAAACAAAGCTCAAGTGTTACTCTCTTTCCTTCCTATATGTAACACGAGTAAAGTGTTACCAGAATAATTGTCACATTAAAATCCTATTGTTTTTCTTTCTCAAGAGGGGGAAAAAACATTTCTGTTGGTTCTTCCAACCTGCCTAGTAATGAGGAGTTCCCAGTCTGTGGCAACTGAATCAATCAAGGATGCATTCATACTAGGTGTCTGATTGGAATCAAATATGGAGAGCTGCTTATCCACCACCATATTCCTGCTCCTATCTGCTTCGCAGCTACAGCTCTGATGGAGTTTGAATTTTGGATATGTAAAGTGAGAACGTTAAAAAGGTTTTTTTTTAAAAAAAAAAAAAAGGTAAAGGACCCTTGACTTTTAAGTGCAGTCGCGAACGACTCTGGGGTTGCGGCGCTCATCTCGCTTGCAGGCCGAGGGAGCCAGCGTTTGTCTGCAGACAGTTTGTACGGGTCATGTGGCCAGCATGACAAAGCCACTTCTGGTGCAACGGAACACCAAAACCAGAGCAGTGCACGGAAACGCCATTTACCTTCCTGCCACTTTGATGTGCTTTCGAACTGCTAGGTTGGCAGGAGCAGGGACCGAGCAATGGGAGCTCACCCTGTCATGGGGATTCAAACCGCCGACCTTCTGATCAGCAAGTCCAAGAGGTTCTGTGGTTTAGACCACAGCGCCACCCATGTCCCTAAAGTGAGAACGTTAGGATTCCTCAAACATTCAGGTTCAACTTATTTACTTATTTTAAAAACATTTATATGTTGCCTTTCCACCAGGAGGTCTTCAAAGTGGCTTACAGTTCTGAGCAACCACCATCACATTCAAGAAGATGCTCTTCCCGTTTGCCTCAGCTATTCTAGAACTGATTGCTGCAGGGGCAGCTAACCTGTAGCCCTCCAGATATTGTTGTACTACGACTCCCATTTCCCTTGGCATTTGGTCATCCTGACAGGGGCTGATGGGAGCTAGCATCCAGCAACATCTGAAGGGCAGCACATTGTATAGTCCTTTGTAACAGTCTACCCAGAGGCAAAAAAACCTGCCTGCCCAGTTCTGATGTAACCTTTTTAAAAAAATGCCTTACAGACCTTCTTCTGCAGATGAAATATAATCTGGCTATAGGGTGAGGAATTTCTATTGAAAAATCAATTGGGAATAAGGTTTCTAAATGCTAACATTGCCACTGAGAAATGACTCCACCTGTCTGTCAACGAACTGCATGCATTTGCTTCTAGTCCAGCAGAAACAGACTCCCATATATCTAATCACAGTGTCACCAACTTTCATTAATGAAATTGAATGCATTTTGAGCCGGCATTAAGGCTATGTCATATTCTACTCTAGAGCCCCACCACATCATTCTACTGGTGATGCTGACAAAGTAAAGCATCAGAAATCCCAGTTTAATTGACATGTTAACCCTGGTTTATGACTGTGCCATATCCCAGGAAGAGCACAAAACAGCTATCAACCTACGATGAATCTTCCCCTGAATCGCTCAATATAACCATTTTTAATGCCTCTGTTATTCTGTTTTTATGGGTCTTGACCAGCTTTCTTGGTCTGGTGTGCTTCCCCCAATTCAGCCATCCCCACGGGGGGATGCTGATCAGGTTAATCAGATTGAGTATGGAGGTTTTAAGCATAATAGATGTTGGATGTTTCTTTGGAGGAAGGCAACTGGGTGGGTCCCAACAGAGCCAGCACTGAAATATAGCAGGTGCAGATCATCAGGAAGTTTCCTTTCCAGTCAGCCTGGCTTAGTCCTGCTGTCTGAATCCACCCTTCAGGGAGCCAATGGTTGATGGAGAGATTAAGAAGGTCGATATGGTCCCAACTGCAAGCGCATAAGCCACTGTCACCTTCTGCTCCTGTTGAATGGTTGAGGATAGATCCAGCAATACAGCCCAGTCCTATGCATGTTTAATGCAAAGTAATGCCTACAGTGAATTTAATGGGCCCTTAAGTGTACCTGGGATGCCTGCTTCAGTGGCCCAAAAACAGTGTCTCCCAAAAGTGAGAAGACACTTGTTTGGTGATATAGCACAGTCTTAACCATTGTGGGGCCCACCAGATAAATTGCACTACAGATCCCATAATTCCTTACCATTGGCCACGCTGATGTAGTCCAAAACATCTAGAGGCCACCATGTTGGGTAGGGCTGGTATAATGCATAAGAGTGGGTGCTGGATGGGGGCATTACATAAATCTTTGTTGCTTGGCGAAAAAGTCTGGGGCTCTCTAGGGCCAGTGAATGCCTATTCCACTTTTTAAAAAACAAAGTCTGTAATATATGCTTACACAAAGTATAAGGCAAAGAAAATCCTTACCACTCTACACAATTTTTGCTGTTCTCTTGCCATAATAGGACACAGCAGGTGGATTTATTCATATTCACGCTAATCGCTTTGCTTACTTCTATGTTCTTCAACCTTCACTTCCAACAATTCTGAATATGAGCCCTGATTCTGATTAAAGAACTGATCCTGCATCTTTTAAATCAGCAACGTAGCCATCGCCGGGTGGGGAGTCAGATGGGGTGTTTAGTAAGTGCATGAGATGATTACAAAGATGAGCATCATTGCAAAAGACCCAGCTGTTTAGATAATAAACCATATAAATAACATATTAAATTCATCTCCGCCTGAAAACATCCGCTCTGTGCAAATAGACCAAATTAAAAAGGGGGCGGTGGAGTCGACAGCGTGTTGTTCTTTGTGTGTGTAGCAGACCCTGTACGTTCAATAACCTGCCATTTGAGAAATAGGATCGTCAATATCCTGGGCATGTTTTTTTTTATTGGGATTCACTTTAATTCTACATTATTTATTTCATACACTGTCGAATCAAAGCACTGTGAAGTGAGCCAATATCTCTGGATTTGACTCCGGGCTTTTGCAGCGGTTGCAGGAGTAAATATCTTTCCCCACCCTCCCTCCTCCTCTCAGCATCTAATGGAAGTTTTATGACTGTTGCAAGAACATTGACTGTCTGATGTGGTAGCTCCAATAATCTCCTCTCTCTTGAGCCTTGGGGACACGGGGGGAAGGCTAATAAATCTTTATTTTTATTATAGGGCTCACTTCATCTGCACACATATGAGGGGAGAGAAAAAAATGAGAGGAATGTTCCAAGCAAACACCGTGGCAGCTCCGGGGAGGAGCCCAGGATTTGTGCAGCTGGCAAGCACAGAAGTGGAGTCAATTGGTTATATGTTCTATTACTAATAGCCACAAAACCTAACAGCCCCAGACAGAACTGCTGGATCAAACTTTTCAATGAAAAGGGGACACTTAGGAGACATGGTGTCTCTTTTATGGGGTGCTACATGGTTTTTGGAGTTGCTGGAAATAATGGACAAATGTCATCTGTCTTCAGGCATTCTTGTCCACTGTTCGTTAAATGAGGAGAGGGCTTTTGATGGCTACTAGCCATGAAGGCTAAGCTCCACTTCCACAGATGGAGGCAGTAATGCTTCTGAATACCGTGTTTCCCCTTTTTTAAGACACCGTCTTATAACTTTTTTCCCTCAAAAAAACACCCAGTGGCTTATTTTCAGGGGGTGTCTTTTTTTTTTTAAAGTGCTGGTACAACTGGGACCCACTGGCTCAGGACGCTCGGTGCTCTCTTCTGCGCGCTGCTGGGCGCGTTGTTGGCGCTGCCAGTTCCGAGCGCCTGCAGGGTGGGGTGGGGTGGCAGTGCTTTAAACCCCCAACCCTGTAGAAAGCAATGGAAGTTATGGACCGTAACAATCCTTAAGAGGCGCAGGTCTTAAAAAACCCCTGGTATCACCCTTGAAGCACAGCCTTCCAAAGTCAGGGGGAAGAGGTCTGTTTAGACAAAGGAAAGGATCGGGGGTGATTCTGCGCCCTGGGACCCACAGAACTATTTTAAAAATCCCAACCTGGGGGGGGGGTCAAATAGTGAAGCCCCATAGCCCTGTAGCATAAAAAATCCAGGAATTGTAAAATTAACAACAATAATAGGGGGGGGGCACTCTATCCAAAGAGTTAAGAAGGAATGGGAAAGTGTTGAGTTATATATGGAAAAATATGGAAAGGAAAGTTAAAGATAAAAAATAATAATTATCGCAAGGGAAAAAGTAACATCATAAAGGGTAATAATATTAAATATAAAATAGACAACACAACAGAAAAAGCAAGTATATGACTAAATGAGATCGCACAGGAGTGAGGGAAGTGGGGAGAGAGGGAGGGGGGTAAGGAATGGAAGGAGGCAATGGTTGGAGGAGGGTATAGGGGGGTGAATTAAAGGAAAATTAAGACTGAGAAGCGCATGGTTTTTGTTTTTTAAAGATGCAAAGGCTTGCAATCAGCCAAAGTATAGAGCCCAACTTCCAGGAGACTGCGATCTACTTGCGGATTTATAAACTGGAAGTGATCTACCCCCGTTTTATTGGTGTTCAGGTCAGAGTTGTTTTTAGAGAGAGGAAATATCCCATTTTTGAGGTTAAAGTAAAAGTTCCTGACCTTTTTTTATAATGAGGAAATGCTTCTAAAACTCCGTTCTTCATTCCACGAAGGGGAGAGGGGGTGGGGCCGGGTGCTCAAAGACAAAAGAAATGGAAAAGGAGATAGCGATCAACTGCAGCCTCCTGGGGATCGAGCATTCATGCAGCCGCCGGGAGAGGCAAGGGCTGCAGCCGAGTGCTGCTTCACAAACAAACGGGGGAAAGTGCTTAGAACCCAGAGAATCTGGCTGAAAAACACGAAGCAGCAACAGCAATTGCACACACACCATCCCAAGCCAGCACAGTAACCAAGTCCCAAAAGCAAGAAAGGACTCAGCAAACACTGCTGTGGCCGGCGTTGCTGCTGCTGACTCGGGGAGCTCAGTGCTCTCTTCCGCACAGCGCCTATCACTATGGCTTATTTTCGGGTTACGGCTTATATTTCTCAAATGCTTAGAAATGCTGCTATGGCTTATTTTATGACTACGCCTTAAAAAGGGGGAAACACGGTACCAGGTGCTGGAAAGCACAGGGTGGGAGAGTGCTTCATATTTTGCTTTCCCTTGACCTAGCAGGTTTTTCATGTGTTCTTAACATGGCACTAGATCTGAGCGATGTATCAATACATCATCCGAAATTGGTTTGAAGTCCGTATCATGGTAACTGTTTCATAATATTCAACATGGTGATATATCGCAAACCACTGCGTGTGAGTGTGCTACGTAAACAGTCATGATGTGGGGGGAAATGTGAAGCCGGTCACTGCTTCTCTCATGATTCATAGAATCATAGAGTTGGAAGAGACCACAAGGGTCATCCAGTCCAACCCCCTGCCAAGCAGGAAACACCATCAAAGCATTCTTGACATACGCCTGTCAAACCTCTGCTTAAAGACCTCCAAAGAAGGAGACTCCACCACACTCCTTGGCATAGCTGCCAAGTTTTCCCTTTTCTCGCGACGAAGCCTATTCAGCATAAGGGAAAATCCCTTAAAATAAGGGATAACTTGGCAGCTATGCTCCTTGGTAGCAAATTCCACTGCCGAACAGCTCTTACTCTCAGGAAGTTCTTCCTAATGTTTAGGTGGAATCTTCTTTCTTGTAGTTTGAATCCATTGCTCCGTGTCCGCTTCTCTGGAGCAGCAGAAAGCAACCTTTCTCCCTCCTCTATATGACATCCTTTTATATATTTGAACATGGCTATCATATCACCCCTTAACCTTCTCTTCTCCAGGCTAAACATACCCAGCTCCCTAAGCCGTTCCTCATAAGGCATCGTTTCCAGGCCTTTGACCATTTTGGTTGCCCTCTTCTGGACACCTTCCAGCTTGTCAATATCCTTCTTGAACTGTGGTGCCCAGAACTGGACACAGTACTCCAGGTGAGGTGTGACCAGAGCAGAATACAGTGGTACTATTACTTCCCTTGATCTAGATGCTATACTCCTATTGATGCCGCCCCTGTTGCCACAACATGTTTCTGCTCCAGTTAGGTAAATATCCCCGTGGCTATTTACTTCTCCTTGAGCTGCCCCATGTCCTACGCACAATCCCAACCTCAGTGACATTCACAGAGGTGGTGATGGTGGGAGAAAGAGGAGACGATCAGAAAGAATGTCTCAGTAGGAGGTGAGCAGGGGGAGGCAAGCACAGCGCATTTCCTGCTATGCAATCTGCCGCTAAGGGCTCAACCTGGCAGATGGCAGCTTATGTACATTGTAAAGGCGTGATGGGCACATCTAACTATTCCACTGTGGTCAGTTTCTGTCACCTTGATAAGAAAGCTGAGTCCCCTTTATCCAAGTTGCTGGGAAATTGCAGCAATGAATCCTCTGCTGAAGGTGTTTTTTTTTCTTTGCCGTTGTTGATGGGGTGAGATTAAGTGCTTGCAAGGTGTTGAGGTCTGCAGGATTCAGGGAGCTGCTTAGCAGATTCAGCAGGCTTTCCGTTCTCTTTCCCTTATCAATATTTGTACCAGCAAGCAAAGATAAACTTGAACAACAGCAGCAGTAGCAGCCACAAAGCAAGGAGGAAGGGTTGCATCTGTGTATCATCTCTGCCTACTTTGCAAAAAAGGAAAAAGCCACCTCTGTAATTCCAACTACCTGATGTTGGTCAGGCAAAGGTTTTTGTGATCTAGGGTGCTGTGTTGTTGTTTTTCTGGCTGCCACAGCAGCTAAGGGGAGAGAGAATCCAATCTATACACACTTTGCTCACTCTGTGACCATGTCCCCACATTCACAATGAAGGCTCTGTGGCATGGGTCTCTCTCTCTCTCTCTCTCTCTCTCTCTCTCTCTCTCTCTCTCTCTCTCTCTCTCTCTGTGTGTGTGTGTGTGTGTGTGTGTGTGAGAGAGAGAGAGAGAGAGAGAGAGAGAGAGAGAGAGAGAGAGAGAGAGAGAGATACCGGAGAGAGAGAGAGAGAGAGAGAGAGAGAGAGAGAGAAAGGAAGAAAGGGAGGGAGGGAGGGAGGGAGAGGAGTGGAGCAGTGACAGGAGGAGATACAGTTGTTCTTTGAGGGAGAAGCTGTGGGTAGGAAAGAGGGTTAACATGGGGGTGGGGAAGCTGAGGAATAAAGGCGTCATTGTCATTTTTGGGAAGGAGAACTAAGGTATGGAGACAGAAGGTATTGCAATCCTGGAGAGGGAAACTCTGAGGGAGAGAAACTGAGTGGGGCAGGGAGAAGTTGTGGTCCTGGGGGTAAACTGAGGCAGGAAGGGGGTGACAATGTTGTCCCAGGAAGGGAAACACTGCCTGAAGTAAATTGAGGCTGCGGTGTGGGGTTGGTGAGCTGAACATTGCAAACTGATGAGAACTGAATTTAAGATTGGAGGGCGGGATGGAACCTGAAAGAGACCCAAATGGACAGTTTCACTCACCCTCCCATGCTGCTTCATTTGAAACTATTTATAACTAGGGATGGCTCAGATTTCAACTCAGTGACTTCCAAAACCTGACTACAAGCTACCAAATCCCCAATCTTCCTTTCCTTTGCTCTCATAATCCCACTTAAGGCCTGCACAGTGTTTCCCCCTAAACCCAGTGTAGCTAATTTGGCAAAGTAAATCAGTTTGTGATTATTATTATTTTTAAAAAATCCTCATGAAAATTCATTGCATTTTAGTACAAATATGACCCAAGTTACACATTTTAATACACTTTTTGCCTAATATTCAGTTTCCTCCAAAACAATTTCCCTGAATATATTATATTTTTATATATTATTTTGTGTATTTATTTTTACTAATTTTATGCATATTTTAAGTAAGGTAAAGGTAAAGGGACCCCTGACAATTAAGTCCAGTTGCGAAGAACTCTGGGGTTGCACGGTGCTCATCTCGCTTTACAGGCTGAGGGAGCCGGTGTTTGTCTGCAAACAGCTTTCTGGGTCATGTGGCCAGCATGACTAAGCTGCTTCTGGCGAAACCAGAGTAGCGCACGGAAACACCATTTACTTTCCTGCTATTTATCTACTTGCACTGGCGTGCTTTCAAACTGCTAGATTGACAGGAGCTGGGGCTGAACAATGGGAGCTCACCCTGTCACGGGGATTTGAACCACTGACCTTCTGATCCGCAAGCCCTAGCCTCAGTGGTTTAGACCACAGCGCCACCCGCATCCCTATATTTTAAGTAGCATATGCATTTTTCTACACGTTACTTAGCAGGAGTAGCACATGGCATTGGAAAATTGGGGTGGGTGAAAAATTCTGAAGGATGCCCATGTTTCAGTTTGCATATCACTTTGAAAACTGTGAATGAGGAACATTCACTTCAAAACTGAATGAAGTTTCTCCCTCATTCGGAGGCCCTGTGGAACGCCCTCCCACCAGATGTCAAAGAGAAAAACAACTACCAGACTTTTAGGAGATATCTGAAGGCAGCACTGTTTAGGGAAGCTTTTAATGTTTAATAGATTATTGCATTTTAATGTTTTGTTGGAAGCCGCCCAGAGTGGCTGGGGAAACCCAGCCAGATGGGTGGGGTATAAATATATTATTATTATTATTATTATTATTATTATTATTATTATTACTGATGGTACCATCCTCATTAAACGGCACCTCTATATCCACTGAAAATATATATGGTTCACCATTTCTAAGACAGAACCTGAAGTATTAACTATATAGAAATACAATTTAAAATTTTTCCTATCTGTACTGGAGATGGTTCCTCATTACATAAATGTTTACGTTTGACAGCCATCTTTAATTAACTATATTAATACTCTGTGGAACTTTCTCCCCATTACTGCATTCCCCATTATGATCTATTGATCCTGTGAACACGAAACTTGCAATACTCTTTCTGAATGCAGTCTGCTCACGGTTCTGTGTCCACCATTAAACCAGCTTCAGTTCATTAAGCTTACACTTCATTCAAAAGTTTCTTGTAAGTCTTTTTAACAGCAAATCAATGCATTCCACATTACAATGCACTATCTTGCCGCACTCTGTACAAGCAACAGTAAGGGAACCTTAAACACATTCCCTTGCATTTTATTTTCAGAGCCAATTGAACTTCCCATGTGATTTGAGGATAATTAACCTGTGTAGGTTAGCGGCAGAAACCAAATTGTGCATGAGCCTATGGAGACTGCTGTTCTGCCACACATGGAGTGCACATCAGCACCTGATTTGTGATAAAGTTCTCCTTACCACTAGGTCGGATGGTGCAGAGTGCGGTAATATGTTTGCTAGAAGGTGACCAAGATGCCCTAGGATAAGACCTCTTATTGGTCATCTTTATGGAATTTGTGTATGTTCAGCAACATACAAGGGTGTGCAAGTGAGAGACAAAGAGATACTGGGATGTGCATTGCTCCATGCAATGGGTCATGTTTCTGAACATGATTTCTGCTACATTAGACGAGGTGTGGGGAACCTTTGGTCCAGATATGGCTGAACTACAATTCCCATCAGCCGCAACAAGCATGGCCAATTTGGAGAGACAAAGATTCCCCACACCTCTATTAGATTCTGATGATTATAGAGTCTAATTGTTTGGGTGAAGGGGATAGGATCACCCAGGTAAAATGTCTGTCTTCCTTTATGTTCCACATATCTATGCACTAGAACCAGAAATCCACTCCCGTTCCACACTTCCAACTGCAACCTTGCAGCCCCATGCCCAGTTCTGAAGCCCTCTGATAGTGATCAGTTTAGATCTCTGGCAAGAACAACTTGTCTCTCTTCCAGCAGAGAGAGGGGGGAGGGGGAGGGGGAGGGAGGGAGATGCATGGCAGAAAGATCTGCTCTGCGTGGGGCCTCTGACAGATAATCTCTTCTTTAGATCAAAACCAGCTAATTTATATAAGAATCTTACAACAGGCAAGTCTGTTATTTCTAGCAAACTGACAGTTGGACATTCCCTTCCAGGCTCCGAGGAATCTTGCAGGGAATACTTTATATGTTCTATAGTTTGAAGATAGCAGCAGAAATAACCGCATACATTAAAACCCCACTTAATTATATGTTGTTTTTTTATGGCAATAAGGATTGCAGTAAAATAAATGAGACAAAAAGTGGTGTAGCACCTCAGAGACTAGTCTGATTAACTGAGGCATGAACCTCCGCAGATGCTATCCTACTTCATCAAAACTAGAAATGTATATTTTTATGCATAGGTTCACTCCACTTCATCAAGAAGGATGTTCTGAAATTCACTCTATACAGGATCTATTTTCTTGTAATGGGAGACCGCACGGAATACTTAATAGGGCATGTTGGATTTTTCAAATATCAAAAATGAGGGGTGCTAAAAAGTTGCAACATGACCTGGGAATTCAAAAGGTATTTTAGTTAAATTAATATAATTTAGTTTTGCTTGGTAAGTAAAATGTGTGTAAAACTGCACAGAAATCATTAAAAATGATTGCCAAGTACTTTGAGTTATATTATATAGCAACATTATTTTTATTTATTTTTATTATTTGGCATTACCTGACATTTTCAGAACGTAAACTTAAAATTTAGGAAATCATCCCTGAGTGCTCACTGGAAGGACAGATCGTGAAGCTGAGGCTCCAATACTTTGGCCACCTCATGAGAAGAGAAGACTCCCTGGAAAAGACCCTGATGTTGGGAAAGATGGAGGGCACAAGGAGAAGGGGACGACAGAGGACGAGATGGTTGGACAGTGTTCTCGAAGCTACAAACATGAGTTTGACCAAACTGCGGGAGGCAGTGGAAGACAGGAGTGCCTGGCGTGCTCTGGTCCATGGGGTCACGAAGAGTCGGACACGACGAAACGACTAAACAACAACAACAACAAACTTAAAATTATTTGCTTTTCCAAAAGCTGTTTATGTGCTTCTTCATGAAACATACATTTACCAACCTAAATGCTGTCCAATCACAAAAACAATAACAGATTGGAATTCCTCATACCCAGAAACATATCTTTAAGGCCCTTCACTGAAGAAATTTACATTAATTAAGCTTCATCCCTAAAATAACACGATGATATGGAATAATGAATATCTGTTTATATCTACAAATATTCAGGCAATGCATATTGGAAGTTTGCAAACTCCTTAATCAGGCAGCGTAACTGTTAATCGAGCATTTGATTCTTAAAGAACAAAAGCATTAACTACAAAGCTAACTTGCGCTAAACTCCATGCTTGCTGTCTGACTCGTTCCCCACTAAAATTTAAAGTGGAATGAAATTGTTTCTCTGCTTCTCCAAATAGCTAAAGAATCTGACACTTCAAAGGCTGGAAAGAGACTTCCAGCCATTATGGACCGTTTTAAAACATTTTGTCTACAATCAAGGTTCAGATCATTAAAAAAAAAAAAAAAACATAGTGATCGGCCCATTCACAATAATGTTTTAACAAGATATACTGGCAGAACTCTTTCTGGCTGATTATATTTCCAGATGCAAGATATAAATTAGATACAAAACGTGGCTTGATTCCTATGAGCAACAAAGACTAGAAAGCCAAGTGGAGTCCCCCCCCCCCCCCGGTAATGCAATTTGAATGCTGCCTATAGTAATGAAAAAAACATTATGGGTACGCCAGTGCTGCTGATCTTATTAATATGTATAATATTTACTATGATTGCACCATTACGAACAACACACACTAAAATCCATCAGAAAATCTGTCACGAAGATGGTCAGGTTATTTAATTTTGAGGCAGAGCTGACAGATGAAACAATTAATTGCTCTGCCTCCATAACGATAATCACATCAAAGCTTGCCTCCCCCCCCCTTCTCTCACAGGTGCCACAATGAAGGACATGGGATCTTCTTGAGCGTCAGACATGTTTTATTCTTGGTGACATCTCACAGCAAATGTAAAAGAAAAGAAAAGGAAGCAGGCAGTACGAACTGCAAGGAGGGGAATTAATCAGCGGCATGTGCCATTGGTTTATGACTTGCTGCGATTCCTTGGGTTGTACAGGGAATGTGAAGCTGAGCTGGCATAGCTCAAATCTGACAAAAGCAGTGGTTAATATTCATAACCATCTGGGTAAAAGGCTTGATATCTGATTGCTCCGCAGGAAATAATTTCCTCGCTTAAATCTTTTGATCTGAAATTGGAGCATCTTCTCCCCCCCCCCCAATGATTCGATGGTGTCTTTCTGAAGGGAAAGAAGCTTGGAGCTCATATTCATATGAGAGAATAAAGGCTGATATCATCTCTTGCTCCTATTTCTCCACTCCCGCTTCCTCTGGTTTTTTTCCCTCAGGCTGAATATCTTTCCCTCAAGATGTTGTCGTCTGCAGAGGCAAAACTCTGCTTGGCCAGATTGCTACATAGCCAATGAGCAAAGAGCAGAATCTGTTCATTCTAACTCTTCTCAAAATATTAACCCCCAGCATCTTCTCATTACAGCAATCTACAGAAGAATATGGTTCTCCCTCCCATCTCTCCCCTGACAATCAGATTTTTCGGCCCTCGTTCCTATTTGCTTCTCCACCTCCCATCATTCCTTTGAATATGTTCACATGCAAGCAGTATTCTTGTTTTCAATAGTAAACTGGAAAATCATCCAGTTGAGATCCTCTTCAGAGGCCCGGCTATAAATGAAGTGAGGCGGGAGGTTTCAAGCGACTCAGCATCCTCAGTGATGCCATCCCAGGTGTGGAATAGTCGCTTATGCTTAATCCTGAACAATTCATTTGCAGTACAACCCTATGCATGTTCACTCTACACAAAGGCCCCATCTGCACTGTACATTTAAAACATCAGTGTTCCACTTTAAACAGCCATGGCTTCCCCCAGAGGATCCTGGGAACTGTTGCTTGTTAAGAGTTGTTCGGAGACCCTGATTCCCCTCACAGAACTACAATTCACAGCGATTGACTGTTAAATCGTATGGGGAATATGGTATGATGCAGATTTAAATATGTAGTGCAGACAGGGCCTAAGTCTCATTGCATTCTATTGTGCTAATACTACCAAGAAATTATGTGTAGGATTGCAGCTATAGTTACAAAAACTTTCTAGAAGGGGCCAGGAATTTTTTTACTCCTGTACAATAAACACAAAGTATATTTCCCTCAATTTGTCTTCTACCTTAGGCCAGTCTTGGGCTCATGTATCCATTAGGAAATTATGCAGCAACCTTCTCATGCAAAACTAGAATATGCTCCTCTAAGTGAATTGAAATGTTTTGCCATAAAGCAGCACTGCTGAAAAAGGTGGTCATGTGCAACCAAAGGTTTTAATACTGTATCTGTTTGGACTGGGAGGGCTCTTCCAGTTTTCTGTGGAATTGGTGCTTATTATTCTTATTCTTATTCTTTCAACTTATTACCTGCCCTAAGGTCCCAGAATGGTTTATGGTTGTCTTGGGATAGAAGGAAAACCTATCAAGAGGAAGCAGGCCTCTTAAACGCAACAGTCCTCCTCCTGCTGCTACAAAACCAGACTGGAAATGAAATTGCGCCCTGGAGCTCTGCGGTATGCAAACTACTGGAGCTCAAGAGGTCCAAAAAACATTGCACAGAAGCATAGCAACCACTGATATACATAACAGTTACAACAGTTTAAAATGCGTGCTTTTTTGCAGCATCCACATGAGACATCACCATCAAATTCCCATCCCATATCCCCACCACCTTCCAATTTCCCCAAGTTTTCTTTTTCACGCCTCGGATTTTTCCATGGAAAGGGTTAACTCAGGTTGAATGGCAAAAATAATAATATTGGTTGGCATTCTGATGAGGATGACGTTGTGTGGCCCCGTGCCAAACCCGCTGGCATGAGCAGCACCAAGCCCACAATAAACCTATCTTGTGGATTTCTAATAATAACCATAACCATAATAATAAACTAGTTTGCACATATTAACCATAATAATAAACTAGTTTGCACGTATTTCTTTGTGTAAGACTTGGGATGCTTCAAGGAAATATGAAGGGCATTTTCCATGGATGTGGCAGATATCTGTCCTTGTGCGGTCATTACTGCTTGCTAATTAAGTTGGCAAGTCCTGAGTTAATGATGCATGTTGCATCCATCCAGAGCAATAAAGTATATTTATTTGCTTGCCCTCTGCCCTGTCAATAAGCAAGGCACCCGGCCCACGCAGAGTGAACACCACAGGCTAGCGTGGCTTTCCATTTGTATGACTAGAAAGCATTCTGTTTTACAAATCACTGCATTCTAATTTGATGTGTTGGACAATAGCCAGGAGTCAGGCTGCCAACAAGCTGCCTAATTTATATGGGAGGAAATGGCTTGTAGGATGGTGGTGAAAAATTATCTCCTCAACGACCTCGCCTCTGTTTGAGGTCAGTATAATGCATTCGAGGAAAGGCCTCTTGGTTTTCTGCAACTCTCTCCACGCAAACTTTCATGCACCATCAAGAGTATGGAGGATTTCGGTTGCAGAGAATTGCAGGGCGAGCTGATGCAAACAGGATCATTGGGCACTGGTTTCGGCAATGTGTAAATCATGCGCTAACAACTGGTGGGCAACAGTTGAGTTGCAACTTCAAGGGCTCTGCTCTCCCTTCCTATGGTGCTTTCAAACAGAGGACACCGTCAAATAGAGAACTGTGCTCCGTTAAATAGGGCCCATGACAACTCTTAACTAAGGCTGCAGTTGTAAACACAATCTGTAGCACACCCCATTTAAATGGACTTTTGGATCATGCTGTAGCACTTCTCCCTGAACCACATCCCTTGGTTGCCAAACAGAGCCTATTTTCTGCCCTCTAAGGTAGCCCTGCCTCAGATCTCCAGCTGTAAAATGGGGATGAGTGCATGCCCTGTTACATAGGGTTGTGGTGAGATCAAACCACAGAGAAGAAGCAAAGCATTTAGCCATTTGTGTATAATTACTGTTGATTTTATCGCTTGCTGTCAGTTTTTATTCCCATGTTATTATCAATTTCTGATCATATGCCACAGGAAATGGAATTGGAGGTGGAAGGACAGATCCTGAAGCTGAGGCTCCAATACTTTGGCCACCTCACGAGAAGAGAAGACTCCCTGGAAAAGACCCTGATGTTGGGAAAGATTGAGGGCACTAGGAGAAGGGGACACCAGAGGACGAGATGGTTGGACAGTGTTCTCGAAGCTACGAACATGAGTTTGACCAAACTGCGGGAGGCAGTGCAAGACAGGAGTGCCTGGCGTGCTATGGTCCATGGGGTCAAGAAGAGTCGGACACGACTAAACAACTAAACAGCAACAACAACAGACATCAAAGCCTATCATGCTTGTTGGAAAGGTGTTTCTCTGGGTTCTTCATGAACTTTTTTATAATGCTAATAATGAAAATTGCATTGGAATTCAAGGCAAATTCAAACCCTGCAGTTTGTTCCTACCTGATGCTTCCATACAGAGCATCATTTGGCATACTTAAAAGTCACAGCTACCGTATTACTTTGGTGATTTCCCCCGCTCTGTCCTGCCTGAATAAACTCCTGATTATTGCTAGCCTCATAGGCAGCATGTAATGGCTTCTACTCAGAAGCCATCCAACCCTTCTCACCTAGGAAAATTGCCAGATAAGAGATATCAGAGATCGAAAAGATCTCCTAGATCATAGTAACTGTTCTCAAATGCCAACAAGGGAGGATAAAGTTCTTCATTAGATATTCAATGTGGTGCAAGGTGTTGTTGTTTTTTAAGATGTGCAAGTGACCTATTAATCACAGACTGATGCTCCATGGGGTTTCTGACAGGTGGATTCAGAAAACAAATTTTCTCACTCCACGGTGACCTTTTGCAATCACCGCAGAGTTAAAGCCAAGTGAAGTTTAGTGGTAAGATGGAAAAAGTCTGAAATTCAGTTCTCATGCTTGATTCTCCAGTGGTTCGACTTCACCACCTGTAATCTGTCATGGATGTTTTAGCTGAGATTCCTCCATTGCAGGGAGTTGGATTAGATTAGCCTTGGGGTCCCTTCCAACTCTACGATTCTATGATTCGCCCCTGGAGGTACATTGTCTCTCAAGACAGACGGATGCAAACAACAACTGCATAGTTAACACAGAGTTTTTCTTCCCTTCTATAGCAGGAAGGTGGGGAAGGTAAGAGTTGAGTCCCTTCTCCCCTTTGAGTGAAATTATCACTTGGATTTGCCCAGAAGCAATGCTGAATCACTAGCCGGGATCAGACAAAGCAAATGAATGGATAGGGATGGGTGGTTTTTGCTTTCACAGCGGCAGCTAATGATGAAGGGAATATCTCTAAATGGGAACAGATTGTTAGAGCATGGTTTCCTACTGCAGAAATCTCTCTGAAAAGAGAAAGTAATCCACTTGAGAAGAGGATAGCCCCCACAACTGCGTAATAGGTATGGTGGTGCACATGTGGAGACAATAGAGCAGAGTGCCTTGGATTTCTGATTGCCTTGGGAGGTGATGGACTTTCTGTTGCTGATCCTTTTAAGCAGAAGCTGGATGCTCTAGCAGTAGATTTCCTGTGTTGGCGAGAGGTTGGACTAGATGGCATCTGCAGTACCTTCCAACTCTATGAAGCAGTCTACAAAACACCGAAAGAGGGAGAGGCAAATGGTGAAGGCACTTGGTAGGCTAATATCTCTCTCCAGGGATATGATGTGAGATAGTGGATTTGACAGGAGTGTGAATGCTGCTTGCCTCCCATTTTTGTTAGTGGTGTATTTCAAACAAGAACAACAAACTGTTACATAAGCCGTAAGCCTCCTGTGACCTCTCTTTGAAAGGAAACCAAACCCAGATAGGACTGTCACTGGAAGTTCTCATCACTTTCATGGAATCATAGCCTTGTAAAGTTGGAAGGGACCCCAAGGGTCATCTAATCATAGTCATATTCCACACAATACAGGAATCACACCAAAACAACCCATCAAAGATGGCTATCCAACCTCTGCTTAAAAACTGCCAAGGAAGGAGAGTCCACCACAGCACAGCTGTCAAGCTCTCCCTTTTTTAAGGGAAATTCCCTCATGCTGAATAGGCCTCCTCATGAGAAAAGGGGAAACTTGAAAGCTATGCACCACAGAGCTGTGTGTTTTGACCATTCCACTTAGCCATGGGATAGAGCTGAGGCTGTGTGGGCAACTGCAGCCAATCTGCTTGTATACACACAAGGCAACTAGTTATTTCACAGCCAGGTCAGAGCTCCATGAATGCACAAAACATCCCTCCTCCTCCTCATTTACTTCAGTGGAGGGGCATGTCTACATATGCATCTCTTTGTGTATAAAGGAGAAACCTCTTGAGTTTGGGGAAATTCACTCTACCAATCAGAGCTCCTTTGCCCACAAAGGAATTAAATTTTAAAAAAATCCTTCCAGTAGCACCTTAGAGACCAACTAAGTTTGTCAGTGGTATGAGCTTTCGTGTGCATGCAGAAGTGTGCATGGACACGAAAGCTCATACCAATGACAAACTTAGTTGGTCTCTAAGGTGCTATTGGAAGGAATTTTTTTTTATTTTGTTTCAACTACAGCAGACCAACATGGCTACCTACCTGTATAAGGAATTCAATGTCTGTGATGTGGTAGTTGCATTTTAAAAGCTTTCCATTTCCCCTCACTTCCCTTTGCATATGCAAAGATATGAAGAATGCTAGAATGCAAATGTAAATGTAGACAGAGGAGGTGCAAACTAAGGAGTTATTATGGAAAAGGACTGGAAAAATGGAAATAGATGAAGTCAAGTGACAGACTAACAAACAAGACGAACACAATTTAGAGAAGGAGAGGGCCTTTTCCTATATCATATTGCCAGAGTGATCAGATACAAAGGAAGACGGGGTTTCTGTATCTTTTAAAAGCTGTACATGGAAGAGGATATTTTAGGAGGGGAAGATTTTATTATCCCTGTAATATAAGATGAATCTGCTAAAGTTCTCTCTTCTACAAAATCATTAGAAGTACAGGAAATCTGCCCTCCATAGATGCTGGTTAGCTCTCTCTTCTATAGGATGTGGCACAAATTGCTTGCACTGAACCATATTGCCATCTCTCTGCCAGGTATTGCTGTGGATAAGCTGGTGCTCAAGAACCCTCTACCCAATGAGGTCTTGTGTGCTTAACTTAGAGGGTTAGCCATGCATTGGGTGTTACATCATAATTTCACCAATTTGATCTTTTAGTCACCCCAATACCACCATCACACTTTACTGCATTTTCGCCCATAGCCACATTTTTATGCCAAGCGCTCCTGCCTCCATAAGGGTTAAAATTCTCAGTCTGGGCTGCACACAACAGCATTTAAAACAAGCAAGGTGTCAGCATGTTCCTGTATCTGTGGATAATCACTGCATCTCCCAGTAGATCAAAGCAGTAGGAAATGAAACAGTCCCAACAACAGCAGTATATGTGTGTATATATAATAATGACAGAAGCCTTCTGAAATTGGATGTGAGGTGTCTGTGAATTTTAATGACTTCTAACCCGTCATTCTTTCATTTTACAATGGCTATGTTTCTTCTCTCCACCTTTTTTAAATAAGACACCATGCTGGAAAAAAATCGCATGTGATCTTGAATTTAAAAACTGGGGGGGGGGAAATAACCCCTGCACTCCTTGAACAAATAAATGAATACTTTTATCTGTTGAGCCTGTTAAGCTATAGCACCACTTTAGGTACCCTGCCATGAACCATAGATTTATTATTATTATTATTATTATTATTATTATTATTATTATTATTATTATCACCATCATCCAAGGATCACAGGGCTGCTTATGGTATAAAAACACATAAAATATGTGTCATAAAATATGCAATTATGTACTTATCATTGAAACAATCTACTCCAACCATAGTTTAAAAATTTCAATGACACAAAACATAAAAAGCAAACTTTGGGGTAATATTCCTTAGAAAAAGCTCTATATTTTCTGCTGCATAGACCACGATTCAATACTAAAACAAACAAACAAAAACAATAGTCAGTAGATTTGTGTCAAATCTCCTTGAAGACTTATCATTATGACAACAAAAACATAGCTGCCAAGTTTTCGCTTTTCTCGCGAGGAAGCCTATTCAGCATAAGGGAAAATCCCTGTAAAAAAGGGATAACTTGGCAGCTATGCAACAAGAATGAAATGAAATGAAAATGAAAGAATATCATCCATTACACCTTTGCCAGTTATACAATGTCTCAGACTGAATGGCCATCTAAAGCAGCAGACAGCATCTGTGGAAAGAAGTGCCATTGCTCTCCTAATTGGATACTTACTAAATTCCAATAGATTGTTTTCATAATCATGATTAACTGTATCATATAATACCATGGATTTGGTTTCACAATGGCTAGCATAGTTCGATCTGCACAAATATGTATCCTTCAGTTCTTGGCTGTGTACCACCCTGAGATCTATGGATGAAGAGAGGTATTACTACTGCTGCTGCTGCTGCTACTACTACTACTACTACTACTACTATACCCAATTACCTGAGAGTAACCTCCACTGAACTCACTGGGACTTACTTCTGCATAGACATGAACGGCATTGTGCTATAGATGGTGCTAGACAAATTCTTTTAAAATACACGGCTTCTCCAATCTAGCCTTAAATATAGCAGATCACAAGACCTTCCTTACTCTTGCCTCTCTGCTAAAATGCATCTCCTCTGTCCCCTTTAAAATCTGAAATGCACCCAAGTATAAATGGCTAGGGATTAAAGCTAGGGATGAGGAAGAAATTCAATTTTGTTTGCATTTTTTAATGAGAAATGACCTAATTTGCACTTCTCAAACCAGTAAGAACATTACACAAGCCTGCTGGATCAGGCCCGTGACCCATCTAGTCCAGCATCCTGTTCTCACAGTGGCCACCCAGACACCTATGGGAAACAGAAGTGGGCAAATGGAAACCCATGTATGCTCTGAAATTAACACTTCTCCGAATTCTGTGGTGGACTTTGCCAAACAAAGTGGACAAAAACATTAGAGAAACTAACATGCAGAAAGTGCACATAGTAGGGGAAACTGCTTTGAAAAATGTATGTATTTGTCAAAACTGCGAGGAATAATAATAATAATACAGTCATACCTCTGCTTATGTATCCCTCTGGATATGTAAACTTCAGGATGCGAACGCAGCAAACCTGGAAGTATTTTTCTGGGTTTCGCTGCGTGCACATGCGCAGAAGTGCTCTATGTGCCACACGCATGCGCAGAAGCGCTAAACCGCACCGCACACATGCACAGAAGCAGTCCTCCGGTTGTGAATTCCTTGGGATGCGGCCGGACCTCTGGAATGGATCCCGTTCACAAGCAGAGGTACCACTGTAATAATAATAGTAATAATAATAATGCAAATTGCTGCAGAAATGTAGAGAACTGAATTTAAGTCTGGAAAACTGTGAAACTAGGAGAGACCAAAACTGACAGATTTTCTCGTTCCTAGTTAAAGGTCTCGTTCTCCGTCTTCCCAGTTGAATTTCAAATCACATGTTTAAAACACACAAACACCAGGCCCTGGGTTTTCCCATGTTCAATGCCCCCGCTTGCCCCACAAGCACCTTTATACATTCTCAGCACAATTCACCTTCTCTAAGTGAGCCCATTGCATCGCATTAGCTCACTCATGAATATGAGATCAGAAAATAAAGGCACCAGAAAACGAGTCAGAAGTTGCTGGTTGCAACCTATCCTGCCCTCTTCTGCAATGTGAGCTGAATGCATAATACCAACTGAGCAGTGAAATATTTAAGGCACTACGCTCGGCTGAGGGTGTCTCTGTGGCTGAATATTCCTTTACCTCGAGCCACTGTGTGTGTTTCTCAATGTTTTTGAGAATGCCATGGGAGCGAGCTAGGATGTGTTTTGAGAGGCTGAAGAGGCAAATGCTTGTTTCACTTAAAGTTATGCAATATGCTAACCTAGTCACTCACCTTTCTTAAATGCTGCTCAAGCCCAGCATGGGCCTTTTCACCAGGCTTGTTTATTTTAATGCCAACATAAAAGAAGCTTGTTTATATACCGTCTTTTCCCATCCAGGTCTCTCAAATTGCATTTCAGTCAACAAGAGTTTGATAGCATGCGTAGACAGATCTCTTCCATTTCCTTCATTTTGAGGAAATGAACAAAATCCTGAAACGGGCGTGCTTGATGATCTATGACAAATCAAGTGAACCAGTTGAAACTCTGCTATTGTACTGCGCCTGTGGCAGTGAAGCCTCACCACATCTGTCAGCCTGGGGGTGGCAAGGGGGGTGGCAAGAGGCAGAGATGTGGGGTGGGTAGGAGAGCCATGATGAAAGAAAGACAGTGTGCCATAGCTGCCAAGTTTTCCCTTTTCTCGCGAGGAAGCCTATTCAGCATAATGGAAAATCCCTTTAAAAAAGGGATAACTTGGCAGCTATGCAGTGTGCATGACCGTGGGGCAAGAAGATGCACAATCAGGCCCAATAGTTGAGAGCATGAAGGAGACAAGCAGCCATTACCATGTGGTGAAATGAGAGGCGGCGGGCTGGTTGCCTCAGGCCATATTCACACTGCACATTTAAAGTACTAGGATGCTGCTTTAAAGAGTCATGGCTCCCCCCAAAGAATTCTGAGAGCCCTTATTGCCCTCAAAGAACCATGGTTCCCAGAGTTTCATACCCATCAACTTCCCCAGGGAAAAACGGGACACCAGGTTTTTTTCTCACAAGAGGACAACAGCCAAAATGGCTGCCGCGATATTGCGTGATTTCAGCTCTCACTTCTTTGGGGCATGGTGCCCATAAAAAGTGGGGGTTTGGGGGGGAGGACATGATCTCACATGAGTCATGTGGCTCGCTTAGGAGTGTGGACCCGGAAGATGGCATCCCGGATTGGGGCCATGTCACGTTAGAAGGTATGGAGTTCCCTGGGAAGAGGGATTGGCTGTTAACCCACTCTGTGAATTGTAGCTCTGTGAAGGGAACATGGCCTCCTAGCAACTCTCAGTTAACAAACTACAGCTCCTAGAATTCTTTGGGAGAATGCGTGACTCTTTAAAGTCATATCATAGTGCTTTAAATGTATGGTGTGGATGCAGTCTCATTGAGAGTGAATGCAGACTCCCTTGCAGCTGCAGGAACAGCCAGGGAGCAAATGGAGATTTCATTGCCCTGGCATGGGTTACCTGCATCTCTGCTGGGCAAAGTAGGGTATAGTCCTCCCAAGATTCTCAGCCCCCCCCCCCAAACCTCCAAAGCCATAGTTTAGTCTTTATTAATTTATATGGCACTTAATGTCAAATTAGGCTTGTGATGTTTACATTGGAGGAGGAAGAGGAGTGCGAGGGAAGCACACCACCCCCGGCAGCAAGATCCCGGCAGGGTGCCGTCACTGCTGCCCCTCCAGCCCGCGCTGGGTGCCCTGCCCTACAGGACACACGCCACACCCCAGGACATGCACCACACCCCTACAGGCGGCATGCCACACCCCCAGGACATGTGCCACCCCCCTGCGGGCGGCACGCTACGCCCCCAGGATGTGTGCCATGCCCCTGTGGGTGGTGCATCCCACCCACAGGACGTGCGCCAGCCACGCCCCCACCTGCTCTCCGCCCCCCGGTGCTGGAGCATGAAGCTCCGCCACTGGATGTATAGGAAGTGGTCCGCAAAATCTTATACTATAACAAATGTATAAGTTTTTAGGATACTCTGAGACTCTTTGGGTTGTATTGAGAAAAAGGGACATAACCAGCTTACCTCCATCAATTTCAGTGGGTGTGCTCTGAGCAGAATTTAGTTGGATACAACCCTTTGATGTTTTTGCTGTGAAATGGACTGACACAGCCACCCCTCTGGAAACCCTAAAGAACTGCTAGTATCGCTCACATTAGCAGCTCAATAAACACACCACCTTATGCATCAACAGCTTGGGGTGTTTCGTTTTGCATTTTTCCATATTCATCACCCATAATTTGGCACAGAGATTGCAGGCACTATTGATCTGAGATCTCTCTTCCTTCTCTCTGAAATACAAATGCCAATTGTTGAACCAGGGTGAAGAGGGCAAGGAAAATGCACTTTTGGCATATTACTCTAAAGAAACCCCACAACTTTTCGATCAGTGGGCCACGTTAGCCACATTATCATTCGACTCATGTTTTAATTACAAGCGCATTCTAATGTCAGGTCCCCAAAGGGCAACTGTCTTCATCCCACTTGGGAGGCCAGTGTTGACGAGGAATAGGATTCTGCACGGAGTGTATGAGCAGCGCCAAGCATATTTAGCAGCAGAAAAAGTGCTGGGTCAAGTTGTTCATTAGTTCTTTGATGTTTCAAAGTCAGTTCTGCCCCTTCTCTTTTTCTTACTGGTCACTTTGCCCTTCCTGCCCTTCCTGATTTTCTACAGCTTGCAGCTTTTCCCAGCTGCTGACCCACAACTTTGGTCATCAAAACAACAGGTGAAAATATATGATGATGATGATGAGGAGGAGGAGGAGGAGGAGGAGGAGGATGCGGATGATACCATGTACCTAACCAAAAGTCCATGATGCAAATGTGCATGCAATGTGCATATGCTATTAGATAGTTTAGATAGATAGATAGATAGATAGATAGATAGATAGATAGATAGATAGATAGATAGATATGCAGCTAAAGATGTGCTTCTGCAGTATGCCCAGCTGCCCTGTAAACAAAGAATTAAAAAACTTTTTTTGTTAATTTTTAAAAATGTGAGCTAGAGAGGCAGGAGATTCAGAAAATGATGCAACAACCTGGGGCTCCCCCACCTCTGACACTTCCTGAGGCCAACCCTAACAATCAGTGGAGATTGCCTCCCTAAATTAAGATGGAAAAGTATGCCCAGATCAGAGCCCTATGCAGAAAGAATGGATGGGTTCTCTTTTAGAAGGAAGGGCCATAGCTCAGTGGTGGAGCATCCTCTTTGCATGCATTAGGTCCTAGGTTCAATCTCTGGCATCTCCAGGTAGGGCTGGGGATGTCCACCATCAGAAATCTTGGAGTGCTTCTGCTAGTCAGTGTAGACAATTCTGTGGAAGATGGGTCAAATAGTCATATTGGATATAAAACAACTTCCTATCATAGAATAGTAAAGTGGAAGGGACCCCGAGAGGCGTCTAGGGCCAACCCCCTACAATGCAGAAGTCTCAACTAAATCATGCCTGACAGATGGCCACCCAACCTTTGCTTAAAGCCCTCCAAGGAAGGAGAACTCACCCCCTGTCTTTTGGACTCCAAAAGCAAAACTTTTTGCCATGCGATAGGTGGGCCTCCAGTTCTAATTCAGGGGGAAAGTGTAATCTTCGCTATCAGAAGTTTGAGAAGCAGTGTGGTGTGGCGGTTGAGTAATACAGGATGAACCACAGCTATGGGCAAATCTGTCAAATTTAGTTTGTCTTAAGAACATAACAAGAGCCTGCTGGATCAGGCCAATGGTCATCAGTATGACCAACCATATGCCTGTGGGGAAACCGTGAGCAGGATCCAAGCACAACAGCAGCAACTGGTGTTCTGAAGTATCACCACCAAAGCCTTCTCTTTCATTCTCCAACATTTCCGCATCAGTTTGCCATTATTTGCCTCATAAGAATCCATCAGCACTTCAGGGCAGAGTTCTCCTAATATACACATTTTTCTATGTGATTTTGCCCAACTTTTCCACATTTGTGCAAAGCCATTTCCCTGAATGCATTGTTGTATGTTATTTCCACCAATACCGTATGTGCATTTTTACACACACTTTGCCCTACTACTACATAAGCGTGGGGACCTGTTCCTTGGCTGGAGAAACCGCATCGCAGACATTTGGAGAAGTGCAAATTTTGAAGGATGGCTGCGTGGTTCCCATATTGTTTCAGAAATCACGTAGGTTTGCCCATGAGTGTGAACTGAATGTGAATTGAATTTCACCCCTATCCCTCTCTGCAGCACAATGGCCAGTACCTCTTTGATGAGGTCCTCACTTCTGCTCTTAGAATGCCTGAGGTTTTCACATCGGATTCAGTGACAAAACACACACAGGAGAACTGCTCCATCTGAGGTCATTTGCCGGCTACAAGCAAGGGACAAATAATATCCCCATGCCTGAGGGCTCATTCACAGTAGCTGTGTTTGCCTTGCCTCTGCCTGTGCTTGCTATGATGAACACTGAGGTGTGGAGAAGATCTCCAATAGCACTCCAGCATGAAAACATACAAACCTTTTCCACTTTAAACTGCATCAGCTGGAAAGGGACACATTCATCAAGTTTATTCCTTTTTCTTCCTCATCGTCTTCTCCTCCTCAGTGATCCATGCTCATTAAAATTTCATAGGAGGCTTTATGTGCTTTGGCTGAAAACAGCATCCGGTCAATGTGAGTTAGATGTGGGGGTGGGATGGGGGATGGGACTGGTGACAGACTAGCAGATCTGGAGTGGTAAGCATTTATGCAACGAATGACCTTTCTAGGGACAGCTCAGAAGGGAATTTACTATTCAGCCTTTGAATTTTTTATGCCTTGCGACACAGCCCGTGTGGAAGAGAATTATATATAAAAAAAACTGGAAACATCATCCCAAGTTCATTGGATTCCTCCATCTTGACTTTTCTGCTGCTCCAGAGAAGCGGACACGGAGCAATGGATTCAAACTACAAGAAAGAAGATTCCACCTAAACATTAGAAAGAACTTCCTGACAGTAAGAGCTGTTTGGCAGTGGAATTTGCTACCAAGGAGTGTGGTGGAGTCTCCTTCTTTGGAGGTCTTTAAAGCAGAGGCTTGACAGGCATATGTCAAGAATGCTTTGATGGTGTTTCCTGCTCGGCAGAGGGTTGGACTGGATGGCCCTTGTGGTCTCTTCCAACTCTACGATTCTATGATTCTATGACTTAACAAGGAGTGGGGAATCTGTGTCCCTCCAGATGATGTTAGACTTCCACCTTCCATCAGCAGCCCCTGTCAACATGGCCAATGGTCAGGGAAGATGGAAACTGTGGCCCAGCAACGTCTAGATCAGGGCTGGGGAAATGTTGGCCCTCCAGATATTTCTGAGCCACAACTCCCACCACTGGCTGTCCTGACTGGGACTAATGAGAGTTGTGTAGGGATGTGTATAGATGCTAAGAGAGGATATATTTGTTAGATATTACCCTTTCTTCCTTGTGTTTGTGAGTTCAGCAGAGGGCATCCCTTTGCAGCTGCAATGGAAGCTTAGATATGCCAAGTTTTAACCTTTTTAGTTTAATTAATTTAGGATTCTTGAAGGCAGACTGCATTCTCCTGGTATTTTCCCCGATTCTTCCCCTTAAATCAACAATCACACACACACAGTCTTGTAAAAGGTAAAAATAACATTTACTCGCTCAGAGCTTCTGTTGCAGAATATCTGATACAGCAGCTTTGTTCAGGCGGGCTTAAAATGGTAATTCAGTTACAAAGACATGCTTAAGTCTAGCTTAAGATAGAGTCTGAGCACTGGAGCTCAGATGGAACAGATTGTTCTTCATATTTCTGGCTTGGTGGTGAGATGAAGAGGCAAAAGAGCAAAGAGCAGAGAGGAAGTGCCCAGAGAGGTGAGGAGATTATATGTGGCTACGCCCTCCGCCTGTTAGGGCACAGTGGGAGTGGCTCCCAGAGTTATCTCTAGCAAACGTACAGGAAAACTCTGTGAGCTTCAACTTCTATCATGTGCCAATCTAGCAAACATGGGTTGTTGGTTTGACTGCCCTTTGAATATTCCACAAGCTGGGGTTCAACAACATCTGGATGGCCGAAGGTTCCCCAGCCCTGATCTAGAGTGACCTAGGTTCTTCACCCCTTCCTTAGCCTTTCCTGCCTGAGAATTGTGGCCACCAAAGTACGACCTCCCCCCCCCCTTTGATAGCACTTAGCATCCCTTCCCCACTCACCCTGTCTCTGCAAGGATACATACCTGGATCATTATTTAACAATGAATTGAATGCTGTGTGTCCAAGATGATTATGGACATGGTTCCATACCCATGTAAACAACTTGGTCAGACCAATTAATGACACTCCACCTGCTTTAGCTTTTCATCATCCAAATGTAGCAGTTATGATGCAGGCAAACATAGCTTGCAGCATGTCATAAATCCACCTAGGCAAAGAAGTAAGGTTGTTGGGAAATGGCTTTAGTGATGTGTGAAAGATCAACTGTAAATGCTCTACAGGAGCTTTTGTCATCAGTGTCAGATTTCACATGGAAGAAAGTCAATACAGTAATAGACTTTGAACTCTGAAGCAGGTGGGGGCTGGAATTCCCTGTGGCTTTGGGGAACCTGACAAGGTACCCTTGGTGAACTTTTAAAGGCTGATGGTCAACCTGTGTGAAGAAGATGCCCTTAACTTTAGTACTGTTAGCCACCTTAAACACAGAGTGAAGAAAGGTAGAATCAAATTGCTGTTCGAAGTACTGTCATTTAAAAATACTGATTAGAAGTTCAGTAAGCCCAATAGGACTTAAACTTTTAATGTACCCAAAACCTTGAGCATAATGATCCAGAAGATAAAAGGTTCGCCAAGGTTCCATAGAAATCGATAAAATCTGAAGAACTTAAGTGCGCACTTAAGTCTCATCGATTTCATCAAGTATGCCAAAGCCTTCTTCTTTTTATTATTTTTTTTAAAAAAGCATTACTCTGGGAGTAATGAATGTTTTTATAATGCCTGAATTGTGTTAAACCATCCCATAACAATACTATTTAAAGGGGAGTGTATCCTAAATTCATAAATACATAGTAGATGGGCAGCATATGCTTTTTATGCTTGGGTATCTGCACTTGAGTACATCTCTCAAAACAATCCCTTAAGAAACCGCTCCCAACCTGGATACTTATGGGATAGTTCTTGAATAGTGTAGCAATGTAATTGTCCTTCCCTGAGCACTGCAATGTTGTGGAAATAGAGGGGTCAGCAAACTTTTTCAGAAGGGGGCCGGTCCACTGTCCCTCAGACCTTGTGGGGGGGGCGGACTATATTTTGGAAAAATATATATGAATGAATTCCTATGCCCCACAAATAACCCAGAGATGCATTTTAAATAAAAGGACACAGTCTACTCATGTAAAAAACATGCTGATTTCCGGACCATCCACGGGCCGGATTTAGAAGGTGATTGGGCCGCATCTGGCCCCCGGGCCTTAGTTTGGGAACCCTTAATAGACTATGGTGATGAAAGTCAAAAGCAAGGACACCTGCTGGAATCTCTGCTGGAAGAGCATTGCACACAGCATGGGACAGGTGACACCAAATGCCTGGCTTTTAGCTGAGGTTGGCTGGCTCCTCCTTATATCCCAGTGACAAGCTGGGATAAAAATGCTTAAGTTTCCTTCAGCATTCTTCTAAGAAACAACCCATTGCATTTCCCATTCCAGCAACCATCTATTTCTGTATAACTCTTTAACAGAGCACTCAAATTCCTTCAAGGCTGTATTGGAACGAGGTTGTATTCGAACACTGCACATTGTATGGGTCCATTTTCCAGCAGAAATAAAAATAGGTACGGTGTTTACTAGCTATATAGTGAGCAAAGTGGACTGTTTACAATCTAAGGGTACAATCCAGCCGGATGCTTTCCCAAGCAAGCCCTATTAAAATGAGCAGGAGCTCTGCAAAAGCATAAATCATGACTGTAAAGCTACTATTTCTGCAGATACGGCTGGCAACGGTACCTATTCTGGTTTTAAGCCCTATGCTTACTACAGAATAAAGACCTTCTGTACAATCACAGCTTTCACTAGAAACAGTGGATCTGTCAACACTCCAAGTGGACAGGAACTGGCAGGTTTGTGATACAAGTAAAATACTTCACCCCCCAACTTAGAATTCTGGAATAACATTTCCAATCCTTTACATTGCTGCTCGTCTCTTCAAGTGTCAGAATGGAACCATAGGAACTATGGCAGGAGCCAGAGACCAAGCAAAAGGCTAGAACAAGCCAGAGTCAGTAAAGATGTCCAAGCCATGGCAGGAAGCTTTTATAGCCTTTCCTGTTGAGGTGAACCAATGGCCAGCCTAGGTGGGTGGAGACACTTCAGGACCAGGGAACCCTTTGCCAATTAGGCAGGTATCCCAACCTATAATTCTGATGGCTCACCTAAAAAGGCTATTGTGCACCAGGCTATGGGTCCCTTAATCTAGCTTTGGTAGCTCCATAACAATTAGGGTCTCTTCAGACTAAGGAGCAATTTATTTTCTAAGGCTTTGAAAGAACCATGGGCTTGATGATTACCAAATGTCTATGCCTCATGTCTCAAGAAAGACTCTCTGGTTAATTTGCTCATTTTCCTAATTAATACTTATCAACAGTTTCAAAAATAGCTGCCAATTCAGTATCAAAAATAATATTAATTGTCCCCCTATTGTGACAACTCTTCACAATTAGTTCTATTTCTGGAAGGAGAATAATCACCACTTCTTCTTACTCTCAGAGTTTTGTATGTAATAATGCAGAGCAGTGGGATTGAGATGTAAAGTGTAATACCATGTGAGTTTTTCCTCTGTGTTAAAAGAAGGGGGGATTCTATCCGATAAGGTTTCTCTGTATACGGAGGAGGTAAATGAATAATTATGAAATATAATTGCTGTTCCTTAGTGTGAGATTTGCATAGTGATATGTAGTCAACATTCTGGGAGGGCTTGCTGAATAAGTTTCAATAAATATCAATTACTGATACCTCCCATCTTTAAGCTAATTTGCAAAGCAAGAGGAATTCATTTGCCCTGCTATGCAAAATGATAGCAGGATTTATGCTACTGTCTGGTGCACTAGTAGCCTACCCAGTAAATGAAAAACATTTGCAGCCTGAATTATGGCGGAGTTTATTGAAGCAACCCTGCATAACAGATGTTCCTGTGCAAAGCATCTTTATGAAATGATCCTTTTGGAAGATGTTGAGGCTGGAAGAAGAATAGCTCAGAGGTTTTGTTAAAAAGTTTTTAGCCTCTCCAGAGACACTCCAGAGAACAAATTTCCATTTTCAACCCTAAACATTTTTGCTGGCATATCTGCCTCTAGTGCCAGCATATGATCAGGTTTCATGCTACTGCACAGGTGGAGCTGTTGGCGCATCCCGTGTGGAAAATTTCAGTACTGGTGCAGCAGATCTCTGGATTATGCTAAGGAGCAGCAACTGAAGGTGATGGAAGAAATGTTGAGAACTGGAAAACAAAAAGCAAAATGTTGGATTTGGTCAAGGACATGTGAATCCCTGCTCATCTCACTGGATGGACTTTGGTAAGACATCTCTCAGCCTAACCTACAGAGGTTAGGTACAGTGCGACATCCTAAACCCAAATGAAATAACAACAATTAAATGATAGGTTTCTTGAAGCAGTTAGAGGACCTTATACGTGAACTAAATAATGATAATGATAGCTTTTAAACAATGCTGTGCTAAGCAACCATCCTGTCAGTGCATGGATTTCCATTTGCACAACAGGACGCCCCCTGCTCTTTAGCATGTACCCCACACACTTTCCAAATCTGCTCTAGGGGGGTTGAGGAAAACCCAGAACAGATTTAAAGGGTGCATATGGAGAGGACAGGGAGAGGATTTTTTTATTGCACAAGTGAAAATCCTTGCGCTGATGGGATGGCTACTTTACTTACTTACTTACTTACTTACTTACTTACTTACTTACTTACTTACTTATTTTTATCTCTCCCTCCTTCCCCAAAGAGCCAATGTATTTAGTGCAACACTGGATTCAAGTCAATGGCCTAGAGAGTGGACTAGTGATTTCCAACCCCCAAGTTTGCTTGTACTTTCATTAAAGTTTCTTTGTCTTCTTTCAAGGCTCACGGCCAAATCCCTGAAGCCCTGACCGCTGTCCTTCATGGCATTCAGCTATACCTCCACAGCATAAACACATCCATATATCAAAGCAAGCGTTATGACAACTGAAGTCAGCACTGATGCAACAAATTGCTACTTGCTCTGATTGCCAAAGCTGCTACCTTCATTAGAGAGCCCTCACATTCTTCCGACCTTCCTCTTTCTCATGTATGGTGATAACAGTTCACACCAGCAGAGGAAGACAAACTCGGAATAGTATGTATGTCAAATAAGGGGAGATTATCAGAGCACACCAGGATGAAATATTCAAGGATTCCATGTTTTTCATCTGTAGATGCACACTTTTTCAAAGATGAAGTTTGCTGAAATTATATAAAATGGAGGACTGAACTAAAATATAACCAATGGCTAATAATAATAATAATGACTTTTCAGATTATTACTTCATTCTCTAAGGAAGATTTTGACAAAATCCAGGAAGGGTGGTTTGCTTCTTAGTTGGACAGTCTGGTGCTACCAGGTTGAGGAGGGTGGTATGTAAAAATTAATGCCATAATTTGGAGAGTATAATTAGGAGATATGCTGCATTTACTCACCCTGTGTGGGGTAAATCAGCCTCATATAACCAAGCTGTCATGTCATGCTTAGCTAGGTCACACCCCCTCACATTGGGAACAAGGGATACCAAACTCTTTGTTTTCTCTCTCCTTCTACCATGTGAACTCTACCACTAAGCTGGATGCTCCAAGCTTAGACCATGTGGCTCAAGCAAGCCACCTTTGTGTTTCTTTACAAATAATCCAGAAATATTTACTAAGCGCAACAGCATTATCTCCTGTGGTTTCCAGCAACTGGTATTCAGAAACAGGGATGGGGAATCTAGGACCCTTCCGATGTTGGTGTAGTCCATCTTCCATCATCTCTAATAACTGACCTTGCTGGCTCAGGGTGATGGAAGTTTTAGTCCAACAACATCTGGAAGGACACAGGTTCCCAATATCTGCTCTACAGAATCAGTGATTTGTACCCAATCCCTGCCCCCCCCCAAAGGCTTCTCCATCAATGTTACTGACTAGAGGCAGATAAAAAGGGTATTTGGTTGTTGGGGTTGTTTTTTTTAAGCTTCATGATGTGACAAGCCTTATTTCCCTACAACCAACAATTCCAGCAGAAGGCTTTGGGAGGGCAGCACTTGGATGATAAACCTCCCCTTCATGTCTCCCTCTCTGGCTTTCCTTCTGCCGGACTGCAAGGAACCTGCTATCTAGCAGAGGGAACATTAGCAACACAAAGGGAAGACAGGGCTAATAG
The DNA here is from genome assembly GCF_965207765.1 of Zootoca vivipara. Lineage (NCBI taxonomy): Eukaryota > Metazoa > Chordata > Lepidosauria > Squamata > Lacertidae > Zootoca > Zootoca vivipara. Next base: position 85,761,425 of record NC_142584.1, read on the forward strand.
GGCTCAATGAAATGGTTAGTGCAGGGGTCAGCAAGGCTTATCTTGCCTGGGCCGGATCGGTCCTGCGGAGATCCCTCTGTGGGACAGATCGCATGCACAATTTTTGGCGCTGCAGAAGCAAGTTCCCACACCGTGCCGTGCCGGTTTAGTGCAGTACGCGAGAGGGCCACTTGGTTCGGGGGTGGCTCGGGGGCCGGTCAATTGACCTCCGCGGGCTGCTTCCGGCCCATGGGCCTTAGGTTGGTGACCCCTGTGTTAGTGCAACCCTTGCCATGATTCCTGATCACTGTGGAATACCAGACCAGAGATCCCAGCACATACTGAGCCCATGTAGCGTGAAGGCAATGAAATTTCAGGTTTAATGCTTACACTTCAATGGCTAATGATAAATGTGGTATAGCAAGCTGAAGTTCCTGATTACAGCTTTTCCTGCTCCAAGGACATGTCTATTAGAATTATGGAATCATAGAATTGTAAAATTCAAAGGGGCCCCAAGAATCATAAGGCTTGGTTTCCTCATAAGGCTTGGTTTCCAGATCCTTTAACTTCTTGTTCTAACTTATCAATAAACTGTGGTGCCCAGAACTGGATCCAGTGCTTCAGGTAAAGGCAAAGGGACCCCTGACCATTAGGTCCAGTCGTGATGGACTCTGGGGTTGCGGCGCTCATCTCGCATTATTGGCCGAGGGAGCCGGCGTACAGCTTCCAGGTCATGTGGCCAGCATGACAAAGTCGCTTCTGGCGAACCAGAGCAACACACGGAAACGCCATTTACCTTCCCACTGTAGCGGTACCTATTTATCTACTTGCACTTTGATGTGCTTTCGAACTGCTAGGTTGGCAGGAGCTGGGACCGAGCAATGGGAGCTCACCCCGTCGTGGGTATTTGAACCGCCGACCTTCTGATCGGCAAGCCCTAGACTCTGTGGTTTAACCCACAGCGCCACCTGCGTCCCATGCTTCAGGTAGGGAAGTACTATTTTAATCTGTATCCCTATCTTCACATTTTCCTTCTGTTGTTTAGTCATTTAGTCGTGTCCGACTCTTCGTGATCCCATGGACCAGGGCACGCCAAGCACTCCTGTCTTGCACTGCCTCCCGCAGTTTGGTCAAACTCATGTTCATAGTTTCGAGAACACTGCCCAACCATCTCATCCTCTGTTGTCCCTTCTCCTTGTGCCCTCCATCTTTCCCAACATCAGGGTCTTTTCCAAGGATTCTTCTCTTCTCATGAGGTGGCCAAAGTATTGGTGCCTCAGCTTCACAATCTGTCCTTCCAGTGAGCACTCAGGGCTGATTTCCTTAAGAACGGAGAGGTTTGATCTTCTTGCAGTCCATGGGACTCTCAAGAGTCTCCTCCAGCACCACAATTCAAAAGCATCAATTCTTCGGCGATCAGCCTTCTATATGGTCCAGCTCTCACTTCCATACATCACTACTGGGAAAACCATAGCTTTAACTATACGGACCTTTGTAGGCAAGGTGATGTCTCTGCTTTTTAAGATGCTGTCTAGGTTTGTCATTGCTTTTCTCCCAAGAAGCAGGCGTCTTTAAATTTCGCGACTGCTGTCACCATCTGCAGTGATCAAGGAGGCCAAGAAAGTAAAATCTCTCACTGCCTCCATTTCTTCCCCTTCTATTTGCCAGGAGGTGATGGGTCCAGTGGCCATGATCTTGGTTTTTTTGATGTTGAGCTTCAGACCATATTTTGTGCTCTCCTCTTTCACCCTCATTAAAAGGTTCTTTAATTCCTCCTCACTTTCTGCCATCAAGGTTGTGTCATCTGCATATCTGAGGTTGTTGATATTTTTTCCGGCAATCTTAATTCCGGCTTGGGATTCATCTAGTCCAACCTTTCGCATGATGAATTCTGCATATAAGTTAAATAAGCAGGGAGACAATATAGCTAAGGTATACCTTCTAGCTAAGGTATTTTGACTGGTGCCTGCTTTTAGGCTGGAAATGTTGACCTAAATGCCTTGAACTTCTGTGATTTCTTTGCACCACATTTTCTTCATTTCCATTTGGGTTGCCCACCTTTCTCTGTATTCATTCCTTTGGTAACAACAACTGGCATACCCAACAACCACCTCCTCATTACCCCATGTGGGAAGCAACAATAAGCTTCCGACCAATTAAACAGCCTTTTGTTGACTTAAACGTTGGCTGTAATAACTTTGACAGTCATTTAGATTATCAGTTTTTATTAGGTTGTTGGTGGGACTTTTGTTTGTGTGTGAATCCCCAAATCATAAAGTCTCCCATTTAATATGCCAGCTAATAATTGCAAGTGTTACAGAAGAAGAAGAAGAAAATAAAATCAAGCTGATGGTGATTTTTATTGCCTTCCCTGTCATATGTGTGGCTAACATAAATCACCCAGAATAAAGGCTTTAATTCCACGTTAGTGCACGCAGCAGTTTATTGCCATTGGATAAGCTTTGCAAAAGTGCTGCAGTATTTCAGAGCCAGCTACAAGGGAGGAAGTGCTGAGCGCAGGCGGTTTGCAAGGAGTGATAATAGGATAATAAATTACTGCAAGGTAGGGACAAACTCTCAGCTCCCTGGACTTATTGCTCTTATTTATGCGGCAACAATCTCTTAATACATACATTAATAACTTGTCAACAATGCAAGAGCTACTCCTGCAATGGTTGTTGACACAGAAGTCTCTATTCATTTTTGAACGAATGGGATTTCTGAGTGTTGGAACCAGTCGGGAAGGCAGCAATGTTCGCTGTTTGCTTATGTTTGTCCATGGAGGCAGCATTGGGTGGTGCAGGCTGAGCAGGTAGCCTAAGCATGACAAATAGAGGGTGTCTGTGGTCTAGCCATGGTGCCAGCAACTTTATCCATAGAACCTGTTACGTACTCTGACTCAGTTCCACAACCTGCAACTTTTGTGCCACATCACACATTATTCTCATTGAAAACCCTCTTCTGCTGCAGGGCCGCCCCTTCTCATTCTGTGTCGCCTGCTTCCTGTGTTTTCACCCCCATCCTTCCTTCCATTGTCTAATCCAAACCGTTTTCTTTTCTTTTCTTTTCTTTTGCTCATCTTTGTCCTTTCTAAGTTGCAGGAACTAGAGAGGAACAATACAAATTCTCTACCATGTACAGTGCCCAGCACACTGGTAATTCTACAGTAAAGGTCAGATGTCAGGAATGAACTCCAGGTGAGCTATTAGAAGGGCTCAAGAGTTGGGGGGCTAAAATTAAGAGCAGGGCCATCTCAAGCCGGTTGGGCGCCGTGGCGCCGTGGCGCGAAGATCGCTCCGGCGCCCCCACCCTAGTGGGCGGGTGCAGCGCGCAGCATGGCTTCCGTGCGGCTTCACTGCGCAGTGCCCTCCTGCCGACCCGGCACCCTGTCGCCCCGTGCCACCCAGACTACCCCTAGAGCCAGGCCTGATTAAGAGACCATGCTGAGGGGCTAAGGCCAAGTGATTGTGCTGGAGGTACAGGTGGCAAAGAGACAGAAAACAAACAGAAACAAAGCAGCGCCAGAAATTCTATGGTTGTTCAGGCAAAAACACCACCCACAAAGAAAACTTTATATATACCTTCATGCCTGGGAAGGCCAAAAACCAGTCTTCAGGTGGTGTTGTGGAGGAACTGGGCGTCTCTCATTTTACCCATTTCCACCTCTGCTGCCAGGTTTCTTATGACAAGAATTCAATGCTGAGAAAATCTCTTTCCTGCAGTCCTCCTTTCGGCGCTCTAAGCAAACTCACAAGACTGTGAGTGCCTGTCCATTTCTCTCTAAGCATGTTCCCATCACCTCCTGGCAAACAGAAGGGGAAGAAATGGAAGCAGTGACAGATTTTACCTTCTTGGGCTCCATGATCACAGCAGGGGGTGACAGCAGTCACAAAATTAAAAGACGCCTGCTTCTTGGAAGAAAAGTGATGATAAGCCTAGACAGCATCTCAAAAAGCAGAGACATAACCTTTTCAACAAAGATCCATGTAGTTAAAGCTATGGTTTTCCCAGTAGTGATGTATGGAAGTGAGAGCTGGACCACAAAGAATGCTGATTGCTGGAGAATTGATGCTTTTGAATTGTGTTGCTGGAGGAGATTCTTGAGAGTTCCATGGACTGCAAAAAGATCAAACCTATCCATTCTGAAGGAAATCGACCCTGAGTTCTCACTGGAAGGACAGATGGTGAAGCTGAGGCTCCAATACTTTGGCCACCTCATGAGAAGAGAAGACTCTCTGGGGGAAAAAAACTCTGATGTTGGGAAAGATTGAGGGCACAAGGAGAAGGGGACGAAAGAGGATGAGATGGTTGGACAGTGTTATAGAAGCGACCAACATGAATTTGATAAAACTCTGGGATGCATTGGAAGACAGGAGTGCCTGGTGTGCTCTGGTCTATGGGGTCGTGAAGAGTCGGACACGACTAATTGACTAAACAACAAAGGTAACCCAGCAAAGCAGACTGACCCACAAACTGGCCCAGACTTCTTCAGCACTCTCTCTGTTTGTGATGTGGGTTATTCTTCCAGTTCATTTCAGTATATACGCTGCCTTGCATGTCTTCCGATCCTGCCAAAAGATAATTTACATGGCACTCTAGCAGGGGGTGCTAATTAAACTGCATCTCTCATTCGGAAGACAGAAACTCCCAATGAGGCAATTGTGTTTAACAGGCGGGGGGGAAATACATTACAATAGATCAATAAGGAAAATGCTCTCATTTTCTGCCAAGTTTGCTGCTTTTACATTCCTTGTCTGAACCTGTCATTCTGGCGCCCCAGGATAAAGAATGAGAGACGTGCAAAAAACAAACAAACAAAAAACCTTACACTCTGCTAGGAGGCAAATGTGGGAATTGTAGATTGGACAGCTAACAGACACTCAGGAAGTCTGCTTTATATGAGAAAGTCTGTCTCTCTCTCTGTTTTTCCTATGCAGCAGGTCATGAGGAACTGAGTGAAACTAGGCCTACAGGTTTTTAAACTCTCTAACCAGCAGTGAATGTGGGCCAGTGGTAAGGGATGATGGGAATTGTCCTCCTGCAACTCGACAGGGCCTGTAACATCTTTAGCCACAATATCATGTCCATGCTCTTCAGCCAATCCAATTCTACCTTCTGCTAAAGTGCATTCAATGCAGTAACCAGTACTCAAATTAGCTAAACAGATGTTTCTGGAAACCCATGAAAGTACTGATTCTTTCTTCTTAAGTTTCTCAATATTAAGTTCAGTGTCTACTGCTGAAGAAAGCAGACTTCACTCTGAAATGTTAATCCTAGCTGGTTCTATCACTGCAGATGTCTCTTTAAGACTACCTGTGGTATCTGTTAACTGTTGCTTCAAGAGATCAGTTAGCTCATTCATTATGAACACTAGATGACAACATAGTTCTTCTTAAAAGCTAGTAACATTACCTGCTGTGGTAAGGCCAGAAATGGGAGGAGTTATCTACTACAGTAAGGTCGCAACTTGTGCGCATTTAACCTGTGTGCATTCAGCTTTATGTGTGCGGCATTAATTTTTTTAATTTTTTTTTTTTTACAAAATTAAAAGGAGGTTGGAAAGTGTGGCCATCTCCAAGCACTGGCTACACTGGCTGTAGCTGATGTTGTGGGATAAGCAGCCTCATATAGCCAACATGCTTAAGTCCAATTAATGCATGAAGGGGTTAATACCATAGAATAAGCTGTCCTGCCAGGCTTAGCTAAGTCCACTTCCCCTCACCTTGTGGGAAGCTAGGTAGTCAAGCTTTTGTTCTCCTTTCAGTCTACATGAATCTACTCCTATAGTCTACTATTACACCTTGAGCTTCTCAGGTAGACAAAAAGGAGAACGGTTTGAGCTGGTTGCTCCAGTTTGTTATGTGTATGCGATGAGTAATAGACAAAATTCCCTAGAAGAAAACTTGCTCAACACTACCAATCTTCTCCAGCAATGTTCAACCACAGAAGCTGGATGTAGCACAGAAGTAGGGCACACTCTCCATTCTCGTGGGACAATGACAAGGCCTAATAAACCTTTCCAGTACATCATGGGAACTGACTGTGTGCAGTCTAGAACAAGCACTGAGGTTCTACCATAAATGCAGGAAGAGTTCCCTTAAGTTTGAATGTTCAAAAACCATTGCTTGACGTGTTTAATTAGAGAAAAATCATTGTTGATGCTTATTAATGATTGGAAACTCCTTTTTGCATGAAAAAGAAAATGAGCTTGTGATATCTGGGTTTGAAGACAAAAAAAGGTTGATTTATGGAAAGTAGAAGAGTTGGATGTTTTTGTGGAGTAAGAGTTTTGCATACGTTTTTAAAGTTTTTCACCTTTTTCTTTATTTTTTCTATTTTAGTTTTATGTTTAAAAATGCTTGGTACTTGACTTTGACTTCTGTATGTTGTTTTTTTATTTGTTTCTCGAGCTTTAATAAAAAATAACTTGTAAAAAAAAACCACACCACTGATCTATTCTGTTCAAAAAGCTAATTTATCCTGATGCTGCTATGAGCTGTAATGGTTCTGAGAATGCAAGAGCAGTGAAGCTACAAACCTCTAGCACTGTTACCTCCCCCAGCAGTACAGATGTGTGAATAAAAGCGAAAATAATATGAGTCTTTGGCTTAAGGTGTCCTAAAAACTCCAAATGTGCATGGTTTATGTAAAGAGGCCATGTGTGCTCTTTGGGTGTTGAAGAAATGCAGGCAGCAGCACATTTACAATATAACGTGCACAATGACAATATAACGTGAAGGTATCAATTTCTGACTTATTTCCAGCATGCACCGATCCCTTTTGCAGCTTCTAAGTGCTGGTAAATTAGCTGTGACTAATTCACTGAGAGATGACAGCAGCCACCAGCGCTGAGGCATGCTGCCTGTGGATTTCTAGTAGTTCCCACTTATTATTCAAAAGGCACATGTAGAGGCAAAGGATGTTTGGCAAGACTAATGCTGTGCCTCTCTGAGCACCAATCGCGCATCAGGATGGCTCACAGTAGAAGAGAAGAGGAATCCAGGTTGGAAAATGCTGCGGCGCTGGCACCAAGTTCCTCGTGTGCAGGAAGCTTATCTGTTTGCAGATGCTCTTGAGGCAAGGCAGCGCTGAAAAAGGTCAACTTGCTGCTCCCCCGTCCCTCACCTTCCTACAGGAAAGGTGAGGCTATGACACTCCCAAGGTTCTACGTCACTGCAGAGGAGACAAGCTGCAGAACAAATTATCTAGTCTGATGGTTTTGATGCTCAATCCACTTACACAGCATCCTTGCTCTTCAAATGGCCAAGTGTCAGGGCGTGTTAGAATCAATAGGTTTTAAATGGGCGCACTTGGTCACAGTATGGGCAAGTGCTTCCTCTCCCTTCTGCATCCCTGTGGCAGGAACAGACTTAGCAGTAGCCTCCCATCTCTTTCCCCACTTTATTGCTGCTGCTGCTGCTGCTGCTGCTGCTGCCTCCTCTCCAACTTTATTGCCTGGATGGGGACAAACAACAGGTAAATATTGAATGTACCAGGGAACCTCGTGGAGCCTGATACATTTGTAGTGGGAACCTCACTTTTTAAAAGCCCTGTTTAGGGAGGGCTTTAAAGGTCAGCACCAACACTTTGAACTGTGCTCGGAAACGTACTGGGAGCCAATGTAGATCTTTCAAGACCGGTGTTATGTGGTCTCAGCGGCCGCTCCCAGTCACCAGTCTAGCTGCCGCATTCTGGATTAGTTGTAGTTTCCGAGTCACCTTCAAAGGTAGCCCCAAGCAAGAGATAAGTAGAGCATGCACCACTCTGGCAAGACAGTCTGCAGGCAGGTAGGGTCTCAGCCTGCGTACCAGATGGAGCTGATAGACAGCTGCCCTGGACACAGAATTGACCTGCGCCTCCATGGACAGCCGTGAGTCCAAAATGACTCCCAGGCTACGCACCTGGTCCTTCAGGGGCACAGTTACCCCATTCAGGACCAGGGAGTCCTCCACACCTGCCCGCCTCCTGTCCCCCACAAACAGTACTTCTGTCTTGTCAGGATTCAACCTCAATCTGTTAGCCGCCATCCATCCTCCAACCGCCTCCAGGCACTCACACAGGACCTTCACTGCCTTCACTGGTTCTGATTTGAAAGAGCGGTAGAGCTGGGTATCGTCCGCATACTGATGAACACCCAGCCCAAACCCCCTGATGATCTCTCCCAGCGGCTGCATGTAGATGTTAAAAAGCATGGGGGAGAGGACAGAACCCTGAGGCATCCCACAAGTGAGAGCCCAGGGGTCCGAACACTCATCCCCCACCTGAACACGGCCCAGGAGGAAGGAGCAGAACCACTGTATAACACTGCCCCCAGCTCCCAACCCCTCTAGACAGTCCAGAAGGATGTTATGGTCAATGGTGTCAAAAGCCGCTGAGAGATTCAGCAGGACTAGGAAACAGCTCTCACTTTGTCCCCAACTCGCCGGAGATAATCAACCAGTGCAACCAAGGCAGTTTCAGTCCCATGATGAGGCCTGAATCCTGACTGGAAGGGATGTGCCTGGAGTTGTTCAGCAACCACTCGCTCAATCACCTTGCCCAAGAATGGAAGATTTGAGATTGGGCGATAGTTGGCCATATGAGCCGCATCTAAAGATGTTTTTTAAAGAAGCGGTTTATTAACCGCCTCTTTCAGCAGGTCTGGGAAGGCTCCCTCATGGAGAGAAGCATTCACCAACCCGCAAAGCCCATCGCCCAGCGCTTCCCTGCTAGCTTTTATAAGCCAGGATGGGCAAGGATCAAGGAGACACGTGGTTGGTTTCACTCGTCCAAGCAGCCTGTCCACATCCTCGGAGGTAACAGATTGGAATTGATCCCACGCAACTGGAATTGACAGACCTCCAGCACTCCCCCGGCCCGGCCCTGCGTCCATGGTGGCGTCTACCTCGTCCCGAATCTGAGCGACTTTATCTGCAAAAATCTTTGCAAAATCATTGCAGGAGATCATGTGGCCCGTGCTGGGCCCCGATTGACTTGGTGGTTCCACTAAACTGAACCACCTGAAAAAGTCTCCTGCTGCTGTTTTCTGCAGATGCAATAGAGGCGGTGAAGAAAGTCTTCTTCACCGTCGCTACCGCCACTTGGTAGGCTCGACATTGAGCTCTAACCCGTGTCCAGTCAGCTTCAGAATGAGTTATCTGCCACCGGCGCTCTAGCCGTCTCAGCGATTGTTTCATTGCCCTCAGATCCATGGAAAACCACAGAGCTGTCCGGGCTGAAGTTTCTAAACCATCTTCAGAGACAGCCTTGCATACAACACATTGTAGTAATCTAACCTAGAGGTTACCAGTGCATAGACAATAGTAGTTTGGCTATCCCTGTCCAGATAGGGGTGCAGCTGGGCCACCAGCTGAAGCTAATGGGAATCACTAAACCAGGATTGAAATGAATCTAGAAAATCAGTTTCCTCCAAGAGCTTCTGGATCTGGCCTATGACTACTCACTCAATAACCTTGCCCAACATCAGAAATGGAGGGAATGATCAGGTGGTGATGTGGATTCTGATGGATTGGATGCCTGGAGTTTAGATGCTCGCTTTTTGAATAGCACATCATTTTCTTAATGCTCCTTCTGCAGGTTGATAGAATTTGCCTAGAAAATATTTAGCATGCCTTCTAAGTGATTTGTTTGGAAAGCATTTTGAGACTCATAGGAAAATAGTGTACTCTCCTTTTATTTCTTATCTGTATTATGCTGTTGGATAATGCACAATTGTATGATTTTGACAGTTCTGCTGTGTAGTGAATGCAGCGGTTTTGTGTATTTAAATCATTCAGTAGCTGCAGTTCAGTTTTTCTTATCTATTGGCAGTGGGTTGCAACTGACTAAGTAATACATAGATTAGACCCACTGAAATAAAAGGACTAAAGTTAGTCATGGCTGGTGTAAGTCTTGTTTTGCTTTCAGCCAAAATTTTCTCGGTTCTTCAATTTTAAGTAGGCCTGCAGCCAGACACCTGGAAATTTCTACGTCACTCTTCTTTTGAAAACTTCGTACACACTACAATCGATATAAACAATAAATATATAAAATAATGACAAAGAATAAACCAGCTGGCGAAGAGATTAAAAACAAAGACATACTCTTCTATCCAACAAATAATACTATGATTGTTGTGACTTGCACATATGCCAAAAATGCCCAGGCAAATAAAAAGAGCTCTGCGTGTTACAGAACAATATCAAAGCTGGCATCAGACAAGCCTCTGTGGAGAAGTAGAGGGCATTCCACAGATGTGGCACTGAGACTAGAAAGCCCTTTCCGGATTATCACTTGCCTCAGTTCAGATGGCTGAAGGAAGCTGGGAATCCGAAACACCAACCTTTAAATCCAAACTGAAGCCACACTTTTGTGAGCTAAACCTCAAGCAGTGTTTGAGCACTGACAGACAGAAAGGCTTCAAAATTTCACCCCAGACTTCATAGTGTGCTGTCCCAGACAGTGGTTCTAGCTGGGGGACCAGATTTTAGCCAAATGGGGGGCTTGTGCTCAGCATAGAGTCCAGCTACTACCAGTTCCAAATCCACAAAGCAGAGTAAGGTCAAGAATAGGTGAAGGCAAGTTAGGAACAACAGCAGCAGCAGCACAGCAGAGGGTAAATCCAGATAAACAAGCAAAGAAGCAAGAAGAGGACATCTCCTGGATAAGACCAGTAGTAGTGCCAAGGGCCTTCTGGCGGTTCCCTTGTTGCGAGAAGCCAAGTTGCAGGGAACCAGGCAGAGGCCTTCTTGGTAGTGGTGCCCGCCCTGTGGAACGCCCTCCCATCAGATGTCAAAGAGAAAAACAGCTACCAGATTTTTAGAAGACATCTGAAGGCAGCCCTGTTTAGAGAGGCTTTTAATCTTTAATCGATTGGGCGGGGTATAAATAATAATAATAATAATAATAATAATAATAATATATTATTATTATTATTATTATTATTATTATTATTATTATTATTGCTCCCTTGAAGTGGCTCCTTCAAACTTCTTCTCCAACAATCTACTCTTTCCGCTGCATGCTCAAAACTTTCTTATTTCTGACTCTCTCTCTCTCTCTCTCTCTCTCTCTCTCTCTCTCTCTCTGTGTGTGTGTGTGTAATATTTTAGTCAACTTATGGTGTTCTATAGTTATTTTTACTGAATTATTTCTGGCATATATTTAATACTACTTTTTGGTTTTCTGTATACCACTTTGAAAATTTATAATGCAAGAAGTTTATGAGGGTGGTATTCAACCAAGCTATCAGATGCACAAAACAAGGTCTACTCATGCAATAGAGCTTCTCATTCTGTGTGCATATACCACACTTAGTATTACGTTGCATTCCACCCTTAGTATTTAAAAATAAGTGGCACCTGGGCTGCTCATCAGACAAGGCAAGCTTGAGCGTTGCTCCAACAACCAGCAATCTCTGACTGAACCTTAACTAGGACTGCAGCTCCCTTTGAGCAGCTAGCTCCGCTCCTGATTAATGGAGTTTTTAAGAGTACTTAGAGAGGTCCAACCTGTTTGAAGAGCAATGGGCTCCTGTGGTGTGGGGAGGCTGTGGTCTATTATAGCTTCCAAGCTGGAGGCTGATGATGGTAATGCCAGAGAGGTGCTGTTAATATGGTCTCCTCCGGTGGTAGACCTTCCAAGGTTGGTTCAGAGGGCACATTTCCCTCCCAGTCAAAGATGTCCTATGAATTCATGGCCTCTTCCCTGAGGATGGTGAATCTGAGACCTGGGTACATAGATACATTTTTGACAAATTTCTGGTTACGGTTTTGTCAGTATTATCCCTCGAATGCAACACAAGTGGAGTGCAGTCATTGGTCACACAAGACACCAGAATTGCATCCAAATGTCATTTTCAAATTTGAATTACAAATCTCAGATTATTATATGTAAAGAGGAATATTGGAAGACTTAAAATTCCACTCTAAACTTGTTTTAGCTCTGTTGTTGGTATGGAGCATATGGAATATTATTCACTGGAATCCACTGCTTTTTAATGGACATAAGACCACACAAAAGGGCAAATAGTTACAGCATGTCAGTGATAGCCATTATATTTAACATTTAGGTGGTGATAGTACTGCTTGACAAGACAGGAATTTTCAGGAATTCCCATTTCAGAGTCTTAACAAAGAAGTAATTAAATAAGAATCTCACCACACCCCTTTAGAGCTAAGCAAGTGGATTTACATGTACTTATGCTGTGCAACATTAATGAAAGGGGTGCAGTGTGCATGTTCCTCACCTCTGAAATGTTTAACATTGGAATTAATTAATTAATGTGAACCTCCCAACAAATATGCAGCCAGTGGTGGTCAAATCCATAGAAGCTTTGGTGAAACAATGATTAAAATGGCATTAACTGATTAACTTCATGAATTCATTCATTCATTCACTAACCAGAGATTTAAAATAAGGTGTTTTGATCAGATTTTAAAATGAACCTCCCCCGAAGAGGTTCATTACTGAGGACACTGATTCATATATATGTACTGCTGTTAATGCAAGCAATGCATTTTGACATAGATTGTTATAATACCCACCTGATTTCAAACTTGCAAATACTGTGATAGTTACGTCAGTTGAATTACTAATCTAAAGACAGTTAACCAACAAGTTTCCATAATTTGGCAGATGTTAAAATGGTAGTTTATAGTCTATTGATGTCTAACTCAGTGAACATGATCATCACTATTATCATCCAAACTACAGTTCTGAATTGCATGGATCAAAGTGAACATTGCAAGTGAGAATTTTATCCAGTTCCTCAGGTGTATTAAGATCTATGACATACTAGGTGAAAAAAAGTCTCCTCTCTCCCCCATGATAGTCCTCATTAGTTAGCTAACATAGTTGTGACATACAGCTTATTATCTTGAGGTCAGAGCATAATCCTCATAGGCGTTTCTTAGAGCCCCCATATTTTTTCCAGTGCCGCAAAATAAATAAAGCAATGATCGGGGTAAAAATAACAACTATGCTGGCCATTTCCAAAGACTCTGCATTGACCTACTTTATGCTTTTTTTATTAGGCCTCCAGGGAGGGCGAGTGTGTTTTGAGGCACTGTTAATATTCATCTGCCTTTGATACGATTTGCTCTTGGAGGCTCCATGGGAACCAGGAAAATTAGAATAATAAAATAATAGTAAATTGCCCAAGGCAAGATTTGTATATAAAGTCTGTCTAATACATCCAGTCCTTGGACGGCATCGTAAGGATGATAACTGAATTATACTTTAACAAGATTTTGACGATTGATGGAACACCTCTGGCCTTTAAAAGAAAATCTCCCCACCTCCCCACCCTGCAGCAATGCCTGAAGAGAGTTCTCTAGACCGTCCCCTCTATGAATTAGTCATTGTATTTATGTATTACCTCTCTTATAACTGCCCTCCCTCACATTGGCCACGAAAGAGCCCAGCCCAGCTTATTTTGCCTTGGCATTATTAAAATCACTATTACCATTGCAAATGCTTCCAGGGGAGATAGTATTAATAACAGTCTGCTCCATCAGATCCTGTCAGTTCCCAAGGTGATTAATATTCCTGTCGGCAAGAGGCATTATATCGTTTAGAGAGAGCATATTGCTTGGCTGGTAGGCCATTCGTCATCGGCTGTGATAAGTGCATTGTGATCTGCCATTATTGCATTACTGTTTACACAGCTTGAGGTGCCTCATAAAGCAGTTAGGAACACGGCCGAATGCAGATAGATTCAGATCTTGGAAATGAGAAAAGTCACCCCAGTTATTGTTGCTTGGGCGCTTGAGCAGCTTGGCTTCTCTCCACCCTCATATTTCCATCCGCATGGCGGTGGGTGGCAAAGCTGTGTTTTCAAGGAAGTGGCCAGTAAAGGAATTCATAAAGAACTTCTGTGCCATGCCTTTAGGCCAGGATGTTTCACTATATATGGCTGAAAAGCATCATGAAGAAGAGTAGGCCGCAAAGAGAATACACAACAAAAACAACTTTAATGCAAAATGGAGGGGGAGACCGTGCAGGATGCTGCTGCTTATAACACAGAACCGAAACTAAAAGGACAATATCTAAGAGCTCATGACCCTTGGGGTCCCTTCCAACACTACTACTGCAATGCGCTCTACGTGGGGCTACCCTTGAAGGTGACTCGGAAACTACAACTAATCCAGAATGCGGCAGCTAGACTGGTGACTGGGAGCGGCCGCCGAGACCACATAACACCGGTCTTGAAAGATCTACATTGGCTCCCAGTACGTTTCCGAGCACAATTCAAAGTGTTGGTGCTTACCTTTAAAGCCCTAAATGGCCTCGGCCCAGTATACCTGAAGGAGCGTCTCCACCGCCATCATTCTGCCCGGACACTGAGGTCCAGCACCGAGGGCTTTCTGGCGCTTCCCTCATTGCGAGATGCCAAGTTGCAGGGAACTAGGCAGAGGGCCTTCTCGGTGGTGGCGCCTGCCCTGTGGAACGCCCTCCCAACAGATGTCAAAGAGGAAAACAATTACCAGACTTTTAGAAGACATCTGAAGGCAGCCCTGTTCAGGGAGGCTTTTAATGTTTAATAGATTATTGTGTTTTGATTTTCTGTTGGAAGCCGCCCAGAGTGGCTGGGGAAACCCAGCCAGATGGGCGGGGTATAAATGAGAAATTATTATTATTATTATTATTATTATTATTATTATTATTATTACTACTACTACTATTCTATGATTCTATGACCTGCGCCAATGAAACCAAAATTTTAAGAAAATTATTTATAATTATAGCAGTGCTTTATTACGGTAGTTATTACAATGATTTGCTTGAAAAAAATAATTTTTATTCTAGTTACATGTCTTATGTTGTTGTTTGTTGTTTAGTCGTTTAGTCGTGTCCGACTCTTCGTGACCCCATGGACCATAGCACGCCAGGCACTCCTGTCTTCCACTGCCTCCCGCAGTTTAGTCAAACTCATGTTCGTAGCTTCGAGAACACTGTCCAACCATCTTGTCCTCTGTCGCCCCCTTCTCCTAGTGCCCTCAATCTTTCCCAACATCAGGGTCTTTTCCAATGATTCTTCTCTTCTCAGGAGGTGGCCAAAGTATTGGAGCCTCAGCTTCACGATCTGTCCTTCCAGGGAGCACTCAGGGCTGATTTCCTGAAGAATGGATAGGTTTGATCTTCTAGCAGTCCATGGGACTCTCAAGAGTCTCCTCCAGCACCATAATTCAAAAGCATCAATTCTTCGGCGATCAGCCTTCTTTATGGTCCAGCTCTCACTTCCATACATCACTACTGGGAAAACCATAGCTTTAACTATACGGACCTTTGTCGGCAAGGTGATGTCTCTGCTTTTTAAGATGCTGTCTAGGTTTGTCATTGCTTTTCTCCCAAGAAGCAGGCGTCTTTTAATTTCGTGACTGCTGTCACCATCTGCAGTGATCAAGGAGCCCAAGAAAGTAAAATCTCTCACTGCCTCCATTTCTTCCCCTTCTATTTGCCAGGAGGTGATGGGACCGGTGGCCATGATCTTGGTTTTTTTGATGTTGAGCTTCAGACCATATTTTGCGCTCTCCTCTTTCACCCTCATTAAAAGGTTCTTTAATTCCTCCTCACTTTCTGCCATCAAGGTTGTGTCATCTGCATATCTGAGGTTGTTGATATTTCTTCCGGCAATCTTAATTCCTGCTTGGGATTCATCTAGTCCAGCCTTTCGCATGATGAATTCTGCATATAAGTTAAATATGCAATATAAGTTAAAAATGATATTATACTAATATCATTTTTCTTGGGTTTGAAGAAAACTTGTTCAAAACTTTCGTTTCAATTCAGTCCTGATTTTCCTTGAAGAATTTCCGATGGACGCTCATCAAACACAACCCAGTCAGTCTGTCCTCTCCTATTGTACTTCTGAGCCAGGTCTTTACCCTTTAAAATTTAATTTTCTACAGAAATTACTTAACTTACCTTTTTGGAACCAGTTTCTTATATCCATTTAGGCAGCCTCGATGTCTTCTAAATGTAAATAAGAAGGTAAACTAATAGCGGGCAGCTCAGTTTAGCAGCGGGCGGCTCAGTTTAGTGACACGGAACTCACTAGACCCCTCTAGAAGATTCCCTCTTCTCTCTGCCAGAGCCCGCTAGAGACCTCTCCCTCCCGTGAATCCCAATGGCTGGCTGACATAGATTCCTCTACCAGTCACTAGGTGGCTCTAGATACTTCTCAGTTTTTACACCATTTCAGTGTGGTAAACAACTGATTATTCACCATCACCCTACCTAATTTTGTTTCGTTTCATCACTTTATAACCATTTAATATATATTTTTTTGCTTCTAGCTGGGTATGCCTATGTATACTCTGTTCAGTAGATGCTGTAAGAACAAGCTTGTGGGGTCAGTTCCATAATCCATTTAAACAGTTTTGGAATAGAGGTATTCTCTGTTTTACTCATTCCATCCACCAGTGTTTAAAACAGCAGCAGCAGCAGCAACAGTCATAATCTAGAGTGCTGCTTTGGGCACACTAACAGATTTAGTGCAATCCAAACACACTGCTAGGCATAACTCCTGCTGAATTTAGTGGTACTTTGAACTAAACATGCTTAAGATCACAATGATGAAACTAGGAAGGCCGTTGGCCTGATGCAGACCATCTTAAGCTTCTTACCTTCTTAAGGTTGAACCATACACTGTGCTATTGTTGTAACCTCCTGGCATCAAAGATCAGCAGTGCATTTGTTATGCTCAAGTTCCACAGCAACTTGCTAGTTTGGCTTCCCCATCAGATGAAGTCTGAAGGTGCCTGCCATAAACGTCATAGCTGCTGACTGCATTAGGCACCCGGATTCCTAGTATACTCTACAGAAAATCCATAGGACCATTAATCTTCAAAGCATTAAAGACATCTGACGGCTTGTATACACAATGCTTAGATTGCAGATTATGTAGATGGGCTGCCTCCCCAACCCCCCAGAACTCTCGGCCCTAAATATCTTTATAGAGGTAGTTCAAGCCTAGTGAGACAAGACTGATTATATGGCGTTCGAAAAACTGGCCAGACTGCTTTTGTACCAAAGACAGAGTGAGAAAATGGGAAAGGATACAAAAGTAGTATTTAAGTTACTTGAGGGCATTTCCAGTACAGAATGATCCCATGGCTCCGTAATTCTTGGAGGAGGAGAAAAAAAAGATGGTTTCAGCAGCCAACATGGCACATTCACAGCACAGGATCTAATAATTTTAAGCACATCCATAGGGCACCAACCCTTAAAGTCTGTATAAACTCTGTGCAGATTTTCTTACTATGCTGGCATGAGAACCAAAATAAACAGAACTACCAAGCCCAACATAAGAACAGTCTTCTGTCCCACCGACGGGGATCCTGGGGATTGAATCCACCTAAGTTCTACTTAAGAGTAAACCCTTGAAAAACAATGGACCCGTGTTAGGCATGATCATTCATTTCGGTGGGTCTTTTTATAATCAATTTCTATCAAACGTTTTCCACCTAAGATACAATAAAAATCGCTCTAATCATCTAAGAAAGAAAAAATAGAAAGGATAAAAAAGATGAGGAAAGGAAGATAATAAAGAAAAAAAGAATGAGGGGGGAGGAAAAGGAAATTGCAAAGTCCTCTATCAAAATTAAATCTTAATATTGATTCCACACGCAGAAAAGCCGCCACGAGTGGAGACTGCCATTTTGTGGTGATGGCTGCCATTCCCTTTCCACACTGCTGCCAATGACTTGGATTGAGAATGGCCCACTGAAATCAGTTGTGCTGCTACCACTGCCACAGTATAGACAAGAATAATAACAAAGATGGATGTGGATAACAACCAATGTGATTTCTACAAATTAAAAAAAAAATGAAACATATGTTGCATTTAATAATGAATATGAAGTTGGTATGGAAATCCACCAACCAACCAAAATCATGCACGCCCATCTCCCAACTTCTCACAGTTATCGCAGGGTTCATGATGTGTGAAAACAGCAAGTTGTGATAAAAAATCGATGGGAGTGGACAGTTGGGAAGAAAAAGATGGTTGGCTCGAAGGTTGGCGGTTCGAATCCCCGCGACGGGGTGAGCTCCCGTTGCTCAGTCCCTGCTCCTGCCAACCTAGCAGTTCGAAAGCTGGCGGGAAGGTAAACGGCGTTTCCGTGCGCTGCTCTGGTTTGCCAGAAGCGGCTTAGTCATGCTGGACACATGACCCGGAAGCTGTACGCTGGCTCTCTCAGCCAGTAAAGCAAGATGAGTGCCGCAACCCCAGAGTCGTCCGCAACTGGACCTAACTGTCAGGGGTACCTTTACCTTTTAACAGATATTTAAAGCATGTGGATTTCCCCAAAGAATCCCAGGAACTGTATATCAGAGAGTTACAATTCTCAGCACCCTTAACAGACTACAGTTCCCAGGATTCTTTCAGGGTAACCATGCTTTAAATGTGTGTTTAAACGTGTGTTAAATGTTTGGTGTGAATGTGACTTATGCGGTAGAGCTGTAGAGTTATAGGTATGCAATCAAATCCGTTTTGTTGTTTGATGATGTTGAATGTTGGCTCTACAACATTCCAGGAAGTCCATTAGCCTTCCTGCCTTCTTTTCTACCTTTCAAGGACAAACAAGGTGACTTTCCAAAACAGGATTATAGCTCTTCTGCTGTGCCATGATTACATATTCCAAATTTAGGTCTGAATCACCTCTTTACAACGAAATTGTAAACTCTTAAGAAAGCACTGTTTATAATGGAATTACTGAGTGACCCTTAATCCTAAGGAAATGCTGCTCAAACACTCTATAAAGTTTAGGAGATCCTCTGGCTCAGACACTCAGGAAAGCCTGGGTTGGGTTGTTCACCAGTTGGACCAGACAGTCAAGGTGTGCCCAACACCTAAGGCACTTTCCAGATCATTGGGATGCTATGATTAAAGTACAGCAGTTTCTGTGGGGGACAAGATGGGGCAATGTGGCCAGAGTATGGCTCCTTCAAGTTAGTGGGTAAAATCCTGATTTAGAAATTGGCTAAACTCATGGTAAGTTGGATAGGCTGAACTCAAAGCCTCGAGAAACTATCCCAGTACTTACCAACAAAGGGTCCTGAGGCTGCCGACAGGTTTGTTATTGCATAATTTCTCAGAGATTCTCAAACATTCTTCTTCTTCTTTTTAGGTTTAAAATTATCTTTATTTATATTTTAAAAGAGTTGCTGAGTTCTGGGATAAGGTATATGATAAAATGAAAAAAATGCTAAAAATCACATTTGCTAAAAGCCCTGAAATTTTTCTCCTAAGTTTGATCCCAAGCAACATTTCAAAAGACAGAATTAATATTTTACTTTACGCCTGTGCGGCAGCCAGGACCCTAATAGCATCAAAATGGAAGGGTGCGAATTTACCAACGGTTCAGGAGTGGGAGGAAAAAATGATAGATTATCTGACGAGGCAAAAAATAAAGGAAGAATGGAAATATGTACAAAACTACCTGGAAAAAGAATTTATAGAAAATAATCTAGTGACGTGTTTAGAATGAAGCTTTAAGGGGAGAATGTTGGTAGATAGACATTGCAGAGGTATAGAAGTAAGAAAAGCAGGAGGAATAACAAGAGAAAGTGAATACAAAAAGGGAAACGTACTGTGAATAATAGGAAGGGATTTTTTCTGTTTTGTATATTGTTTTGTGTTGTGTTATTTTTGCTTATCTGTATATTTCTTTCTTTTTTCTGTTTGTATATGAAATTTTTTATTATATGATTTTTTGGAATATGATTTTTATTGTTATGTTTCCTTTTTTGTGTGTTTTCTTCTTATGTTTATGTGGATTTTTCTTTTTGATTTTTGTAAACTCTTTTAAAATAGAGATTCTCAAACATTCATACATGTTACATGGATCAGTTGGGTTTTGTTTTTGTGTTTTAGTTTCACTGAGGAAAAGAACCTATGCACATCAAACTACCGTGCAATCATATGTTCACTTGGTTAACCCAATTCACCCTGGAAGCTATCTGCATGGTGGAGAGCACAGCGCTGTCACCTTTTCATTCACCACAATATTTCAGCACAGTCTGTGGCTGAATGTATGAACAGGGGCTTAAATTTTCCCAATTCTAAATCCATTCCCAACACTTTGCAGCAATTTGTGACTATTTCTTAAAGGTACTCTTGAAAATTCACCAGCGTTTTAGTGCAAATTTATCTGGATAAATACCTTTTATATGCAGTTTTGACTAATGTACACATCTTTGCAAACGATTTCCCCTCTTATAATGCATTTTGGTATGGCATTTTCTTTAAAAATATTTGATTTTATGCACCCTTTCCCCAATATATTCATTTTTCTAACGTGTGTGTGTGTGTGTGTGTTACATTGCATAATTCAGTGAAGTGCAAAATATAAAGAATAGCTGTTTTTTTTTCAGAAAGCGTGAATCCAATCAATTCATCATTAAATGTGAACTGAATTGAATCTCTCCTCCATCCCTAGTGGTGCAAGTGTGTGCAAATGGGCATCTATCACTTCTACATTTTTAGGTGAAATATATTATGTATACAACGCAGCAAAAAGGGTAATGTATAGAAAGATCTCTAGTCACAAGACAAAAATATCATATCCTCACACCACATATATTGTAGACTAATTTATCACACCCCTGTTTGAGAAACACATGCTGGAGACTAATCAGATCACTAGATTTTGGAATACTGTCTGTCTTGATTGCTTGATGAACATGTTGTGTGGATTTTAAATAGCGATTTGGGGGTAGGGTGCGGGATGTGAAGGGGAGAGAATGATCAGACTGGTGTCAAAAAATGTCAGTCCCTAAAGGAAATGATAAATGTTGCCTTGACTTTTTAGTGCAGCAAATATACATGAGACCTGGACAAATCTACAAGTATAGGCAATACTTAACATAGGATCAGTACAGGTAAAGGTTAACATTGTTCTGCCTGGACACTGAGGTCCAGCGCCAAAGGCCTTCTGGCGGTTTCCTCCCTGCAGGAACCACCCTGTGGAACGCCCTCCCAGCAGATGTCAAGGCAATAAACAACTATTTTACTTTTAAAAGACAACTGAAGGCAGCCCTGTTTAGGGAAGTTTTAAATGTTTGATGCTGTATTGTTTTTAATATTTGGTTGGAAGCCGCCCAGAGTGGCTGGGGAAACCCAGCCAGATGGGCGGGGTATAAATAATAAATTATTATTATTATTATTAAGAAGTGAGGTTACAGGAAACCAGGCAGAGGGCCTTCTCGGTAGAGGAGGCATTCCGCCCTGTGGAATGCCCTCCCATCAGATGCCAAGGAAATAATCAACCATCTGACTTTTAGAAGACATCTGAAGGCAGCCCTGTTTAGGGAAGTTTTTAATGTTTGATGTTTTATCGCTTTATTATTATTATTATTATTATTCTGTTGGGAACCCTCCAGAGTGGCTGAGGAAACCGAGCCAGATGGGCAGGGTGTTGTTGTTGTTGTTGTTTAGTCGTTTAGTCGTGTCCGACTCTTCGTGACCCCATGGACCATAGCACGCCAGGCACTCCTGTCTCCCACTGCCTCCCGCAGTTTGGTCAAACTCATGTTCGTAGCTTCGAGAACACTGTCCAACCATCTCGCCCTCTGTCGTCCCCTTCTCCTAGTGCCCTCCATCTTTCCCAACATCAAGTTCTTTTCCAAAGATTCTTCTCTTCTCATGAGGTGGCCAAAGTATTGGAGCCTCAGCTTCACGATCTGTCCTTCCAGGGAGCACTCAGGGCTGATTTCCTTAAGAATGGATAGGTTTGATCTTCTTGCAGTCCATGGGACTCTCAAGAGTCTCCTCCAGCACCATAATTCAAAAGCATCAATTCTTCGGCGATCAGCCTTCTTTATGGTCCAGCTCTCACTTCCATACATCACTACTGGGAAAACCATAGCTTTAACTATACGGACCTTTGTAGGCAAGGTGATGTCTCTGCTTTTTAAGATGCTGTCTAGGTTTGTCATTGCTTTTCTCCCAAGAAGCAGGCGTCTTTTAATTTCGTGACTGCTGTCACCATCTGCAGTGATCAAGGAGCCCAAGAAAGTAAAATCTCTCACTGCCTCCATTTCTTCCCCTTCTATTTGCCAGGAGGTGATGGGACCAGTGGCCATGATCTTGGTTTTTTTGATGTTGAGCTTCAGACCATATTTTGCGCTCTCCTCTTTCACCCTCATTAAAAGGTTCTTTAATTCCTCCTCACTTTCTGCCATCAAGGTTGTGTCATCTGCATATCTGAGGTTGTTGATATTTCTTCCGGCAATCTTAATTCCTGCTTGGGATTCATCTAGTCCAGCCTTTCGCATGGTGAATTCTGCATATAAGTTAAATAAGCAGGGAGACAATATACAACCTTGTTGTACTCCTTTCCCAATTTTGAACCAATCAGTTGTTCCATATCCAGTTCTAACTGTAGCTTCTTGTCCCACATAGAGATTTCTCAGGAGACAGGTGAGGTGATCAGGCACTCCCATTTCTTTAAGAACTTGCCATAGTTTGCTATTGTCGACACAGTCAAAGGCTTTTGCATAGTCAATGAAGCAGAAGTAGACGTTTTTCTGGAACTCTCTAGCTTTCTCCATAATCCAGCGCATGCTTGCTATTTGGTCTCTGGTTCCTCTGCCCCTTCGAAATCCAGCTTGCACTTCTGGGAGTTCTTGGTCCACATACTGCCTAAGCCTGCCTTGTAGAATTTTAAGCATAACCTTGCTAGCGTGTGAAATGAGCGCAATTGTGCGGTAGTTGGAGCATTCTTTGGCACTGCCCTTCTTTGGAATTGGGATGTAGACTGATCTTCTCCAATCCTCTGGCCATTGCTGAGTTTTCCAAACTTGCTGGCATATTGGGTGTAGCACCTTAACAGCATCATCTTTTAAAATTTTAAATAGTTCAGCTGGAATATCATCACTTCCACTGGCCTTGTTATTAGCAGTGCTTTCTAAGGCCCATTTGACTTCACTCTCCAAGATGTCTGGCTCAAGGTCAGCAACCACACTACCTGAGGTGTACGAGACCTCCATATCTTTCTGGTATAATTCCTCTGTGTATTCTTGCCACCTCTTCTTGATGTCTTCTGCATCTGTTAGGTCCTTACCACTTTTGTCCTTGATTATGGTAATCTTTGTACGAAATGTTCCTTTCATACCTCCAATTTTCTTGAACAGATCTCTGGTTTTCCCCATTCTATTGTTTTCCTCTATTTCTTTGCATTGCTCATTTAAGAAGACCCTCTTGTCTCTCCTTGCTGTTTTTTGGAAATCTGCATTCAGTTTCCTGTATCTTTCCCTATCTCCCTTGCATTTTGCTTGCCTCCTCTCCTCCGCTATTTGTAAGGCCTCGTTGGACAGCCATTTTGCTTTCTTGCATTTCCTTTTCCTTGGGATGGTTTTCGTTGCTGCCTCCTGTATAATGTTACGAGCCTCCATCCATAGTTCTTCAGGCATTCTGTCCACCAAATCTAAATCCTTAAACCTGTTCCTCACTTCCACTGTGTATTCATAAGGGATTTGATTTAGATTGTATCTTACTGGCCCAGTGGTTTTTCCTACTTTCTTCAGTTTAAGCTGGAATTTTGCTATAAGAAGCTGATGATCTGAGTTACAGTCAGCTCCAGGTCTTGTTTTTGCTGACTGTATAGAGCTTCTCCATCTTTGGCTGCAGAGAATATAATCAATCTGATTTCGATGCTGCCCATTTGGTGATATCCATGTGTAGAGTCGTCTCTTGTGTTGTTGGAAAAGAGTGTTTGTGATGACCAGCTTGTTCTCTTGACAGAACTCTATTAGCCTTTGCCCTGCTTCATTTTGAACTCCAAGGCCAACTTGCCAGTTGTTCCTTTTATCTCTTGATTCCCTACTTTAGCATTCCAATCCCCTGTAATGAGAAGAACATCCTTCTTTGGTGTCACTTCTAGAAGGTGTTGTAAGTCTTCATAGAACTGGTCAATTTCACTTTCTTCAGCACCGGTAGTTGGTGCATAAACTTGGATTACTGTGATGTTAAAAGGTCTGCCTTGGATTCGTATCGAGATCATTCTGTCATTTTTGAGATTGCATCCCATTACAGCTTTTGCCACTCTTTTGTTGACTATGAGGGCCACTCCATTTCTTCTACGGGATTCTTGCCCACAGTAGTAGATATGATAGTCACCCGAACTGAATTCACCCATTCCCTTCCATTTTAGTTCACTGATGCCCAGGATGTCAATATTTATTCTTGCCATCTCATTTTTCACCACATCCAGCTTACCATTATCCATGGTTCTTACATTCCAGGTTCCTATGCAATATTTTTCTTTACAGCATCGGACTTTCCTTTCGCTTCCAGGCATATCCGCAACTGAGCGACCTTTCGGCTTTGGCCCAGCTGCTTCATCAGCTCTGAATCTACTTGTACTTGTCCTCCGCTCTTCCTCAGTAGCATGTTGGACGCCTTCCGACCTGAGGGGCTCATCTTCCAGCGTCATAACTTTTATATGCCTGTTGTCTTTGTCCATAGAGTTTTCTTGGTAGGGATAATGGAGTGGCTTGCCAATTCCTTCTCCAGGTGGATCACGTTTGGTCAAAACATAACTTCTCTAAGTTATTTAAGCCCCTTCGCCACGACAAGGCAGTGATCCATGAAGGGGATGGGCAGGGTATAAATAAATAAAGAAATAAAATTATTATTATAATTATAATTATTATTATTATTATTATTTCTCTCACATATATGTGTGTTTGTGTGTGTGTGTTTTAATGCTTTATCACGCACCCAATGTTTTTAGCTGCTTCTATTTTAGCTGTAAATCTGCCTTGAGTCCCTGTCAGAGAAAATGTGGTATCACAGAGAATCAAATCTGGCTTCCTCTCATTATATGCAAGCAGGAACAGAAAGAACACATAAAATGGGATAAAATGACCATCAAATACAAATGATGGTGCAAATGGTCTTTTATAAGGCTCCATCCCTAGGTCAGCCTGACCACATTGCCTCAAATATCTCCACATTTTATATCTCTGGTTCCTATTTACTAGTTTATGTTTTTCTAGTTTAGGGAATCATTTTGCACTTGCTCCCTTGCCTTACTAACTTTTAATGAGGACAGCTGCTGTTTTTCTAATTCACCGATAGAGTAATTCATTTACTGTCAACACAAGAGACAGGAGACCTTGGTAAATAAATTCAGAATCAGCTAGTCTGGAAAGAGCCTGAATGGAAATTTGGCTGAGCAACAGAGCTACTAAACAACCAAATAATAACCATAGTGAGAGGAAGAGGTGGAAATTGTTAAGACTTTGTGGGATCCAACCCTGGCGTCACAACACATTGCTGTCCACTGAAGTCAGGGGAATATGCCTGTGTTAAATGCTATTTGCATCCACTGAATATGAGAAACAATCTACCCAGAGTAAAACATTCCATTCATTTCTAGGGTAGCTATGTACTCAACAATATTCATCATTGGCAGCATCATGTACATTATGGAGCTGGGATGTGGAATCACAAGTTATAAGGAACTGGAAGGGATTTTTAAAAATGTATTATTATTATTATTATTATTATTATTATTATTATTATTATTAATTTTTATTATTATTATTATTTTCTGCACGTAGAGCTCTGCCATGAGGTGGAGCCAGGGTCCCCTTGCATGGAGGAGCTATATTCATGCACACGATTATGCATGTGGAAACTTTCCTCCAGTCCATTACCAAGGCCAGACATCAGCCTTGCACACCTGCAGATGCAAAGAAGAAATGGAGCTGCGTACCATTAGCATATTGTTGACAATGCACTACAAAATGCTGGATGACCCCACTCAGCGGTTTCATATAAATGTTAAACAGCATGGAAAATAAAATCAAACCCTGCGGCACCTCACACTGAAGGTTCCATGGCGCGGCTCTGGGGCTTTCCCTCCACCCGCCCCACAGCCAGCCGGCTAGAAGGGACGTCTCCCTTCTCCCTAGCTGGCTGTGGGGCGGGTGAAGGGGATTGGAACAGCCCGATTTCGGGCTGATCCTGGCGCCCCCTTGCCCCTGCCGATCGCAGAGGGGGGGAGGGGGAGGAGGGGGTCAGAGCAGCCCGATTTCAGGCTGATCCTGGTGCCCCCTCGCCCCTGCTGGTCGAGGAGGGGGAGGAGGGGGTTGGAGCAGCCCGATTTCGGGCTGATCCTGGTGCCCCCCCCCCGCCCCTGATCTTGGCACCCCCTCACCCCTGAACGACCATGGCTTTCCTTGCCCCACTGTGGCCCCTCCCCTCCCGTGCCTTGGCCCCGCCCCTTGCCCCTTGCCGCCCCCCCCTAATTTTGATCCTGGCTACACCCCTGTTGGAAAGATAGAGAAAAATGGACAGTACTAATTATTTGTTTGAATTTATTCAGTCAGACATCGTGGCAGTAACACCACAGGAAATATAACATGGAAGGCCAAGTCTACTGTGATAAGGACCAGATGGAACCCCTATCTTCAATGGATAACAACTACTGGAAATTAAAGACATTGTGCCCGTGGCTGAGGACAACTGTTTGAACCCTTCCAATGGATTATGGGTGGGGGAGGGGGTGGGAAGGGAAAGGAAAGGAAAAATGGTATGGGAAATTAAAAATTGGAAGGAGAGAATATAATGTATGTAAAAATTCTCGTACTTCAATAAAAATCTTTTTTAAAAAATACAGTGCAACAGTAGACAGGAGGCTCCTTATTAGTTGTGTATTTAGTGGTATATTATGGATAAAAACAGAAAGAATCAGAGAGACATGCAGCGAAAGATAAAGAGCTGGTGTTAGAAAAAGAAAAAGAAAGGACAGCTGGCATTAATAGGAGGCACAGTTTGTATCTGGATGAAAAGCACCTCAGAAACAGGAGCAGTATCAGGGTGACATTTCAGTCGGCATTAAGGAATAAGTAAGCAGGTTGTCATCAGGGTAACCCCTCTTTCTTCAAGAGCAAGGTAAAATGTATTCATCTCTCAAGAAGAAAAGGCAAAATGTCAAATTAACCAAAACAGAGACATGCCGATAGCCTTTATGCTAATACTTTTATACAAATCTATCCTGTGACCATCCTTGAAACACTATCTCCAGTTCTGGTCACTACATCTAAAACAAAACAAAACAAAACATTGAAAAATAAAGACCTAAAAACATGCAGAAAATGGCAGCCTAAATGATAAGACATTTACTCCTCTACTGGAAGAGACTGCAATGCTTGGGATTATTTCATTTAGGAAGATAAGATAGGTAAGGGGATGGGGGAACATGGAGTGCTGTTGCCTCTTTTTGGCTCCCAGTAAGTTTCAGAGCACAATTCAAAGTGTTGGTGCTGACCTTTAAAACCCTAAATGGCCTCAGTCCAGTATACCTGGAGGAGCATCTCCACCTCCATCGTTCTGCCCGGACACTGAGGTCCAGCACTGAGGGCCCTCTGGCGGTTCCCTCCCTGCGAGAAGCCAAGTTGCAGGGAACCAGGCAGAGGGCCTTCTTAGTAGTGGCGCCCGCCCTGTGGAACGCCCTTCCATCAGATGTCAAAGAGAAAAACAGCACCAAATTTTTAGAAGACATCTGAAGGCAGCCCTGTTTAGGGAGGCTTTTAATGTTTAATAGATTATTTTATTTCATTTTTCTGTTGGAAGCCACCCAGAGTGGCTGGGGAAACCCAGCCAGATGGGCGGGGTATAAATATATTATTATTATTATTATTATTATTATTATTATTATTATTATTATTATTATTTGATTGCTCTTAGCAGCCATTTTGTGCAGGCACCCACTGTACTTTGTTCATACATAGAGGTATGTAAAATTATGTATAGTATACCCTCATAGTTGGTTGCCAGTTCGTTTCAAGGTGTTCATGCTATTGTTTAAACTAGGCCCCAAATATCTGAAAGACTGTCTCCTTCCCTACATATCAACTCAGTTGTTAAGATTGGCAGAAGTGGGCCTCTTGGTAGTTCCTCTGCCCTCAGAAGCTTGGGCAGGGTAGCTCAGGAAGTGGCCATTACTGCCTTCTGTGGGAGTGAGTTCCTATTGGAGTAACTGGACATGAAAAGGGGTTAGTTTCCTTCATGAACATAAACCATCCCATGGATGAGCTAATTGCAGGTGCAAGGACAGCCAAGCCAGTTGCTATGACAACAGCCCAGTGCCCAAACTATATATGTGATTCATGTATGTCAGCTCAGTAGACTCTCTGTTGTCTGCAGCTAGTCTGTCTGTCTGTTAGTCAGTTAGCCAGAGTTACTTGTCCAGTGCTATGCCATGAATTGCTGGATTTATTTAGAGCAACAGAGATACTTTGTCCTTGTATGCATCTGTATATATCTGTATCTGCAAAAGCTGTATATATCTATGTCCAGAGCTGTTTTGCTGAGCCTTATCAGCCTACACCAGTAACCTATTTGAACCTTTCTCTGCTTCTGTGTGGTGACTGCGACAGGGAGCAACTTCCACTGCATGGGGATCTCACTTGGGATCCCCAACATTCCATAGTTTCAAAATGCACTGTGTGAAGAAGGCACGCTTATTTTTCCAGAATCTTCCATCATTCAACTTCATTGGATGTCCACAAGTTCTAGTGTTATGAAAGAGAGATATTAGTGCACCATGTGTAAGACAATATCAGTATGCAAGAACACAAGTGAGTAGGTCATGGTTCTCCAGGTAAATTCCCCTGCCCCTTTGTCCCTTATCCTTTCATCTACCCCACATGGTTTGTGATAAGATTCCTCATGCACCTGAAAGAGCAGAGGAGAAGAGATAGTAAAGGAGCCAGTTAGATCTCTCGACAATGGAGAAATGCTGATAGATGGCTATTTATATGCAATCAGGCCTCTAATAGGTTAATTGCACTGATGAATTGGCTAATGCTTTTACTTGACAAGAAATCCAGCAACTTGAATTATATCACAGATAATGGACCCTCTGGAGTAGGAATGGCTTGCTAAGGTTGTCCCTGTGTGGTGCTGACAGGAACCACAGCGACATCAGTGGAATTCCATTGTTGCATCCTGGGAGATCTTGAGCTCCTCGTATGTAAGTTAATTCTATTTCAAAAGTCAATTGATTAGCTAATTGACTTGAGCCCTCGGTTGAATAATTGGACAAAGAACAAGTACAATGTTGTTAGAGGATTACCATCTGAGTGCTGAACAGGTAATTTTGTTGCTTAGATGCATTGTAGCAATATTTGTGCCATTGAACACAAATAAATTCGACATCAATCCAGCAGAAAAAAAAACTGTTGGTTTGGGGAAACTGAGGTTCTGTGATGAGACTGCATGGGGTGATGCACTGCTTTTTTAAAACTTCAGTTCCCCATCTGCAAAATTAGAGCGACATGGCTCTTTCATAAGACTTTTGTGAGGATGGTTTGTGATGGTAGAGAATTGTGCACAGCTTTGGGGCTATCTTTAAAGGAAGTCCCTAGCATAGTGCATTGCAACAGTCTAAAATTGTGCACACACCAGACATTTAAAGCACATGCCCCATCCCAAGAATCCTGGGAACTGTAGTTTGAGATGCTGGTAAGTGTTGTTGTATGGAATAAAAAGAAAAACCCCATTGTAAGTCATGGTATAATTTGAGAAATGTAGAAAATGTAATTTCAGAATTAAGATGGAAACTTTTATTACATGGCTCTTGAGATCATATGAGGTAGGATTGTGTTATGTGTGTGGGAGGGGCCCCATGTTGCATGTTTATCATGGACCCCAAAAGATGATGCTCGGGCCTTGGTAAGAAAGGGGAAGAGCTACAGGTGAAACAGCTGCATAATCTGAAAAGGTGCCTGGGGTTTCAGGGCCTGGAATAAAAATCCAGCTGTCAGGGACAAGAAGATTGCAAGACCCCTGCAGCTGTTTTTTCCCCCCCTGATGGCTAAGAGATACAAACCCAAGGCTGTTAGGCAAGAAGAAGATGAGGAAAGGCGAAAGTGTTGCAATCTCTCTCGTTCTCTTCCCCAGCATATCCGGACATGGGAGCAACGTTTATGAGAGGATGGAGAAAAAGCCAGGCCAGAGAACTGAAGGATTCCAACCCCCACCCCCACCCCTTACTAAAATATCCATGAAATGATTTCCTCTCTGTTACAGGCACATTTCCCCAGCAAAGAACTGCTAAAAGCATATGCGATGCATCTACCAAATGAAATGCCGGAACAAAAGTCCCCTGAATTATTGTCATTCCTGGGTTGTAGCTTATCCATGCTAGTTGCCTAATGGCTTTTGGGAGGATAATTATCAGCACAGATTTGGCAAAGGCAGGCTGGCACCTGTTGAAGCAGGAAGTGATCCAACGCTAATTCTCTCTAGGTCCATTACAACGGGTGCTATTGTTGCTTCATAATTGTTGCTGCAGCTCTTCATCGAAGGCATCTCAAACAAAAAAAGTGTCCTAGAACTAGAGAAATGCTCCATTTCTTTGCAATGCGGGAAGCCCATTGGAACGTCAGCTTCTGCCGTCACCACCCCATCCTTCCAGTACAGTGTGCATCAAGTATGTCATTCCAGAGCCAGTGTGGCATCATGGTTAGAGCGCTGGACCAAGGTTCAAATCCCCACTCAGCCAGGAAGCTCACTGGGTGCCCTTGGGCCAGTCACTATCTCTCAGCCCAACCCGCCTCACAGGGTTGTTGTGAGGATGAAATGGGGAGGAGGAGAACCATGTGCTCCACCTTGAACTCATTGGGAGGAAAGGGGATATATAAATGTAATGTTGTGATAAATGTTTGGTTCCAGCTGGACAGCAGAACAAGCTTCCTGTGGGGAGGAAATGGTAGGGTTTCTAGTTCTTATTACCGTTGACAGATGTTGTGTGCCTTGGAAAGCTGCAGAAATTCATTCTCCAGGATGGAGCTGCCTTGCAGCTGTAAACGGCACGGAACATCATCCAGAAAACTGTAGCAACCCTGCCCTTTGGTGCAAAATTATGATTATTGATTCACTCTTTTCCTACCACTATTAGTGTGCATGGCAATGGATGGAGTACCATAAAGAAAGGGCAGAAAAGGTCCTCCGT